>NC_090376.1:156124619-156432426 GCF_036365525.1 Heterodontus francisci | reverse complement strand
TAGACCACATTGTGAGCAACGAATACAGAATATGAAATTGAAAGAAGTACACTGTGTCACTTGTAAAGAACGTTTAAAGCCCTGGACTGAAAAGGAATGAGTTAAAAGGTCAGATATTGCATCTGATTAGATTAGATTAGAGAGACAGCACTGAAACAGGCCCTTCGACCCACCGAGTCTGTGCCGAACATCAACCACCCATTTAGACTAATCCTACACTAATCCCATATTCCCACCAAACATCCCCACCTGTCCCTATATTTCCCTACCACCTACCTATACTAGTGACAATTTATAATGGCCAATTTACCTATCCACCTGCAAGTCTTTTGGCTTGTGGGAGGAAACTGGAGCACCCGGAGAAAACCCACGCAGACACAGGGAGAACTTGCAAACTCCACACAGGCAGTACCTGGAATCGAACCCAGGTCCCTGGAGCTGTGAGGCTGCGGTGCTAACCACTGCGCCACTGTGCCGCCCCTGTGCTTGCATGGAAAGGCCCTATAGGAAAGGGGGAAGGTGTTTGGAGTAACTGAGGAGTGGACCAGGATGTCACGGAGGCAGCAGTCCTTTCGGAATACTGAGAGGGAAGGGGAGGGAAAGATGTGTTATGGTGGCAGAAATCGCAGAGGATGATCTGTTTAATATGGAGGCTGGTGGGTGGAAAGTGAGGGCACGGGGAACCCTATCATGGTTCTGGGAGGGAGGGGAAGGGGTGAGAGCAGAATTGCATGAAATAGGTCAGGCATGGTTGAGGGCCCTGTCTACCATGTTGGGGGGTGGGGGGGTTGGGGGGGCGGGTGCAGGGAATCCTCAGTTGAGGAAAAAAGAAGAAATATTGGAAGCTCCAGGTTACATCGTCTGAACAGATGCCACAGTGATGATGAAACTGGGAGAATGGATCTTGCAGGAAGTGTAGTCCAGGTAGCTGTGGGAGTCTGTGGGCTTGTAGTTAATATTGGTTGATAGCCGATCTCCATAAATGGCGACAGAGAAGTTGAGGAAGGGAAGATAAGTAACCTCTGTATAAACTGATGTTGCCTATTTAGTCTCTGTACTATCGCATTCCTCAATCCTCTTGATAAATTCCACTGTAGTAACCAAATACAAACTATTTTTAATCTGCAATGCAGCTTCCCTTATAAGCATTATGACTATCTAGAATTCATTAAATATAAGAACATAAGAAATAGGAGCATGGGTAGCCATTCGGCCTCTCGGGCCTGCTCCGCCATTCAGTAAGATCATGCTTGATCTGATCGTGGCTTCAACTCCACTTTCCTGCCTGCTCCCTATAACTCTTGACTCCCTTGAGAATCAAAAATCTGTCTAACTTGGCCTTGAATATATTCACTGACCCAGCCTTCATTGCTGTCTGGGGTAGAGAATTCCGAAGATTAACAACCATCAGAACAAATTCCTCCTCCTCTCTGTCTTAAATGGGAGACCCCTAATTCTGAAACTCTGCCGCCTAGTTCCAGATTCCGCCAAGAGTGGAAACATCCTCCCAGCATCTACGGTGTCAAGACCCCTTAGAATCTTGTATGTTTCAGTAATATCACCTCTCATTCTTCTAAACTCCAATGAATAAAGGCCCAACCTGCTCAACCTTTCCTTGATAGGACAATCCCTTCATTCCTGGAATCAACCATGTGGACCTTCTCTGAATTGCCTCCAGTGCAAACTGAAGTGGGCCACTGATGCACCAGGCTGACATTCTTGCACAGTTTGCCACAGGGTAACTGCCTTCTGCAACTTCTCTGTCTGTAAAATCATAATTTAGAATCAATAAACATAAGAAATAGGAGCAGGAGTAGGCCATTCAGTCCTTGGAGCCCGCTCCACCATTCTGTGAGATCACGGTTAATCTTCTACTTCAACAGCATTTTCCTGCACTATACCCGTATCCCTGGATCTTTTTAATATGTAGAAATCTATCGATCTCTTGAACATACTCAATGAATGAGCCCCCACAGCCCTTTGGGGCATAGAATTCCAAAGATTCACCACCCTCCGTGAAGAAATTCTTCCTCATCTCAGTCCCCTTATTCTGAGTCTACACCTGAACTGTGCTGGGGCTGGTGTTCTAGCGAGCCGCATAACTAGCGAAGTAGAGGGTTTTTAAAAACTAAATAGTGGGAGCAAGGGATCAAATTTGGGTAGATGTGGTAAATCAAAGAGTAGAGACAAGGCAAGAGAGAAAGCTGTTAATATGGGAACTGATAAACAGACCGTGACATGAAGGGACAGAGTACAAATCCAAGAGTAAATCGGCAGTCAAGGCTAGACATTACAAAAATAGTAAAAAGACAAAATTAAAGGCTTTGTATCTGAATGCGTATAGCATTCAAAACACAGCAGATGAACTGATAGCACAAATAGAAATGAAAAAGTATGATCTGATAACCATGACAGAGCCATGGCTGCAGGATAACATAGATTGGGACCTGAATATTGAAGGGTGCCATGACATTTAGGAAGGACAGGAAGCTGAGAAAAGGTGGAGGGGTGACTCTGTTAATTAATGACGGTATTAGCACATTTATAGACGGATGACCTAAATTCAGGAAAGCAGGATGTAGAAACTATCTGGATAGAAATGATAAAGGCAAGAAGTCACTTGTGAGAGTGGTGTACACCCCCTCTAACAGTGACCACATGGTAGGACAGAGATAAAAGAAAAAATAATGGGAGCTTGTCAGAAAGGTACGGTGATAATCGTGGGTGCTTTTAAACTACATATAGAGTGGAAGAATCAGATGGGCAAAGGTAGCCTAGATGAGTTCATAGAATGGTTTAGTTTAGTTTGGAGATACAGCACTGTAGGAGGCTTATGTTAGGATGAGACGTGAAGGATCAGTTAGGGCGCTTGAGAGTTACAAGCTAGCCAGGAAGGATCTAAAGGGAGAGCTTAGAAGAGCGAGGAGAGGACACGAGAAGTCATTGGCGGATAGGATCAAAGAAAACCCTAAGGCTTTCTATAGGTATATCAGGAATAAAAGAATGACTAGAGTTAGATTAGGGCCAATCAAGGATAGTAGTGGGAAGTTGTGTGTGGAATCAGAGGAGATAGGGGAAGCGTTAAATGAATATTTTTCGTCCATATTTACAGTAGAGAAAGAAATATGAATGTCGAGGAAAATACTGAGATACAGACTACTAGGCTAGATGGGATTGAGGTTCACAAGGAGGAGGTGTTAGCAATTTTGGAAAGTGTGAAAATAGATAAGTCCCCTGGGCCAGATGGGATTTATCCTAGGATTCTCCGGGAAGCCAGGGAGGAGATTGCAGAGCCTTTGTCCTTGATCTTTATGTCGTCATTGTCGACAGGAATAGTGCCGGAGACTGGAGGATAGCAAATGTTGTCCCCTTGTTCAAGAAGGGGAGTAGAGACAGCCCTGGTAATTATAGACCTGTGAGCCTTACTTCGGTTGTGGGTAAAATGTTGGAAAAGGTTATAAGAGATAGGATTTATAATCATCTTGAAAAGAATAAGTTCATTAGCGATAGTCAGCATGGTTTTGTGAAGGGTAGGTCGTGCCTCACAAACCTTATTGAGTTTTTTGAGAAGGTGACCAAACAGGTGGATGAGGGTAAAGCCGTGGATGTGGTGTATATGGATTTCAGTAAGGCGTTTGATAAGGATCCTCACGGTAGGCTATTGCAGAAAATACGGAAGTATGGGATTGAAGGTGATTTAGTGCTTTGAATCAGAAATTGTCTAGCTGAAAGAAGACAGAGGGTGGTGGTTGATGGCAAATATTCATCCTGGAGTTTAGTTACTAGTGGTGTACTGCAAGGATCTGTTTTGGGGCCACTGCTGTTTGTCATTTTTATAAATGACCTGGATGAGGGTGTAGAAGGGTGGGTTAGTAAATTTGCGGATGACACGAAGGTCGGTGGAGTTGTGGATAGTGCCGAAGGATGTTGTAGGTTACAGAGGGACATAGATAGGCTGCAGAGCTGGGCTGAGAGATGGCAAATGGAGTTTAATGCGGAGAAGTGTGAGGTGATTCACTTTGGAAGGAGTAACAGGAATGCAGAGTACTGGGCTAATGGGAAGATTCTTGGTAGTGTAGATGAGCAGAGAGATATTGGTGTCCAGGTACATAAATCCCTGAAAGTTGCCACCCAGGTTAATAGGGCTGTTAAGAAGGCATATGGTGTGTTAGCTTTTATTAGTAGGGGGATCGAGTTTCGGAGCCACGAGGTCATGCTGCAGCTATACAAAACTCTGGTGCGGCCGCACCTGGAGTATTGCGTGCAGTTCTGGTCACCGCATTATAGGAAGGATGTGGAAGCTTTGGAAAGGGTGCAGAGGAGATTTACTAGGATGTTGCCTGGTATGGAGGGAAGGTCTTACGAGGAAAGGCTGAGGGACTTGAGGTTGTTTTCGTTGGAGAGGAGGAGAGGTGACTTAATAGAGACATATAAGATAATCAGAGGGTTAGATAGGGTGGATAGTGAGAGTCTTTTTCCTCGGATGGTGATGGCAAACACGAGGGGACATAGCTTCAAGTTGAGGGGTGATAGATATAGGACAGATGTCAGAGGTAGTTTCTTTACTCAGAGAGTAGTAGGGGCGTAGAACGCCCTGCCTGCAACAGTAGTAGACTCGCCAACTTTAAGGGCATTTAAGTGGTCATTGGATAGACATATGGATGAAAATGGAATAGTTTAGGTCAGATGGTTTCACAGGTCGGCGCAACATCGAGGGCCGAAGGGCCTGTACTGCGCTGTAATGTTCTATGAAACAGGCCCTTCGGCCCACCGAGTCTGTGCCGACCATCAACCACCCATTTATGCTAATCCTGCACTAATCCCATATTCCTACCACATCCCCACCTGTCCCTATATTTCCCTACCTATACTAGGGGCAATTTATAATGGCCAATTAACCTATCAACCTGCAAGTCTTTGGCATGTGGGAGGAAACCGGAGCACCCGGAGGAAACCCACGCAGACACAGGGAGAACTTGCAAACTCCACACAGGCAGTACCCAGAATTGACCCGGGTTGCTGGAGCTGTGAGGCTGCGGTGCTAACCACTGTGCCGCCCCTGAATTTTCAGGATCGTTTCTTAGAACAGCACATTGTGGAGCCAACCAGAGAACAGGCTATATTAGACCTGGTATTGTGCAACAAGGTAGGATTAATTGATGACCTCATAGTGAAGGTGCCCCTAGGTAGCAGTGATCATAATAAGATTGAATTTTACATTCAGTTTGAGGGAGAGAAGAATGGGTCCAAGACTAGTATTTTAAACTTGAATAATGGCATAAAAGCAGAGCTAGCTAAGGTGAACTGGCAAATCAGGTTAAGGGATAGGTCAATAGAGGTGCAGTGGCAGACATTTAAGGGGATATTTCAGAATGCACAAAATAAATACATTCCAACAAGAAAGAAGAATTCCTAAAGGAGGACTCTCTGTTCGTGGTTTCCTAAAAAAGTTAAAGATCGTATCAAATGTAAAGAAAAAGCATAGAATTGCGCAAAGAGGGTGGCAGGTCAGAACATTGGAAAGAATATAAAAAACAGCAAAGAATGACTAAGATTAATAAGGAGAGACAATTAGAATGAGAGAAAGCTAGCTAGAAATATAAAAACAGATACTAAGAGTTTCTATAGATGTTTAAAAAAGAAAAGTTAACAAAGTGAGTGGTCCTATAGAAACAGTGGTTAGTACCGCAGCCTCACAGCTCCAGCGACCCGGGTTCAATTCTGGGTACTGCCTGTGTGGAGTTTGCAAGTTCTCCCTGTGACCACGTGGGTTTTCGCCGGGTGCTCCGGTTTCTTCCCACAGCCAAAGACTTGCAAGTTGATAGGTAGATTGACCATTATAAGTTGCCCCCAGTATATAGGTAGGTGGTTGGGGAATTCTGGTAATGTGGTAGGAATATGGGATTAATATAGGATTAGTATATAAGGGTGGTTGATGGTCGGCACAGACTTGGTGGGACGAAGGGCCTGTTTCAGTGCTGTATCTCTAAACAAAAAGTGAGTCTGGGGAATTAAGGGAAAATATGGAGATGGCAGATGAATTGAACAGGTATTTTGCATCAGTCTTCACTATAGAGGATACAAATAACATCCCAGAAATAGCTGTAAATCAGGAAATGGGAGGGAGGAACTTGAGAAAATTACAATCACCAGGGAAGTAGTACTGAGCAAATTGTTGGAGTTGCAGGCTGACAGGTCCCCGGGTCAACCAAGTCTCTCTAATAGCAACAGCATCCTCAGGGCCTAAAAGAAGTGGCGAGTGAGATAGTCATTGCGTTGGTTTTAATTTTCCAAAATTCCCTAGATTCCATTAGATTGGAAAATAGTGAATGTAACTCCTTTTATTCACAAAGGACGGAGATCGAAAGCAGGAAACTACAGGCCAGTTAGCTTAACACATATGTCCTGGGAAAATGTTAGCTATTATTAAAGACGTTATCGCAGGGCACTTAGAAAAATTCAAGGTTACAAGGCAGAGTCAACATGGTTTTGTGAAAGGGAAATCATGTTTAACCAATTAATTGGCGTTCTTTGAAGAAGTAACATGAGCTGTGTATAAATGGGAACTGGTGATGTAATGTACCTAGATTTCCAGAAGGCATTTGATAAGGTGCCATATCAAAGGTTATTGTGGAAAATAAAAGCTCATGGTGTAGGGTTAACTTATTGGCATGGATCGAAGACTGACTAATTAACAGGAAACAAAGAGTAGGCATAAATGGGTCATTTTCTGGTTGGCACGATGTAACTTGTGGTGTGCTGCAGGGATCAGTGCTGTGGCCTCAACTTTTTACAATTTGTATAAATGAGTTGGATGAAGGTATGGTTGCTAAATTTGCTGATGACACAAAGATAGGTAGGAAGGTAAGTTGCGAAGAGGACATGAGGTTACAAAGTGATATAGATAGGTTAGTGGGCAAAGATCTGGCAAATGGAGTAGTATAATGTGGGAAAAGTGAAATTGTCCATTTTGGTAGGAAGATTAAAAAAGCACATTATCTACCTGGTGAGAGATTACAGAACTCTGAGATGCAGAAGGATCTGGGTGTCCTAGTGCATGAATTGCAAAAGGTTAGTATGCAGGTTCAGATACTAATTGGGAAAGTTCATACAATATTATCATTTATTGCAAGGGGAATTTAATGCAAAAGTAGGGAGGTTATGCTTCAGTTATACAGGGCAGTGGTGAGACTACATCTGGAGTACTGTGTACAGTATTGGTCTCCTTAGTTAAGGAAGGATGTAGATGCATTGGAGGCAGTTCAGAGAAGGTTTAGCAGACTAATACCTGGAATGGGCAGGTTGCCTTATGAAGAAAGATTGGACAGCTAGGCTTGTATCCACTGGAGTTTAGAAGAGTAAGAGGCGACCTGATTGAAACATAAGATCCTGAGGGGTCTTTACAGGGTGAATGTGGAAAGGATATTTCCCCTTGTGGGAGAATCTAGAACTAGGGGTCACTGTTTTAAAAATAAGCGGTCATCCGTTTAAGTCAGAGATGAGGAGAATTTTTTTCTCTGAGGGTCATGAGTCTTTGGAACGTTCTTCCTCAAAAGGCAGTGGAAGCAGAGTCTTTAAATATTTTTAAGGCAGAGATAGATAGGTTCTTGATGAGCAAGGGGGTGAAAGGTTATCGGGGGTAGGCAGGAGTCAAGTTTACAATCAGATCAGCCATATTGAATGGGGGAGCAGACTCGAGTGGCTGAGTGGCCTACTCCTGATCCTAATTCATATGTTCGTATGTGTCCCTTGGTTCGAGACTCCCCAGCCAGGGGAAACATCAACCCTCTCGAGCCCTGTAAGAATTTTGTACGTTTGAATGAGATCACCTCTCATTCTTCTAAACTCCAGGGAATAAAGGCCCAATATAATTGCAATTATATCTTAGCAATTCATCTTTTTATGGGTTACACTTCAGTTTTGTTGAATGGATCTTGTAAAATTGTTGGTCACTTCCCTACCCCTATTTGCAGGTAATGTAAATCTACTTAAAACTCATTACATCATCTTTGCACAATTTAAAAAAAACTCACAGCCTTTTACCTTCCAAGGAAGATTGGTGAGTAATTCATGAAGCTAGTACTCCTTTAAATCGTATTCGACTATTGTGATCTCTCATTTAGAACCAACAAGCAAAAGAAGCCATCAAAACCTGCACACAGGTATTGAACCAGGATGAAAACAATGTAAATGCATTGAAAGACCGAGCAGAAGCTTATATTTTAGAGGAACGATATGAAGAAGGTACGGTCCATTTGTTTGATATTTATGTTTATTCCTTGTGAATTGGTTTTGTTAACTGTAACTAATGGAGACTTATACACTTATGCATTTTGTGTCTGTAGCTGTGATATATACAGCTCTTGGTGTAACATTCTCATGGTCTTATTCTCTAATTTCTAAATGTTTATTTAGATGGGTCACTTTGGACTGGTTAGCTGAAGTTTAGCTTACTTTAAGCAGTCTTACTCAAGGTTGACAGCTCAGCATCAAGCAGAGCAGACAGTGTAAAGTGCATGTTTAGATGCAATGAGGAAAACCATCCTTCTGTCCTCTTCCCTTTACTTTGTTTTCTGGATGCAGCACTACTGTTGCATCAGCCAGCTTTGATTTATAGTTAGCAAGCCCTTCAGCTGTAAAATCTATCATTTTTAATTTGTCATTTCTGTCTCAACTTGTATGTATATGCATGAGTGGTTGGTCCAGTTCGGATATATAATAGCATCCCAGTGTCATCACTGAATTTTCTTTCTTTGCAGGTGGAGGCAAAAAAATTCAGATACTAATTTGTGCTGGACTGAAACCTTAAGTAATAAAATCAGAAAATACTGGAAATACTCAGCAGGTCGGGCATCAGATCTGTGACCTTTCAGAATGTCAACACTGTTTCTTTCCACAGATGCTGCCAGACCTGCTGAGTATTTCCAGCATTTTCTAATTTTGTTTCAGGTTTCCTGCATTTGCAGTATTTTGTTTTTGTGTTGAACCCTTAAGTACTTCATCATTCTTCATGTGTGGACAAGGTCATCTGTGCCAGATGGGGTAATTATAACTTAGCCCAATCCTACCTTTACTGAATATTCACACATGAGTTGAGAAGCTTGCTTCCTTTCTTTTGCTCCCTTCAGTCTCAAACTCAAACTCAAGCCTTGTACTTATTTCTGTAGCTCCACGAGGATTACCAACTGAGCCAATGGGGGCGGGGTGAGGGAGATGTGAAAGCTTTTAAAATAAACATTACAAATTAGCAGACAATTGACCTCTAATGGCATTCCTGTTCCTGCTATTTTAGTGGAGGTGTTAATCAATTTATAATGGAATGCCATATGGACATGGAAATGTTTGCTCATTAATATTATCAGTGGTTGTTTCTAATCTTTGAATTCTGGCTTTTCCCCTTACTCCAATTTACTTGTCTGATTTAATTCTGATGTATTGAAGGTAAGGATGAGAGGACTTTAAGTTAGCTTACTTTTACCCGTCAGACATCCGTCCATTATAAAACACCAGTTCACCTTTGTTAAAAAGTACTGATTGCATGATGTCTGCTTAACAACTGAACTTAATGAATGTGTGACGTAATGTGCAGAATACAAAGAGTAAACTCAGTTGTCTTTATGTTTTGTACAGCGATCAAGGACTATGAAGTTGCAAGAGACCACAGTGACAGTGATCAAGGAATAAAGGAAGGGCTGGAAAGGGCACAGAAACTTCTAAAACAGTCACAAAAGAAAGATTACTACAAAATATTAGGAGTGAAAAGGTATTTAATGAATCTTTGTCGAATGTTAGTAACTGTAGTTCATGAGTTCATTTACTGGCAGTAGGAATACATTTTAAATTAAGTGATGCAGTAAGAGAATAAATATTTATATTTGTAATTGTAAGCATAAATGACATATTTTAATATTTAACGTAAATTCTGAACCATTTAATTGTCCCAGTTTTTCTTTTTGCAGCAACAGAGCCTCAACCTTTTCAAATATAGGAAAGTCATAGTCAATATTTATGTGTGTAAAATATTGTGCAGTTTAATGTACCAGAACCTCAACAGGCTGTTGTGGGCAAGCAATTTCTTTATACTTTTGACATTTCAGAAATGCTAAAAAACGGGAGATTATAAAAGCATACAGAAAGCTAGCAATGCAGTGGCATCCTGATAACTTCCAGGAAGAAAATGAAAAGAAGCAAGCAGAAAAAAAATTCATAGACATAGCAGCTGCTAAAGAAGTACTCACTGATCCAGGTATGGAGTGGCCCCTTTTTCTCCTTTTATCTAACTATTTAGGATATCCATTGTATGTTAAAATTGCTGGGTAATTTTTTTTTATTGACATTCCGTTTCAAAATACATTGAAAATTTGCTTCAGGGTTTTACTATGGTAAAATCCCTTGTAAGTGAAAGCATTTCTTTGTAACATCTAATGAGCCAGAACAAAGAACAGTACAGCACAGGAACAGGCCATTCGGCCCTCCAAGCCTGCGCCGATCTTGATGCCTGTCTAAACTAAAACCTTCTGCACTTCCGGGGTCCGTATCCCTTTATCCCCATCCTATTCATGTATTTGTCAAGATGCCTCTTAAACGTTGCTATCGTACCTGCTTCCACCACCTCCCCCGGCAGCAAGTTCCAGGCACTCACATCTCCTCTAAACTTTGCCCCTCACACATTAAACCTATGTCCCCTGGTAACTGACTCTTCCACCCTGGGAAAAAGCTTCTGACTATCCACTCTGTCCATGCCACTCATAAATTTTGTAAGCCCCTATCATGTCGCCCCTCCTCTGTCGTTGCAGTGAAAACAATCCGAGTTTATCCAACCTCTCCTCATAACTAATACCCTCCAGACCAGGCAACTTCCTGGTAAACCTCTTCTGTACCCTCCCCAAAGCCTCCACATCCTTCTGGTAGTGTGGCGACCAGAATTGTACGCAGTATTCCAAGTGTGGCCTAACTAAGATTCTGTACAGCTGCAGCATGACTTGCCAATATTTATATTCTATGCCCCAACCGATGAAGGCAAGCATCCCGTATTCCTTCTTGACTACCTTATCCACCTGCGTTGCCACTTTCAGTGATCTGTGGACCTGTATGCCCAGAGAGCCTGTCAATATTCCTAAGGGTTCTGCCATTTACTGTATACTTCCCACGTGTATTAGATCTTCCAAAATGCATTGCCTCACATTTGTCCGGATTAAACTCCATCTGCCATTTCTCCGCCCAAGTCTCCAACCGATCTGTATCCTGCTGTATCTTCTGACAATCCTCATCGCTATCCGCAACTCCACCAACCTTTGTGTCGTCCGCAAACTTACTAATCAGACCAGCTACATTTTCCTCCAAATCATTTATATATACTACAAACAGCAAAGGTCCCAGCACTGATCCCTGTGGAACACCACTAGTCACAGCCCTCCATTCAGAGAAGCACCCTTCCACTGCTACCCTCTGTCTTCTATGACAGAGCCAGTTCTGTATCCATCTTGCCAGCTCACCTCTGATCCCATGTGACTTCACCTTTTGTACCTGTCTGCCATGAGGGACCTTATCAAAGGCTTTACTGAAGTCCATGTAGACAACATCCACTGCCCTTCCTCAAAAAACTCAATCAAGTTAGTGAGACACAACCTCCCCTTCACAAAACCATGCTGCCTCTCGCTAATAAGTCAATTTGTTTCCAAATGGGAGTAAATCCTGACCTGAAGAATCCTCTCCAATAATTTTCCTACCACTGACGTAAGGCTCACCAGCCTGTAATTTCCTGGATTATCCTTGCTACCCTTCTTAAGCAAAGGAACATTGGCTATTCTCTAGTCCTCTTGGACCTCACCTGTAGCCAATGAGGATACAAAGATTTCTGTCAAGGCCCCAGCAATTTCCTCCTTGCCTCCCTCAGTATTGTGGGGTAGATCCCATCAGGCCCTGGGGACTTATCTACCTTAATGTTTTTCAAGATGCCCAACACCACCTCCTTTTTGATATCAACATGACACAAACTATCTACACTCCCTTCCCTAGACTCATCATCCACCAAGTCCCTCTGGCAACACGCATAGATTTCCTCCTCTGTCCTTGAGTGGGCCAACCCTTTCCCTGGCTACCCTTTTGCTCTTTATATACGTAAAAAGCCTTGGGATTTTCCTTAATCCTGTTTGCCAATGACTTTTCATGACCCCTTTTAGCCCTCCTAACTCCTTGCTTAAGTTCCTTCCTACTTTCTTGATATTCGTCAAGGACTTCGTCTGTTCCCAGCCTTCGAGCCCTTACAAATGCTTCCTTTTTCTTTTTGACGAGGCTCACAATATCCCTCGTTATCCTAGGTTCCCGAAACTTGCAAAACTTATCCTTCTTCCTCACAGGAACATGCTGGTCCTGGATTCTAATTAACTGACGTTTGAAAGACTCCCACATGTCAGATGTTGATTTACCCTCAAACAGCCGCCCCCAATCTAAATTCTTCAGTTCCTGTCTAATATTGTTATAATGAGCCTTCCCCCAATTTAACACCTTCAACCAAGGACTACTCTTGGCCTTTTCCACAAGTACCTTAAAACTTACGGAATTATAGTCACTGTCTCCGAAATGCTGAAAGTGGTGCTTTGGTGGTCTATTTCCATGTTAAGTATGCCAGGTCTCAGTACAGTACATCCACAGGTTACCCTTTATCCACAGCACATGTTACTACTTCAAAGAACTCTTAATAATTTGGTTAAACATGATTTTCCTTTCACAAAGCCAAGCTGACTCTGCCTGATTACCTTAAATTTTTCTAAATGCCCTGCTATAATGTCTTTATAATAGCTTCTAAGATTTTCCCTACACAGATGTTAAGCTAACTGGCCTGTAGTTTCCTGCTTTCTGCGTCCCTCCCTTTTTGAATAAAGGAGGTACATTTGCTATTTTCCAATCTGATGGAACCTTCCCTGAATTTGGGGAATTTTGGAAAATTAAAACCAACCCATCAACTATCTCACTCGCCACTTCTTTTAAGACCCTAGGATGAAGTCCATCAGGACCCAGAGACTTGTCAGCCCGCAGCTCCAATGGTAGATGAGGAACAGGCTAAATGTCGACTATGCTAGTCACATTTTTTGATAGTTTGTGTCGAATGTGTTGAAAATTGTAGAAAAGGCTTTGAAGAAGCGGCAATTAAATGATTATTGGTTTCTAGCTTCCATAAAAATGAAGGCCACCCTTGAAGGTGCATATTAAACCGAAGTTCACTGCAGTTGGCTGTTAAGTTCTGCTACACATTCTGTCTGTTAATGGATAATTGCAGAATTCTGTAATCAGTATTTATCAACACTAATGGTGATCTGGTGCACAACATGCAGTCTGTTGGCATTATAACAACAACTTGTATTTATATAGAATCTTTTATGTAATAAAACATCCCAAGGTGCTTTACAGGAGCATTATAAAACAAAATATTATATCACCACATAAGTTCTCCATTTGCATGTCAGCCGTACCGATTTGAGCACTGCCATTATTTTTGTTACTAAGGTTTTAACCCTTTTTTTTATTTGTCAAATAAACAGACAGTGACAGGTTATCTTGTAGGTTTAAAACAGAAGATCGATTATTTATTGAACAATATTCATTCCCACAAATGTCGTAACTGCACCCACGCACTCATTCACTCGCGAGCACATGAAGTCCGAGAGGAAAAGGGATAAGTGGTTTGAAGTGAGGTAGGTTTTTCAGGTTCACAGCAAACCTGTTGAATCTTCTCAGAGGTCAATTTCTCTTTTAAAGTTGCAGGCCTAGGTTGTTTGTAGATTTCTCTGGTTGAAATTTTAATCTGGAGATAGGGGATCAAGTTCAAGTGTAGAACTCACAGCAGCGCACCTTCTTTGGCTTGCTGGATTTCTCCCAGCTCTGAGCTGGACAGGCTTTCGTGATGTTTGTCCTGGTTCTTTCTCTCCCTGTCCAGAGAGCTACTTTAAAAGTCAAATTGTTTCACATCTTGCAATTGTTGGGAGACATAGATCTCCCTCCCTGTGGTGATGCACAATGGCCTAGAATGTGGCTACTTCACACCACCTTTGTTCCAGAAGAACCGATTCAATTCAAAAATGTCGTCTTGATGGGTTCAGGATGGATATAATTGACATCACTTGGCTTTGAATGTATCCTTTTATTCTTGCCATACAGTAAGACCGTTTGAATATACAAGTGTGACCTGCCGCTGACATTTTTTCCAGCACATTGTCCACTTTTAAAAAGAAAAGTCAATTTTTATAACTCTTCAGTTTGAGTTGTTGTATTTTCAATCGTGCACTTCATGTGAGCATAACAGGTAGACATTGTTATTTGCACATGAAATGATTTTTCTTGCTTGTATTTCTCTGTAACTGGCTCGCACCCTTGCAAACTTTAAGTTGAGAATCAATTCACAGTAATTGTCATTGAATCTGCTGAGTTTATCAAGTACCTTTCATGTCCTCAGGATGTCCTCATTTGTTTCACAGCCAAAATGACTTCCTTTTGGTCACTGTTAATGTAGGCAAATAGGCATTCCACAGCAAGATTCCACAAGCAGCAAATGACCTAAAAGAAAGAAGATATAGTGCCGTTCAGACATTCTAAAGATATTTACAGCTAATTACAGTTCAAAAAGTGCTAAGTTACTGTTGTGTTGTAGGAAAAACGTCAGCCAATTAGCACACAGCAAGGGCCCACAAACTAAGTGATTATGATCCTGTAGTCTTTTAGATGTTGGTTGAAGGATACACATTAGCTGTGAATTAAAATGCGAAAACTATAAGTAAAGTTTTCTGTTCAGATTTTTTAATTTGTATAACGCAGTAATGCTACTATGCTGTAATCCATGCAATTTACATGCGATTCCCGTGCAGATGTATGGGAACACCACCACCTGCAAGTTCTCCTCCAAGCCACACACCATCCTGACTTGGAACTATATCGCTGTTTCTTTACTGTCACTGGGTCAAATTCCTGGACCTCCCATCCTAACAATGCTGTCGGTCTACCTACCCCACGTGGACTACAGCGGTTCAAGAAGATGGCTCATCACTACCTTCTCGAGGGCAATTGGGGACGGGCAAAAATGCTGGCCTAGCCAGCGACGCCACGTGCCATGAACGAATAAAAGAAAAATTTTGCCGGACGCGCATGTCTAATCTGAAGGACTGCACCCCAGATGCAGCAACAACACCTCTGTACAGCATTGAAGTGTTAGCCTAGATTATGTGTTCAAGGCTTTGTAGTTGATCTATTTTGGTGGTGTTGATGGGTTTTACCATGTGCTCGCTGCCCTTGTTTTTCTAGCTGATGGAGCTAACGGGTTTGGAAGGTGCTGTTAAATAAGGCTTGGCGCTTTATTGCGGTGCGTCTTGTAAATGGTACATACTTGCTGCCACTGTGTGCCGGTCATGTGGGCTGCTTTGCCCTGAATGGTGTTCAGCTGCTTGAATGTGGAGCTGCACTCAACCAGGCAAATGGGGAGTATTCCATCACACTCCAGACAATGTGCCTTGTAGATGGTCGGCAGACTTTAGGGACTTGGGAGGTGAGCTACTTTCTGCAGAGTACCCAGTCTCTGACCTGCTCTTACACCAACTGTATTTATACGGCTGGTCCAGTTATGTTTCTGGTCAATAGTAACCCCGAGCATGTTGAATGTCAAGGGGAGATGATTATATTCTCTCTCGTTGGAGATGGTCATTTCCTGGCACCTAAGTGACAAGTAACATTCATGTTGCACATCATCCCAACTCTGAATTTTGTCCAGGTCTCGCTGCATGTGGGCATGGACTGCTTCACTAACTGAGGAGTTGTGAATAGAACTAAAAATTATGCAATCATCAGTGAACATCCCAGCTTATGGCATTATGATGGAGGGAAGGTTATTGAAGCAACTGAAGATTGTTGGGCCTGGGCACTACCCTGAGGAACTCCTGCAGTGATATCATGGGGCTGAGATGATTGGCCTCCAACAGCCATAGCCATCTTCCTTTGTGCTAAGTATGACTCTCGCCAGTGGAGAGTTTCCCCCCAATTCCCATTGACTTCAATTTTATTAGGGCTTCTTGATGTCATACTCGGTCACATCCTGCCTTGATGTCAAGGGCAGTCACTCTCTGTATCTCTGGATTACTCCCGGTGCCACATGCTAGTGAGTATAGGAATGGGAGGAAAGAGCAGATGATTGTGGTTGAGGAGATGGTACAGGAGGGAGGGCTTTAGTTTCCTGGATCACTGGGACTGTTTCTGGCAAAAGTGGGACCTGTACAAGTTGGACAGGTTGCACCTGAACTGGAACAGGACCAACATCCTTGTTGGGAGGTTTGCTAGTGCTGGTGGGGGGGGTGGTGTTTAAACTAATTTGGCAGGGGGATGGGATACAGAGTGGAGGTACAGCAGGGGGTGATGCACAGTCAAATATACAAGAGAAATGGAGTCAGTCTGGAAGGCAGAGCAAATATCGACCTGTTAAGGCACAAGTGAAAAATGCAAGGCTGAATTGCATCAATTTTAATGCAAGGAGTCTTACTAGTAAGGCAGATGAACTGAGGACATTGATTAGCACATGGGATTATAATATTATTGCTATCACAAAGACATGGTTGAGGGAGGGACAAGATGGCTGCTCAATATTCCAGGGTATAGAATCTTGGATCCCCAAGGACACATTGTACAGCGAGCTCATCACTGGTATCAGACCCACTGGCCGTCCATGTCTCTGCTTTAAAGATGTCTGCAAACGCGACATGAAGTCCTGTGACATTGATCACAAGTCGTGGGAGTCAGTTGCCAGTGATCGCCAGAGTTGGCGGACAGCCATAAAGGCGGGGCTAAAGTGTGGTGAGTCGAAGAGATTTCGCAGTTGGCAGGAAAAAAAGCCAGAAGCGCAAGGGGAGAGCCAACTGTGTAACAGCCCCAACAACCAATTTTATCTGCAGCACCTGTGGAAGAGTCTGCCACTCCAGGCACTGCTTCACAAACCATTGACCACCTCCAGGCGCTTACCCATTGTCTGTCGAGACAAGGAGGCCAAAGAAGAAGAATCTTCAGGTGTGACAGGGGAGGGGATAAAAGAGGAGGTGGTATTGCACTGTTGATCAAAAAGTCAATTACTGCAGTAAGGAGGGATGATATCTTAGAAGGTTCCTCAAATGAGGCCATATGGGTAGAAATCACTTGGCTGGGAGTGTTCTACAGGCCTCCAAACAGTCAGGGAGAGATAGAGGAGCAGATATGTAGGCAAATCTCAGGTGTTAATATAATAGGGGATTTCAACTTGCCTAATATCAGCTGGGATAGTCTTAATGCAAAAGGCTTAAAGGGGGCGGAATTCATAAAATGCATACAGGAAAGCTTTTTGAGCCAGTACGTAGAAAGTCCTACAAGAGAAGGGGCAGTACTGGACCTAATCCTAGGGAATAACGCTGGACAAGTGGTAGAAGTTTCAGTGGGGGAGCATTTCGGGGATAGTGACCATAACTCTTAAGATTTAAGGTAGTTATGGAAAAGGACAAAGATGGAAATAAAGGTGCTGAATTGGGGGAAGGCCAATTTCAGTATGCTAAAACAGGATCTGTCCAAAGTGGACAGGGAGCAGCTACTTGTAGGAAAGTCTACATCAGACGTGTGGGAGTCATTCAGAGAGGAAATGGAAAGTTCAGAGCCAACATTACCCATTAAGGTGAAGGGTAGGACCAACAAGTCCAGGGAACCCTGGATGTCCAGGGATATAGAGGATTGCATCAGGAAAAAAAGGAAGCTTATGGCAGATTCAGAGAGCTGAAAACAGCAGAGGCCCTCGCGGTGTATAGAAAGTGTAGGGGGGTACTTAATAAAAAAAAAAATGTAGTTAGGAGAGCAAAGAGGGAACATGAAAAAACACTGGAGGGCAAGATAAAGTATAAGTATATTAAGGTAAGAGGATAAGCAGGGAAAGTGTAGGGCCCATTAGGGACCAAAGTGGCAATCTGTCTGTGGAGCCGGAGGATATAGGTGGGGTTTTAAATGATTACTTTTCAGCTGTGTTCACTATGGAGAAGGACAATGTAAGTGTAGAGATCGGGGAGGGGGATTGTTATATAGTTGAACATATTTGTATTAAAAGGGAGGAAGTATTAGCTATTTTAGCAGTGGATAAATTCCCAGGCCCAGATGAGATGTATCCCAGGCTGCTATGTGAGGCAAGGGAGGAGATAGCAGGGGCTCTGACACAAATGTTCAAATCCTCTCTGGCCACAGGAGAGGTACCAGAGGACTGGAAGACAGCGAATGTGGTACCAATATTCAAGAAGGCTAAGCAAGGATAAACCAGGTAAATTCAGGCCTATGAGTCTAACATCAGTGGTAGGGAAACTGTTGGAGAAAATTCTGAGGGACAGGATTAATCTCCACTTGGAGAGGCAGGGATTAATCAAGGATAGTCAGCATGGCTTTGACAGGGGGATCATGTCTAATAAATTTGATTGAATTTTTCGAGGAGGTGACGAGATGTGTAGATGAAGGTAAAGCAGTTGATGTAGTCTACATGGACTTCAGTAAGGCTTTTGTTAAGGTCCCGCCTGGGAAATTAGTCAAGAAGGTAAGAGCCCATGGGATCCAGGGCAATTTGGCAAATTAGATCCAAATTTGGCTTAGTGGCAGGAGGCAAAGGGTGCTGGTCAAGGGTTGTTTCTGCGAGTGGAAGCCTGTGACCAGTGGTGTACTGCCGGTATCGGTGCTGGGACCCTTGCTGTTTGTAGTGTACATTAATGATTTAGACGTGAAGATAGGAGGTATGATCAGTAGGTTCATGGATGACATGAAAATTGGTGGTGTTGTAAATAGTGAGGAGGAAAGCCTCAGATTACAGGACGATATAGATAGGCTGGTAAGATGGGCGGAGCAGTGGCAAATGGAATTTAATCCTGAGAAGTGTGAGGTAATGCATTTTGGGAGGACTAACAAGGCAAGGGAATATACAATGGATGGTAGGACCCTAGGAAGTACAGAAGGTCAGAGGGACCTTGGTGTATTTGTCCATGGATCACTGAAGGCAGCAGCACGGGTAGATAAGGTGGTTAGGAATGCATATGGGATACTTACCTTTATTCACCGAGGCATAGAATATAAGAGCAGGGAGGTTATGATGGAGCTGTATAAAACTCTAGTTAGGCTACACTATAGGAAGGATGTGCACTGAAGAGGATGCAGAGGAGATTCACCAGGATGTTGCCTGGGCTGGAGCGTTTCAGCTATGAAGAGAGACTGAAAAGGCTAGGTTTGTTTTTCTTGGGGCAGAGAAGGCTGAAGGGAGGACATGATACAGGTATACAAAATTATGAGGGGCATTGATAGATTAGATAGGAAGAAATGTTTTCCCTTAGCAGAGAGTTCAATAACTAGGGGGCATAGAATTACGGTAAGGGGCAGGAGGCTTAGAGGGGATTTGAGGGAAAATTTTTTCACCCAGAGGTTGGTTGTAATCTGGAACGAACTGCCTGAAGCGGTGGTAGAGGCAGGAACCCTCACAACATTTAAGAAGTATTTAGATGAGCACTTGAAGCGCCATAGCATACAAGGCTACAGGCCAAGTGCTGGAAAATGGGATTAGGATAGGTAGGTGTTTGATGGCCGGCACAGACACGATGGGCCGAAGGGCTTGTTTCTGTGCTGTTTAACTCTATGACTGTCATCTCGGCTCTCCAATTCAGTGCTTTTGTCCACGTTTGGACCAAAGCTATCGTGAGCTCTGGTGCTGAGTGGTTCCGGCAGAACCCGAATTGAGCATCGGTGAGCAGGTTATTGTTAAGTAAGTGCCACTTGATAGCAATGTCAATGATAACTTCCAACATTTTGTTGATGATTGAGAGTAGTCTGATAGGGTGGTTAATTGGCCATATTAGATTTGCCCTGCTTTTTATAGACAGGACATACTTGGGCAATTTTCCACTTTGTTGGGTAGATGCCAGTGTTCTAGCTGTACTGGAACAGCTTGGCGAGGGGTGCGGCTAGTTCTAGAATGCATGTCTTCAGCACTACAACTGGGATGTTGCCAGGGCCCATAGTCTTTGCTGTATCCAGTGCTGTCAACTGTTTCTTGGTATGATAGAATGAATTGACTTGGCTGAAGACTGTGATGCTGGGTACTTCAGGAGGAAGCAGAGATGGATCATTATCTCTGCACTTCTGGCTGACGACAGTTGCAAACGCTTTAACTTTATCTTTTGCACTGACATGTTAGGCTCCCCTATTGAAGAATAGGGATGTTTGTGGAGCCTCCTCCTCCTGTTAGTTGTTTAATTGTCTACCACCATTCACGACTAGATGTGGCAGGCCTGCAGGACTTTGATCTGAGTCGCATGTGTTGCCTACCTGATACTTGGGTAAAGGACATCATTGAGAGGGTGTGGAATATTCTGCAAGGGGAAGGCAGTGAGCTAGAAATTCTGGTACTCATTGGTACCAACGACACAGCGAGGGCAGCTATTGAGGTCTTGCGGTCAGATTTTCAGGAGCTAGGAGTTAATAAAGTAGGTCCTCAAAATCAATCTCTGGATTACTCCCAGTGCTGCGTGTTAGGGAGAGTAGAAATAGAAAGATAGGGGAGGTCATGCATGGCTTGAGGCATGGTGCAGGAGGGAAGGCTTCAGATCCTTGGGGCTTTGGTACCAGTTCTGGTGCAGGAATCACCAATTCAAAAGGGAAGGATTGTACCTCAACAGGACTACAACCAATGTCCTGTTGGGGAGGAGAATGGACAGCAGCATATAGAAGTAGAAAAGCAGAATGAAGAGCATAAAGGAGTGAAAGTGTTGGATAGTTCTGGAGAAGGAAGTAGTACCATATTTGATAGGTGCAGACTAAAAAGGACTACGAGGAATACAAAGAGAGGTTTATAATGCGTGTATGTAAATATACAAAGTGTGATACATAAAGTTGGTGAGCTACAAGCCCAAATAGACTTGTGGGAAATGATGTATTGACAATAACAGAAATGTGACTTACAAATGGTGAGGACTAGGCGCTTAATATTCAAGGCTACAAAGTGTTCAGAATAGCTAGGAAAGGAAAAGAGAGCTGAGGTGGCACAGTTGATTAGGGAAGACATTCCAGTGTTGGAAAGAGAATGTCCTTGAGGGAAAAAGGACCGAATCCATTTTGGTTAGAGCTGAGAAGCAAGAAACGTATGATCATGCTTCTGGGAGTATTCTCTCGGCCTCGAAATAGCATGAGAGATAGAGGAGCAAATCTACAGGGAAATCAGATGTGCAAGAGCTTGAGTTGTGATATTAAGAGTCAGAGTCATAGTCGTACAGCATAGAAGCAGGCCCTTCGGCCCACCGTGTCTATGCCGACCATAATGCCTATCTATACTAATCCCACCTGCCTGCATTAATTCCATATCCCTCTATGCTTTGCTCATTCAAGTACCTGTCCAGATGCCTCTTAAATGTCGCTACTGTTCCTGCCTCCATCACCACCTCAGGCAGCTCATTCCAGATACCCACTATTCTTTGTGTGAAAAATGTACCCCTTTGATCCCCTTTAAACCTTCTCCCTCTCACCTTAAATCTATGCTCTCTAGTTTTAGTCACCCCTACCATGGGAAACAGACTCTGGCTATCTATGCCTCTCATAATTTTATATACCTCTATCATGTCCCCTCTCAGCCTCCTTCGCTACAGGGAAAACAGACCCAGCCTATCCAATCTCCCTTTATAACTCAAGCCCTCCAGACCAGGCTATATTCTTGTGAATCTTTTCTGCACCCTCTCTAGCTTAATTGCATCTTTCCTGTAGTGCGGCGACCAGAACTGCACACAGTACTCCAAATGCGGCCTAACCAACGTTATGTACAACTGTAACATGACATCCCAACTCTTGTACTCAGTGCCTCGGCCGATGAAGGCAAGCATGCCATACGCCGCCTTCACCACCCTGTCTACCTGTTGCCACTTTCGGGGAATTATGTACTTGCACCCCAGGGTCTCTCTGCTCAGCAACACTCCCCAGGGCCCTGCCATTCACTGTATATGTCTTGCCCTTATTGGGGGCCTTTAATTAGCCAAATATCGATTGGAATAATGTTAGAGGAAAGAATTTTGTTGATGTGTTCAGGAGAACTTCCTTGACCCGTATGTTCAGTCCAACTAAGAAGGCGGCATTGCTAGATCTGGTGCTGGGGAATGAAGTGGGCCCAGTGGACCATGTGTTTATGGGCAACACTTGTGTAAGAGCAATCGCGTAGAGAGGTTTGCAGCATAGGAAGAGGCCATTTGGCCCATCATGCCACACTGGCTGACAAGTACCCCACTCTCCAGCTCTTGGTCTGTAGCCTTGTAGGTTACGGCACTTCAAGAGCATATCCAAGTACTTTTTAAATGTTATGCGGGTTGCTGCCTCTACCATCCTTTCAGACAGTGAGTTCTGCCAGGTCTCCCACCCTCTGGGTGAAAACATTTCCCATCCAATTCCCACCAAACCTCCTACCTCTTACTTTAAATCTATGCCCCCTGGTTGTGGACTCCTCAAACAAGGAGAATAGGGCCTTCCCATACACTGTTTTAGACCCCTCATAATTTTATGCAGTTCAGTTAGGTCTCCCCTCAGCCTCCTCTGTTCCAAAGAAAACAGCCCCAGCCTATCCAATCTCTCCTCATAACTCATTCTCCAGACCAGGCAACATCCCTATAAATCTCCTCTACCCTCTCTGGTACAATTGCATCTTTCCTGTGGTGCAGCGACCAGAACTGCACGCAGTACTCCAGCTGTGGCCTAACTAGTGTTTTATATAGTTTCTAGCATAACCTCCCAGCTCTTCAGTTCTGCCTCGGCTAATTATGGCAAATATCCCATATGTCGTCTTAGCCACCTTATCTTAGATATAGCTCTTTGGTCTAAAGGGATCAAAGGGTATGGGACGAAAGCCAGAACAGGCTGCTGAGTTGGATGATCAGCCATGATCATAATGAGTAGCAGAGCAGGCTCGAAGGGCCAAATGGCCTACTCCTGCTCCTATTTTCTATGTTTCTATCTACTTGTCTGTGGACATGCACTCCAAGGCCCCTCTGTTCCTCTACACTTCTCATACACTACCATTTATAGTGTCTTCCCTTGCCTTGTTAGTCTTCCCCAAATGCATTACCTCACACTTCTCCGAATTGAACTCCTTTTTGCCACTGTTCGCCTACCTGACTAGTCCATTGATATCTTCCTGCAGGCAATAGCTTTCTTCTTTATCAGCCACACGGCCAATTTTTGTATTTTCTGCAAACTTATTAATCAGACCCCTTAAATTCAAGTCCAAATCATTGATTATACACCATAAGAAGCAAGGGACCCAAGTACAGAACCATACTTGAAACAGCCTTCCAATCACAAAAACACCCATCGACCTTTGCTTTGCTTCCTGCCTCTGAGCCAATTTTAGATCCAGCTTGCCACTTTGCCTTGGGATTTCACTTCTGTGATCAGTCTGTCATGTAGGATCTGATATAGACTACATCAAATGCAGTACCCTCTTCAACGCTTCATCTTACCTCCTCAATGGGCTGAATGGCCTCCTTCGAAATCGTAATCACTGTGACTATATCTGCCTGCGGCAGGTGATGGGTAAAACAGCACGAGGGAAAAACCTACTTCACCTCATCCTGACCAATCTACCTGTCACCGATGCATCTGCCCATGACAGTATTGGGAAGAGTGACCACCGCACAGTCCTTGTGGAGATAAAGTCACGTCTTCACGCTGAGGGCACTCTCCATCATGTTCTGTGGCACTACCACCCGTGTTAAATGGGAGACATTCAAAACAGATCTAGCACTGAAAACTGGGCATCCATTAGGCACTATGGGCCATCAGCATCAGCAGAATTGCATTCCATCACAATCTGTAACCTCATGGCCTGGCATATTCCTCACTCTACCATTATGTGATGTCTTGGCTGTAACAGAGGTCTGGCTCAAAAAACAGCAAACTGGATACTAAATATTCCTGGACACAGGGTGATAAGGAAAGAAAGAAAGGTAAAAGCAAAATACCGCGGATGCTGGAAATCTGAAATAAAAACAGAAAGTGATGGAAAAACACAGCAGGTCTGGCAGCATCTGTGGAGAGAGAAGCAGAGTTAACTTTTCAGGTCAGTTTAAGAAAGAAAGGTGGCAGCATTGGTTAGGAAGAATATTACAGTGCTGAAGAGAGAGGACATCCTAGAAGGGTCAAGCAAAGAATCTATTTGGTTAGAGGTACCATTTCACCATTACATTGTGCATTCAGTAGGCCACTCCTGCAACCGAGTGGGCTCCAGATGTAGGGGGTCCTGCCCTTCCTCTGCATTCAGTTTATAAGGTCAAGTGAGAGATGCAGCTGCTGGGCAAGTCTGTGTCTCCAAATCCTGCCCAGGCTATGCAGCCAAAAAACAAATGGAGAGGACACTTCACCCTTTTTTTAAAAAAAAATGGAGAGATCACGTCATCCTTACTCTTACCAGTGAGGGGACCAACACGGAAAGTAGCAGATTACGGGTTATAAGTCCAGTTCAATTGGCGTAAGGGAAGGGCGTCATGGGTTGCCTCCAAATGGAAAGATTTTCGCATTATATTAGTCAGTTACTGCCTACCTCAAGCTGGGCAGCCCCCAGCGAATAAGGTACTGACTCGCCAAAACTTGCTTTCTATGGGTTTGTGAGGATTAGGGATCCTACCCTGACAAGCAGATGATAAAAGGAGAAACAAAAGGCGAAAATATTCTCCGGCTTGGAAACTGGAATGTCAGGACTGTGCCCTGGCAATGTATGTCGGGCGGCATTGATCGACTGTGAGCTACACAAGTTCGACATCAACATTGCTGCTCTCCAAGAGACTAGATTGGCCAACACTGGATCAATACATGAGGCTAATTGTATCTTCTACTGGCGTGGCAAAAGTGCAGATGACCAACATGGAAGGCTTTGCTGTCAAAAACAGGTTGATGCAGATAATTGCTTGTGACTTCCGAATGCCTCATATCTCTTCGTCTATCATCAGATGGAGGTTTTGTCACCATCATCTGTGCTTATGTACCAACCTTGTGCCGTAAATGACTCTCTGACTGTCTATTCTGGAGCATCTGAGAAAAGTTATTTCTCCTGGAGTCTTTAGCGCAGGAGTTGGATCAGATAGTGTTTCATGGCAAGCGTGCTTCAGTCATCATGCCATTGGCAAGATGAACTTAAATGGCAAGCAGTTACTAGAACTGTATGCGCAGTGTGGACTTTGAGTTTCCAACACCCCCTTCCAGGGCAGACATTGGTACACGGTGTCCTGGTGCTATCTGGCCACTGGCACCAACTTGACACCAGAAGATCTGATCACATCACACCCTTACCTATCTCTGCAGATTGTAATATTGATCACTCGTTTGTCAGTAGCGAGAGAAGGTACAACCACAAAGTCCAAACACAAGGCATGCTGCACATGTCCGAGGGCGGACAGATGCCAGAATTTCTCAGAAGCTCAGTGGCGCAGTGGTTAGCACCGCAGCTCCAGCGACCCGGGTTCAATTCTGGGTACTGCCTGTGTTGAGTTTGCAAGTTCTCCCTGTGTCTGCGTGGGTTTCCTCCGGGTGCTCCGGTTTCCTCCCACAAGCCAAAAGACTTGCAGGTTGGTAGGTAAATTGGCCATTATAAATTGCCACTAGTATAGGTAGGTGGTAGGGAAATATAGGGACAGGTGGGGATGTGGTAGGAATATGGGATTAGTGTAGGATTAGTATAAATGGGTGGTTGATGGTCGGCACAGACTCGGTGGGCCGAAGGGCCTGTTTCAGTGCTGTATCTCTAAACTAAAACTAATTCCTCTGTCTGTTTTTATTGAACTATCTTGTGTTTGTCTGTTTCAGTCTCTGGCTTCCTCCTGACTCTCCTCAAAACTCGACACAGCATTTAAAATATGTCTAGGTGAAAACTGGACCCAAAAGCTGTTTTCTCATCTTTGCCAGCTGGGGAAAAAAAATAATGTGGCTACAACATGGATGCAGTTATCCTTGGCTGAGCAGTAGCACTAGCTTCTTGAGTCAGAAAGTTGTAATTTAAGCTGCACTGCAAAGAATTCAGCACATAGTCTACTATGAGAGTGCTGCACTGTGAGAGGTTCTGTCTTTTGAATGAGATAGTAAACCACATATATGGGTATAAATATATTTTTTAATTAAAACTAATCATTTATTTCATTGCTGTTTGAGAGATCGTCATAATTTGTGATAATTTAGGGGGACAATTTGCATAGAGCAGTGATTACACTTCAGAGGCACATCATTGTCTATAAAGCACTTTAGGCTGTCTTGAGGTTGTGAATGCAAGTGCTCTTTCTCTAGATTTGGAGTTCTGCTTTATTTATTCAATAACATCTGTAGCATATAACGGAATTTAAAAAGTTCTTGCTTTTGTAATGTGTTAGCACTTTAATTCTCAAAGTTGTCTTATCTATATTAGCATATTTCCTGTTTTGTTGCCCACGGAATGTTTGATACCCTATTTTATAATGGCAGTAACTTGCAGTGCATTCTGCTGCTAAGGTGGAGGAATATTTTAGCTGACCTGTCTGAGTTTAATTGCGTTTTGTTGATATCTTTATAGTTTGGACCTGCTTGTAAAGTTCTAGCTCTAGGTCAACAACATGAAATGAGGGCCTTTGTACTTTTTGTCAATATTTTTTAGAACTTGAAGTGTGATAAATAGTCTCAAAGCCAAAAAAGTAAACAAAATCAATTAGTTTTATAGACACAGATGACTTTATTCGTTATTCTAGTCATGGAATGAGGTAGGCCAAGTGTGATCATCATATCATTATGTTTAGATTAGTAATGGAGAAGAACAAGAGACAATCTAAAATAGAACTTCGAAATTGGAAGAGAGCTAACTTCAATGGGATCAGAAGGCATCTAGCCAGGGTAAAATGGAACTGAAGTTTGACAGGAAAAACCATAACCGTCCAATGGGATAATCTTTAAGAAAGAGCTATTTCAGGTACAGGTTAGGTACATTCCAACAAGATGGAAAGGTGGGGAACCGAACCCAGGGCTCCTTGGATGATGAGGGAGATCGAGAATATGAAGAAACAAAAATATAGGGTGTTTGATGCATATGAAGTGAATTCTTCAAGCAAGCACTAGGCCAAATTCAATAAGTTGAACGGGGAACTGAAGATTGGCAAAGTGAGAATATGAGAATAACAAAGAGGAACCCAAAGTTACTGGCATGTAAATAGTAAGTGGTAGTAAGGGACGAGGTGGGGCCTATTATGGAAAAGAAGGTGATATATGCTTAGAGCCTCAGCAAGGCTGGAATACTTAATGCGTACTTTCAGTTTTTATTGAGGAATGGGATGCTGACAAAATATTGGTAAAATCGGAGATGGCAGAGATAATAGATGGGGTGAAAATTGGTAAGATGTGCTGGAAAGGCTGGCTATGCTTAGATTGGATAAATCACCTAGTCCGGATGGCTTACATCCTCGGTTGTTAAAGGAAGTGGGGGGGAGATAGCAGAAGTGTTTACCATAATCTTCCAATCTTCCCTCGATACAGAGGAGGTGTCCGAGAATTGAAAAGTGGCAAATGTAACCCCCTTGTTCAAGAAAGTGTGTAAGGACATTCCTAGTAAATATAGGCTGGTCAATTTAACAGCAAGGGAGGATAAGGTTTTAGAAACAATAATTAGGGAAAAAATTATCAAGTACTTGGAGAGGTTTGAGCAGAGCCAGCACAGATTTGTAAAAGGCAGATCATGTTCGACTAATCTAATTGAATTTTTTGATGAAGTAACAGAAGGTTGATAAAGGGAATGCAGTAGATGATGTAGATGAATTTAAGATAGCATTTGACAAAGTACTACATAAAAGGTTGGTCAACAAAAAGCTGGGATAAAAAATTGTCTTACGGACAGAAAACACTGAATCATGGTAAATGGTTGTTTTCTGGACTGCAGGATGGTAGACAGTGGTGTTCCCCAAGAGCCAGTGCTAGGACCACTGCTTTTTTTGGACATACATGAATTGGCTTTGGAATACAGAGTAAAATTACAAAATTTGCTGCTGATATCGGTAAAAGTGAAGATGGTAGAGATGGAATATTTGGTGATATACTGGCATGGATTAAAGATTGGTTAACAGGCAGAAAGCAGAGAGTAGGAATAAATGGGTCATTCTCACATTGGCAGGCTGTGATTAATGGGGTACCACAGGGATCAGTGCATGGGCCCCAGATATTCACAATATATATCAATGATTTGGATGTGGGGACCAAATGTAGTATTTCCAAGTTCGCAGATGACACAAAGCTAGGTGGGAATATGTGTTGAGGAAGATGTAAAGAGGCTTCAAGGGGATTTGGACAGACTTGGTGAGTGGGCAAAAACGTGGCAGATGGAATATAATGTGGAAAAATGTGAGGTTATTCACTTTGGTAGGAGGAATAGATGTGCAGAGTATTTCTTAAATGGTAAGGGATTAAAATGTGTAGATGTACAAAGGGACCTGGGTGTCCTTGTCAGTAAGTCACTGAAAGTTAACATGCAGGTACAGAAAGCAATTAAGAAGGCTGAGGTATGTTAGCCTTTATCGCAAGAGGATTTGAGTACAGGAGTAGTGAAGTCTTGCTTCAATTGCATAGAACCTTGGTTAGATTGCACCTGAAGTACTGCGTGTAGTTTTGGTCCCCTTAAACTTAGGAAGGATATTATTGCCATAGAGCGAGTGCAACAAAGGTTCACAAGACTTGTTCCGGGGATGGCGGGAGCGTCCTATGAAGAGAGCTTGCGGAAACTGGGCCTGTAATCTCTAGAGTTTGAAGAATGAGAGGTGATCTCATTGAAACCTACAAAATACTTGAAGGGATATACAGGGTAGATGCAGTTAAGATGTTTCCCCTGGTTGGGGAGTCTACAAAGTAAGGGGGAAGCCACTTAGGACAGAGATGAGGAGAAATGCCTGAACTCAGAGGGTTGTGAATCTTTGGAATTCTCTATCCCAGAGGGCTGTGGAAGCTCAGTCGTTGAGTATGTTTAAAGCAGAGATTGACAGATTTCTAAATACAAATGACAGAAGGAGATATGAGCATAGTGTGGGAAAAAGGCATTGAAATGGAAGATCAGCCATGATCTTATTGAATGGCCTACTCCTGCACCTATGTTCCTATGATACTAAACTTGGAGGTGTGGCAAACAATGAGGATACCAGTCAACTGCAACAGGACATAGACTAGCACAATGGGCAGACAAGTGGCAGATAAAATTTAATACAAAGAAGTGTGAGGTGATGCATTTTGGCAGGAGGGATAGGAATATATAAAACAGCACAGTTCTAAAGAGTGCTCAGCGACAGAGGCACCTGGGGGTTCATGTGTATAGATCTTTGAAGGTGGCAGGATATATTGAGAGAGTAGTTAGCAAGGCATATGGAATCTTGGGCTTCATAAATAAGGTATTTGAGTACAAAAGCAGGGAAGTTATGCTGAACCTTTCATAAAGCCCTGGTTAGGCTCCAGCTAGTGCATTCTGTCCAGTTCACCACACTTCAGGGAGGATGTGAATATCCTTGATGGCGTGTAGAGGAGATTTACCAGTACAATTCCAGGGATGAGGAAATTTAGCTACAGGGTTTTGTTGGAGAAGATAGGGTTGTTCTCCTTGAAGCAAAGAAGATTGAGGGGAAGATTTGATGTGAGTGTACAAGATTATGACAAGTTTGGATAAAATAGCCAAAGAAAAGTGGTTCCCATTAGCTGATGCTACAAGGACTAGGACACAGATTGAACATTTTGGACAGGAGATACGGGGGGATGTGAGGAAGAACTCTTTTTACACATTAAGTTGAAATGATCTCTAACTCTCTGCCTACAAGAGTGGTGGAAGCAGAGATGACCAATGATTCCAGAAGGAAATTGTATGGGCACTTGACGGAAATAAACTTACATGTCTACGGCGATAGAGAGCTGGCATGAATTCGATTGGCCAAACAGCTGCCTTTTGTAGTAATGAGTTTATAACTATTTTTTTTTTCTTTATAGAAATGAGGAAGAAGTTTGATTCAGGGGAGGATCCTTTGGATCCAGAAAATCAACAGGGCGGCGGTAGTCACCACTTTCACAGATCATGGAACCAATGGCAAGGATTCAATCCTTTTGGCTCAGGAGGACCTTTTAATTTTAAATTCCACTTTAACTAAGTTTTGAGTATTGGCTACTCATTTCTAGAAAGACCTCATCGAACAGAAATGTTGAATGTGATGCCAGAAACCCAGACCTAAAGGTTTAAACAGTGTAACTTTTTTTGTTCAGCCAAAAATGTTCAGAATGTAGTATTTTTCACAAAGGACAGTTTTGAAATATTTTCCTTAAACATAATGAAATGCAATGTACACTTATAATAAAGCAAATTGCCTTATAAATCTGATCACACTGAAAAAAGTTTATTCCCCCATAAATATTGTCTGATATGTACATTTGATTTGAAAGTTCTTGGCTTCTAAGAAAAAAAAGCAAATCATCCAGCAAATATGTTGTGATTTTAAATGGCAATAATGGCAATTTTGTACCATTAAAACTAGCTTAAGGACTTTCTGAATAATGTCCTTTTCAATAGAATGCGAGTGGATTAATGAGTAACTTGCAATGGCACTTAACTGACTCATATTGTGGGACTGTTTCAAATTTATAAAAGTAGAACTTGTGCATTTTAAATCAAAATCTTCTGGTAGTCATCCTGTCATCGGACCTGTTTTAGAGGCATTGAAGATGTCCCATTCACTATTTGATCTAATTAATCTACTTGTAACTTGTTAATGGATAAGGATGCTAGAATGTTTTCATGCATAAACAGAAAAAAAATTATTCCCTATATAGCAAATGGTCATCTGGGTATGCTCTTTAGAGGAACCTCTTTTTACAATTTTTGTGGAAACCTGGAAATATTAAGATTTGAAATGGTGTTCATGCTGTAATTTTATACAGCGTTTAAGTCTGACACACACATTGTATTTGCTGCGGATAAATGTTGTCATCTGCAGACTTCTCAAAATAGTGCACATTTCTTTCAAAAGTGAACTTATCTGTACTACCACTTTAAAGGTTGAATCCCTAGCTTGGCTGGCATTAGACTGTGCCCACCTCAATTATGACATGTGTTCTTTACATAAACTGAATATTTATCTCCATGGAGAAGGAAGCTACCCAACTCCCTATTCTATAGATATAGCTTGTTTGCTGATGGAGTGGCATTTCTGGTTAAACCAACCATCTTCCCTTTCAATTTTTGAAGATGAGAAGACTATTTTAAAAAATGTACATTTAGTGCTGCAGCTATTTAAATTTACTATAATTTCTCTTGTTAATGATAGGAACGTGATCTTACTGTTTTGCAGGTTTATTCCTATCATGGTAAAGTATTAGGAGACTTTACATTTGGATTACAGATGTGTATCTTTTCGTAGACCATACAAGATTGTTCAAGATGCAAAATATGTTGTCTTTGCACTAGGGTGTAGATTTGGATGCTAGTTTCTGAGCCAGATATTAAAGGAAGGCCTCTCTCATTTACATTACCTTTGGAATAGAAAGCCTATGATACTAGAATTTCATATCCATTGTATCTTAAATATATATTTTAAGGGGCCTTGAAACACAATACTAATACCATCCTGCATTTTTTGTTCCTGAAATAATCCACCCATTTTTGATATGCTGCACAAGGTTAAAGTAGCACAATGGGGTATATATGTGTCTTGTTTAGCAACCAAATAGAAATGGAATACACATGTTCAGATGAATGCCAGATTAATATTTTGACATTGATATTGTGTCTAATTATTGTTTAAGATGGATTTAAAATTAATTCAAGACCATAGAAACAGTAAGATGTCAGTCCAAATGCTTTGATATCTAGCATTAGACTAGTATTCCATTCACGTCATTTTGAAGGACAATAAATATACAGTTGCTTTACAGGGAGGAGAGGGTGAAGTAATTTCCCAAAGTACGTACTGACTTTTGGGAATCAAAACATAACATTCTGGAAATATTCAAGTCAGGCAGCATTTTTGGAGAGAGAAACAGTACCTTTTCATCAGAACCTGAAACACTCTTTCTTTCTGCATAAATGCTACCTGACATGCTGAGAATTTTCTGTTTTTCTTTGATTTCCAGTATCTGCAGTATTCTGGGAACCTCAGCTGCTGCCAGTACAAATTGGAATATTGTGGGTGGATTGCCCAGTTTTACAGTCCGATGGCAACTGAGTCGTCTCATTCCCATTGTGTACTCAGAAAATTAAGGCCCATGTGACTATTGTGTGGTAGTACAGCTTATTAGAAAGTTTGGTTAAAGGTTTTTATATATTTCTTCTCTTGTCCATAAGGTTTTTTTTCTCCCAAGATGGCGTGCCTTGTAATCCATCTGATGGCATGATAGAATTGTCAAAAGTTCTCTAATCTAGGTTACTGGATTTTAAATGTCCATGTTGGTTAAGCATGGGGTTTAAGTTTGAATCCTTTTTAGACCTTATTGCTATTTATTTTACAGATCATTGGGTATCAAATATCAGCTGGCATGCAAGTTATTTACTTTAAATATTAATATTGAGTATTTTTGGGGGGAAATAAAAAAAAAACTTAGTTCTATTTGATGAAATTGTGCCAACTGTATAGTAATCACATTGTAAAGTTATTAACTAGATTAATGTTCCTAAGAATGGGAATATGGCTGTTTAAACCAGTTTCCTGTACAGAAAAGTTTGTAGCATGTATGGACAGATTTGCAATGTTGTGCATAACTCAAAAGATTTTGTATGTCTGCAGTACCATTTCCTACAAACAATATTGGTACGTAGATGAGTATGAAGTAGACTTGCAGTGCAAACACGCAGCATGATTTTTTTGCACTTTTGTCTTGAAATGTAATTTTACTATTTGTACTTGCACTCTGTTCTGAAATTTGGGACTATTTTTATATTTCCATGAGGTATCAAAATTGTAAATAAAATCTATCAGTTATAAAGAATTTGTTTAGAGATGTCAATTGCCAAGATAACATTTTCTGCAGTTAGTTTTCACTGTTATTAGGAATAGAAACTGATACTTGACTCACTATATGGATTTTTTTTTATTTCATAATCCCAGAATGGAGCATTCTGTTGAGAATTCTATAGGGAATTTGCATAGAGGTCAGTGGATGACTACTTGATTTTTCAGTGCAAATTCACAATATTCATGCTGCCAGGTGAAGCTCCATTGGCAGAAACACAAATTCATAAAACGTACCCTTTAAATAATTGTTAATCAAACTACACCCAAATTTATTTTGCTACTTTTGTCAGTATTACAATTTAACACTGGTTAGTTGCAGAGTAAAACTTCCCAGTAGTAAATTAAAACCACTGCAGAAGATTTTGGCAATAATATGAGGATTTTATTCCTCCTGCCTTCTAATTATCTTTTTTTGCACTGGAACTGGACCTGTACGCAACAGTTGTAATGGTCTAAACTGAAATCTGTCTGGGTTAGATTTAATTCTAGGATCCAAAAATGAGTGTATTAACCTGCTACGTTATCAATCCTTATTTCAGAGTCTGGATCAGGAAAAGTTTCCAGGTGATAAACTTGATCAAACTTCTCACTTAAATTACTAACATTTTACAAAAAAACAGCAGAATATCTTGGGAGCAAAAGATAAAAGCAGTCCTGAGGATAATTTGCTTATCCTTTTTCCTTTAAGACACTCCTTTTAAAAAGTACATCTGACCAAGCTTTTGGTCATCTATCCTAATATCTCCTATGTGGCTTGGTGTCATTCTGTTTAATAACGCTTTGGGAAAGAGTTAGCTCTGCCATCAGCAGAATATTACAGATACTAGAAGTCAGACAAAAATGCTGGAAAACTCAGCAGTTCTGGCAGCATCTGTGGAGAGATAAACCAATTTAACGTTTCAGGTTGACCTTTTGCTAAAATTGGGAAAAAGTTGAGGTGCAACAGGTTTTAAGCAAGTAGATGGAGAGGGAACAGAAAAAGATCTGTGATCTGTTGGAAGGCAGGAGAGATTAAATGAAAGGGGAGATGGTACAAGGCCAAATGGCGTGATAATGGGATAAGTAAATAAGCAAAAGATGAGTCTCAGATGTAATTGGGAAGGGACATACTTGCTGGGGCTCTTGCAACAGAAGCATCTACAGAATTATTTCATTTCAGTATCGCTGAAAAAAGAGACACGCTGTTGAAGCTTTCCATCTTGCACTCAACGGGACAGATACAAGAATGCCAAATTTTAAAGGGAGCAACAATATGAAAAAAGGATGCTGATTGGCAAGTCGGCTCTAGTCGAGGTCTTGCCATGAAGAATGCACCAGGGAACTCTTGTCCGTCATGCCTTTGCTTATTTCAAAAAAGGCGCAAAGCCTGGACATGTTCCTTTTGCCTGCAGAGGATGGGTTCTTGTGTTTGAATATACGTAGCTTATAGCCAGCATATGTGAGCTGCTTTGCAAGCCTGACTGATCTTAAAGTGGTTAGTGTAATTCTTAGCACACTCAGGATTGTTCAGGTGCTGCCCGATCACGGAATCACATCTAATGTTGAACATTATTCCGAATTTTGCATACACTGGTTGGTTGCTACAGTCAATAGTGGTGTAGTGGTAATGTCACTGGACTAGCAATCGGCTCCAGGCTAATGCCCTGAGGACAAAAACAAATGCTGCGGAATGTGGAAAATCTGAAAATGCTGGAAATACTCACCAGGTCAGGCATCACCTATGGAGAGAAAAATCGGAGTTAATGTTTCAGATTGTAATCTTTCATCAGAACCCTTTTGTCATGCCCTGGGCCTCAGCTGTAGGTAGTTTTGAGGTGGTTTGAATTGGTATCAGATTAAAGAATAAAGTAAAGCTAACAGTTACCAATCAATCACAATTCTAAAACTTTGAGTTAAATGAATTCTATATGTATTATATTGTGTATGTCTTGATCATGTAGCTTTAATAACTGTTTCAGGGATCAAACTAATACAAGAAATTGTGAACTTTGATAACTAGTTGACAAAGAATCAATTTTTGTACAAATTTCATATTGTGTCCGCATAGCGTAATAACTAAAGTGAATAGAGCCTTTCACAGTTGCTGGAAGGTATCCTATCACCTCAAGTCCCAATTTAAATAGGCTAGCAACTGGCATCACAAAATCTGAGCCAACCATCAGCCCAAATACAAGGTGGCCTGATGGTCAGAAAGGGTTAAAAGTCAGGGTTGACAATGCCTCATGGTGCAGAAAACAAGACGACATTTCAGAAGTTAAACCACCGAAGTTGTGTGAAGTGACGCAAGTGCATGTAATCCGAGAATGTTTTGCTGTGCTCCCTTGAAAAATAAGCAGAGAAGTTAACCCATTCTGCTGACTATGTTTTTCATTTAATTCACCACACAGCTTTTGTATTGGTGTGTGTAAATTTATATATTGTGCATTATTAAATTTTAAGTTACTAAATTTATAAGTATGTTTGGACAAAGTAGCCCATTATTGAGCGACAATGGATTATTTGCGTGTTTTTTTTTAATAGATGATCATGTTTTCCAGGACCACATGAGTACTGATACCACAGCAAGAGATCTAGCAGTTTTTAAAAAAAAGAATTGAAGAACTTATCTGCAGACCATCAAATGCCTTTCAAACACTCGGCCTTAACCCATTCAGGCTGTTTGTCATCATCTGAGACAAAGTGCTTGAGAGGGAGAGATAGAAGTTACCTCTAAAGGTAAAGCAAGCACTTCTGTTTCTGTTCTGAAGGCACCATCTTAAAACTACCAAGCCTGGGCATAAAATAAATTGATGAGTTGCTATTCCAAGCGCTGAAAAGGGAAGATTTACCTGAGTTTCTCAGGGATAAATAAACTGAACACCAACAAACAACACCGCTATTTGAATCTGCGTAATTTTGAACAAAGTAGCTGTACAGTAAGAAAAGGTCATCCAAAATAAAGAACAAACAAAATATGTTAATGCATGGAATCAAATGGGAATACTTGATTTCTGTTTTAAAGATATTGGACAGTAAAGGTTTTCCAGGGCTCAAAAATTGAATAGAATTTTTATTGATGGGATGACCCACTGCGGATAGAAGATAAGAGTTAGGACAATCTCACAACCAAATGCGAATTGGAAATTAAATCTGGCTGATGTGATAGTTAATAAAGGAAATTTGGGAACAAGCATTGGCAGAATTGGAATTCAAATAATTAAATTAATGTAGTGCAGAATTTCCAAGAAGTCCAGAACATTTCAGTGAAAGTTAGGAAATTATTTACAGGACTAATGGTTTGATAGCTTTCTCTTGAAGGTATTTGTATCCTCGCCTCTGAACTTTTTTTTGAAAAAGAAACACATTTGATTGTCTGGTCACTACCTGAGACCTCAGGACCGTGCAGGGCGACATAAGTGAAGACACCCTCCTTGATCTTTTGAAGATCACCTCAAAGTCCAAGAATGGCTTTTGTCAGATGGCACATAGAATCATAGAAAGTTGACAGCAGAGAAAGAGGCTACTTGGCCCATCATATCTGCGCTGGCTGAAACCAAGCTGCTAAGTCTAATCCCACCTTTCTGCATTTGGGCCGTAGCCCTGCAGGTTATGGCACTTGAGGTCCATATCCAGCTACCTTTTAAATGAGTTGAGGGTTTCTTCCTCTACTACCCTTTCAGGCAGTGAATTGCAGACCCCCACTGCCCTCTGGGTGAAACCGTTTTTCCGCATCTCCCCTCTCATCATTCTGCCAATCACTTTAAATCTATGCCCCCTAATCACTGACTTCTCTGCTAAGGTAAATAGGCCCTTCACATCCACTCTATCCAGGCCTCTCACAATTTTGTACATTTCAATCACATCTGCCCTCAGCCTCCTTTGTTCCAAGGAGAACAACTCCAGCCCAGCCAATCTTTCCTCATACACGTATTTTTCCAGTCCTGACAACATCCTTGTAAATCTCCTCTGTACCCTTTCTAGTGCAATTACATACCCTTTCTGTAATGAGGTGATCAGAGCTGCACACAGTACATGTGTGGCATGATTCTGGGATACTGGTCGAATAGTGCAGATGTAGTTTGTTACATGGGAAGCAACTAACATGCAAAAATGCATGGTGAGCCTGCACTGAAGAATGGGTCTCAGACTTGCTCAGCTGGACAACAGGACAACATGAAATGTTTAACAGAGTGAGATAACATTTTAAACCATAATGGCATTGACACCTACTCCATACAGAAACTGAGATTAAAATAATCAGGGTAGAATTAGATACACGATTCACAGTCTGTGGGAGTAAAATTAAAGTGAAAGGGTACAGAATTTGGATTGGCACAAATGGAATAATTTTTACCCAGTTAGAGAATGGTGTCATGTTCCTAGTACCTGGCTATAACTTCACTGAGATCAGAGTTAACTTTGGAATACAAGAGGCACTGAACGCAATAATCTAGCTGGGATGCCCCATACCCCCTCTGTCCTGAAATTTAAAATCCATAATAAAAAGAACTACAAAAGAATTATCTGAGAAGCACCTGGTTATCATGTGACACGATGATGAGCAAAGAGAGCAAGGAATTGAAAATCTGGGAAACACATTTGTGGGAAATGGTTGTGAATGTAAACCAACATCCCATGTAAATGGCAGAACCCTTAAGAGTATTGACAGGCAGAGAGATCTGGGCGTACAGGTCCACAGGTCACTGAAAGTGGCAACGCAGGTGGATAAGGTAGTCAAGAAGGCATACGGCATGCTTGCCTTCATCGGTTGGGGCATAGAGTATATAAATTGGCACGTCATGCTGCAGCTGTACAGAACCTTAGTTAGGCCACACTTAGAATATTGCGTGCAATTCTGGTCGCCACACTACCAGAAGGACGTGGAGGCTTTGGAGAGGGTACAGAAGAGGTTTACCAGGATGTTGCCTGGTCTGGAGGGCATTAGCTATGAGGAGAGGTTGGATAAACTCGGATTGTTTTCACTGGAACGACGGAGGTGGAGGGGCGACATGATAGAGATTTACAAAGTTATAAGCGGCATGGACAGAGTGGATAGTCAGAAGCTTTTTCCCAGGGTGGAAGAGTCAGTTACTAGGGGACATAGGTTTTAAGGTGAGAGGGGCAAAGTTTAGAGGGGATGTGCGAGGCAAGTTCTTTACACAGAGGGTGGTGAGTGCCTGGAACTTGCTGTCGGGGGAGGTGGTGGAAGCAGGTACGATAGAGACGTTTAAGAGGCATCTTGACAAATACATGAATAGGATGGGAATAGAGGGATACGGACCCCGGAAGCGCAGAAGGTTTTAGTTTAGGCAGGCATCAAGATTGGCGCAGTCTTGGAGGGCCAAATGGCCTGTTCCTGTGCTGTACTGTTCTTTGTTCTTTTTTTGTTCTTTATCCCTGACTCAGAACTATTTCTACTCTGTTCATGTTGGTGCAAGTGATAATAACAATTGTGATAATATTCATCCTCTGCTACTTAAGGAATCTCACCTCAAGACTGTGAAGGTGCACTACTGAATTGAGCTGGACCACACCTCATAGACTGGGTAAATCTAATGAGCACCAACGCTGTGGGAGAAGAATTCCTGAAACATGCCTGAGATGGTTTTCTGGAGGAATATGTTGAAGAACCAACTAGGGTGCAGGCTATCTTGGTTCTGGTGTTATGCAATGAGAAAGGGCTAATTAATAATCTGGTGGTAAAAGAACCTTTAGGGAAAGTGACCAAGTATGATAGAATTTTCCATTAAGTTTGAAAAAGATGTAGTTCAATCTGAAACTTGGGTCTTAAATCTAAACAAGAGCCATTATGAAGGTATGAGGAACAAGTTGGCCGTGGTGGATTGGAAAAATACATTAAAAGGTTTGACAGTAGTTAGGCAACGGCTAGTATTTAAAGAATTAGTGCATGGTTTTCAAAAAACATACATTCCTTTAAGGCACAAGAACCCAATAGCGAAAGCGAGTCAGCTGTGGCTAACAAAGGAAATTAAAGATAGTATTAGATCAAAAAACTATAAAGTTGCCAAAAAAGTCGTAAGCTAGAGGATTGGGATAATGTTTGAATTCAGCGACAGAAGGACCAAGAAATTAATAAAGAAAGAGAAAATAGAATATGAATTTAAACTAGCAAGAAATATAAATACAGATTGTAAAAGCTTCTAAAGGAAAAAAGTAGCAAAGACAAATATGAGTCCATTACAGGCAGAATCAGGAGAATTTATAATGGAAAATAGAGAAATGGCAGAGAAGCTAAATAATGACTTTGTGTCTGTCTTCACGGAGGTAGATACAAGAAGTCTCCCTGAAATAATTGAAATCCAAAGGTCTAGTGAGAATGGGGAACTGAAAGAAATTAGGATTAGTAAAAATTTGTATTGGAGAAATTAATGGGACTGAAAGTTGACAAATCCCTGGACCCAGTGATCTTCACCCTAGAGTGTTGAAAGAGATGGCTACAGAGATAGTGAATGCATTGGTGATCATCTTTCAAAATTCTCTAAATTCCGCAATGGTGCCTGCAGGTTTGAACACTCTTCCTGTTGTGCTGCTTCCTCTCTCTAATACTGCACTACTCCCTGTCTCTAATGCTGCGCTATTCCCTCTCTCCCTGCTGCGCTGCTCCCTTTCTCTAATGCTGAAAATATAACCCCACTGTTTAAGAAAGGAAGGAGAGAGAAAATGGGGAACTACAGAACTGATGTCGGTAGTAGGGAAAATACTAGAATCTATTATAAAGGATGTGATTACTGGACACTTAGAAAATAATGATCTGATTGGGCAGAGTCAACATGGATTTATGAAAGGGAAATCATGTTCAACAAACTTGTTAGAGCCTTTTGAGGATGTTAGTAGCAGAGTGGATAAGGGTGATGTGGTGTATTTGGACTTTCAGAAGACTTTTGATAAAGTCCCACATAAGAGGTTACTAAGCAAAACTAAAGCACATTGGATTGGGTGTAATATACCAGCATGGATTGAGGATTAGGTAACAGGCAGAAAACAGAATGTAGAAATAAATGGGTCATTCTCAGGTTGGCAGGCTGTGACCAGAGGGGCACCGCAAGGATCAGCCCCAGCTGTTCACAATCTATATCAATAATTTGGATGTGGGGAACAATTATAATATTTCCAAGTTTGCGGATGCCACAAAACCTGGTGGGAATGTGAATTGGGAGGAGGATGCAAAGATGCTTCAAGGGGAGTTGGACAGGCTGAGTGAGTGGGCAAGAACATGGCAGATGGAATATAATGTGGATAAGTGTGAGGTTATCCACTTTGGTGGGAGGAACAGGGGTGTAGAGTATTTCCTAAATGGTGAGAGATTTGAAAGTGTTGATGTCCAAAGGAACCTAGCTGTCATTGTTCAGAGGTTGCAGAGGAGATTTACCAGAGTGGTTCCAGGGATGGGGGATTTCAGTTACATGGTTAGGTTGGAAAAACTGGCATTCTCCTTCGAACAAAGGAGATTGAGGTGAGATGTAATTGAAGTGCACAAGATTATGACAGGCTTCAATAAGTTAGATAAGGAAAACATTTTCTCATTAACTAGTGCTACAGGGACTAAATTGAAGGTTTTGGGTAAGAAATGTAGGGGACATCTGAGTTCTTCCTCACAATATAGACTTCTTGGTGTAGTTCTAAAGAGTGTGCAGAAATAGAGGGACCTAGGAGTACATGTGCATCAATCTTAGAAGGTGGCAGGACATATGGAGAGAGTAATTAGCAAAGCATATGGGATCTTAGTCTTCATAAATAGAGGCAACGAGTACGAAAACAGGGAAGTTATGCTGAATCTTTATAAAGCTCTAGGACTAGAGGACATGGATTGAAGGTTTTGGGCAAGAGATGCAGGGGGCATCTGAGGAGGCCCAGGTGACTCTGTGAAACCAGACTTCTGTACTTTGCATATTGCAACAGGACAATAAGCTCTTGACTATTGAGTCAAGATAACTTTAACAGATTTCCTGAAGGTAGACAGGCTGTAAGAGAGGAAACAAGTGGTTGCGGCCTCAAGGCAAGCTGTAAGAAGGGAACACAGCTGTTGCTGCCTCAAGAGAAAGAGAAAGGGGACACCTGCTCTTAGAAGCCTGATACAGAAAAAGGCTGCAAAGACTTAAACTTGTTTTGAAAGTTGAAGCTTGCAGAGAAGTAGAAGACCAACAGGAATCCCAGGAATCGCCTTATTCATGGATATTCAGGTCAGAAATACTTGAAGAAGTGAGCGAAGAGGGCACTGATTTTTGAAAAGGCCTGGGAGATCCAACCCTTTGCAACTAGTGGGGGTTTGGGACTTCTAACTGCAAAAGATTTTGCCATCAAAAAGGATTGTATAACTTGTAAATGTGGTGTGAGGTTTTCAAGTATTTTAATAAGTAAAGAAAATGCCTTTCTTTGTAATTTGGGCATCAACTACATACAAAGTACTATTTAGTTAATGGGGATTTATTTTAGTTTAGTTGTTATAATAAAAGTCTCAAAACTTGAAATCTTGTGTAATTCTTTAAATTGGTCTGTGTGTTCATATCTCGTATTTTTCACATTAAAGATCTCACTGAGGATGTAACAAATTGGGGTCTCAAGTCCGGGATATGAATTCAGAGCCTGTAAAATGGGTACATTGGAATTTGCTAGAATTTAAGTAAACAAGATTTCACAATTACTTTTGCTATACTCCTTAGGAAAAGTCAGCATATCTATTTTAAATGCTTAAGCCTTTGCGGAGAGAGAAGATTTGACTCTCAATGATTTAACACAGCTAACAGCGGATGTGTTAATAGCTGTAGCAGAGCAAGCTGTGGGGGTGGGGGGGAGGGGGGAGGGGGTGGTGGCAGGATTAGTTTAAAATCAAAAGCTAAAATGACAGACATTGTCAAAGTGTTGGCGCAGCATTTTAACCTTGAAGAAAGAAATTGAGATCAAGGTAACTCAGATTGAGCAATCTAGAATTCACTTACAAATGAGGTAACTGGGACTTGCAAAAGGAGAAAAGGAAAGAAAAGAAAGGGGAAAAGAAAGAGAAAGGGACAATAAAGACTTGAATTGAGAAAGTTTGATTTCGAAGGGAATGAAAAAGAAAGTGAAAAAGACAATTGCAACTTGCAATGAGAAAGCTTGAACTCAAGGAGAAAGAAAAAGAGAGTTACAAAAAGAAACAGAAGCCAGGAAATTTGCACAGGACAGAGAAAAGCTTAGATTACGTGAACAGGGAGTGCCAGGAAGGTTTAAGGATGAATCCGATTTAACTCCTTGTTTTGATTTGGCAAGGAATATTACTTAGTGCCTAAATTCAGAGAGGAAGGAGTTGAAACGTATTTTACTTCCTTTGAAAAAATTGCTACGAGGTTGGAGTGGCTGAAAGAAAGTTGGATAATTTTATTGCAAAGTGTGTTACTGGGAAAAGCATTATAGGTATACTCAACACTTTTGGAGGAACAGTCAAGTGATTATGAAGTGGTTAAAACTGCAGTTCTCAATACCTATGCTATGGTACCTGAGCCTTACAGGCAAAAATTCAGGAATTTAAGAAAGAAACAGGGTCAGACATTTATGGAATTTCCTAGAGAGAAGAAAATGATATTTGATCATTGGTCCATGAAGATCGAACAAGACTTTAAAAACCTTAAGGGAGGTAATGCTAATGGAGCAATTTAAAAATAGTATCCCTTCAGAGATAAGGTCCCACATGGAAGAACATAAAGTTAGTAAAACAAGGAATTCTGCCAAAATGGCCGATGATAATGAATTGACCAACAAAAGCATTAGTTACAGACCCCAGTTGGGAAACTTTCAGAGGAGTCAACATGATAGGAGGGTGAATAATGAGAAGAGATTTGGTTTTAGTGAGAGAAAGGATATAGGCAGCCCTCAGAGTGGTAAAAAAGATAGTCAGGAAACTAGTGTTGGGTCAAAAGGAATAATATATTATTTTTGGAATAAAAGAGGGCATATAAAATCAGAATGCTGGAAGTTAAAGGGAAAGCCAGTAACTCTAGTAGGTTTACTGAAAGTCTGTTCTGAAAAAGATGCCCCAATAGGTGGCACTGTTGACAAGCCAGTGACTTTGGCGATGTTAGATAAGAGAACAGAAGTATTCTCCCTTGTGTGCTAATGAATTAAGTCAGGACACTGGAGGGTCGAAAAGTTTTGTGCTCAGGGGTATGGTGTCCCCATATTTGTCAGATGAGGAAGCAAGCCGATTATGGGGCTTAGTGATATGGGGCAATTCAGTCATTGATGGTAGCAAGGCTTTTTCCCCAGATAGTGCTAGGAATACGAAAGTTATGGTGCGGGGCATTGAGGGGGGTCATCTATCCATTCCATTGTGTAAGGTAAATTTGCAATGTGAATTCATCACTGATCTGATAGTGGGAATTGTCCCAGATCTACATATTGAAGGGGTGAATTTGTTACTAGAGAATGACTTAGCTGGGGAAAAGGTATTGATGTCTCCAGTAGTTTTGGAAAAGTCAGTTGAGGTTGCTGAAACTGAGGTCTTGTGGGAGGAATTTCCTGGAATATTCACAGATTGTGTAATGACAACGTTCCAAGCTCAAGGATTAAACAAGATGAGAAGGATTCAGTTATTATGGAGAATAATTTGTATGTTTGGTTGGCTGAGAGTTTATTCAAGGATTTAGGTGGGGATATTGCTGAAAAAAGCTCCAAGGCTAGCAATGGTGAATTGTTTTGCAGATCGTCTTTGATTGAGGCCCAACAGGCCTGACTTAAGAAGTTTGTCTCAAACGACATGCTCTGAGACAGAAGCAGAAAAGGTCCCCGAGTGCTATTATATTAAGAATGACATTCAAATGAGAATGTGGAGACCTCCCCAGAGGCCCGCTGATAAGGATTGGGCTAGAGTTCATTAGGTTGTTGTTCCCCTGGGTCTAACATAGTGAAATTGTGAGAATTATCCATGAGATCCAGATGGCAGGTCATGTGGTTATTCAAAAGACTCAGGCCTGGGTAAGATAGCATTTTTATTATCCAGATGTGGTTGAATTTTGCACAACTCACCTTGCATGTCAGGTAGTTGGGAAGCCACAGCCTTCGATTAAGCCAGCCCCATTGATACCAGTACATGCTTTTGGCAAACCATTTAGTAGGGTTCTTGTGGATTATGTTGGACCCTTACTCACAACTTAAGCCTGTCACAGGTTTCTCCTAACCATCATGGATTTGTCCACTAGGGTTCCAGAGGCAACACCTTTGAAAAAGATCATAATGAAGGTTGTGATTGAGGAGTTTTTTACTAAATATGGATTGCCAAAAGAAATTCAGTCAGACCAGGGGTATTTCAAGAGGTCATGAGTAATTTGTAAGTGAGACAGCTCAAATCATCCACTTATCACTCAGAGTCACAAGGTGCTTTGGAAAGGTATCATCGAACCTTAAAAAGTATGATAAAGGCTTATTGTTATTTGTAACCTTATGATTGGGATAATGAGGATATCATAGAATCATTATGACATTGAAGGAGGTGATTTGGACCATTGAGTCCATGCTGGCTCTCCACAGAGCTATTCAGTCAGTCCCTATCCCCTGCTCATTCCCCACAGCCCTCCAAGTCTATTTCCTTCCAATGGCCATCCAATTTCTTCTTGAAATCATTGATTGTCTGCACTTCCACCACCTTTGTGGGCCGTGGGTTCCAGGTCATTGCGTTAAAAAAATTCTTCCTCATATTCAAAGAACAAAGAACAGTACAGCACAGGAACAGGCCATTCGGCCCTCCAAGCCTGCGCCGATCTTGATGCCTGCCTAAACTAACACCTTCTGCACTTCTGGGGCCCATATCCCTCTATTCCCTTCCTATTCATATATTTGTCAAGATGTCTCTTAAACGTCACTATCGTATCTGCTTCCACCACCTCCCCTGGCAGCAGGTTCCAGGCACTCACCACCCTCTGTGTAAAACACTTGCCTCGCACATCCCCTCTAAACTTTGCCCCTCGCACCTTAAATCTATGTCCCCTCGTTCCTGACTCTTCCACCCTGGGAAAAAGCTTCTGACTATCCACTCTGTCCATGCCGCTCATAACTTTGTAAACCTCTATCATGTCGCCCCTCCACCTCCGTCGTTCCAGTGAAAACAATCCGAGTTTTTCCAACCTCTCCACATAGCTAATGCCCTCCAGACCAGGCAACATCCTGGTAAACCTCCTCTGTACCCTCTCCAAAGCCTCCACGTCCTTCTGGTAGTGTGGCGACCAGAATTGCACGCGATATTCTAAGTGTGGCCTAACTAAGGTTCTGTACAGCTGCAACATGACTTGCCAATTTTTATACTCTATGCCCCGACTGATGAAGGCAAGCATGCCGTATGTCTTCTTGACTACCTTATCCACCTGTGTTGTCACTTTCAGTGACCTGTGGACCTGTACGTCCAGAGCTCTTTGCCTGTCAATACTCCTAAGGGTTCTGCCATTTACTGTATACCTCCCACCTGCATTAGACCTTCCAAAATGCATTACCTCACATTTGTCCGGATTAAACTCCATCTGCCATTTCTCCGTCCAAGTCTCCAACCGATCTATATCCTGCTGCATCCTCTGACAATCCTCATCACTGTCCGCAACTCAACCAACCTTTGTGTCGTCCGCAAACTTACTAATCAGACCAGCTACATTTTCCTCCAAATCATTTATATATACTACAAACAGCAAAGGTCCCAACACTGATCCCTGCGGAACACCACTAGTCACATCCCTCCATTCAGAAAAACACCCATCCACTGTTACCCTCTGTCTTCTGTGACTGAGCCAGTTAACTCTTTTATGCAGTGAGTGGTAATGACCTGGTACTCGCTACCCACCAGGGTGGTGGAGGGGAGATACTCAATGATTTCAAAAGGAAATTGGATGGGGACTTGAAGGAAGTAAACTTGCAGGGCTATGGGAATAGAGTTGGTCTGACTGGATTGTTCTGCGGAGAGCTCGCATGGACTCAATGGGCCAAATGGCATCTTTCTAGGCCATAAATTACTCTATGACTCTGAATGCTAAACTACAAAATGCCACTAGTGAACAAAGCACCATTTCTATGCATAAAAATTGATGGGACTATCGATGGGCCGAATGGCCTCCTTCTGTGCTATAATGACAATCAGCCGATTTTCAAAATTCTTGAATTCCAAGTTTAACATGACCTACTATTTCACAGGCTAGAAGATCTTGAATTTATGTAGTGCCTTTCCCCATCACAAGATGCTATATAGCAATGATGCATAAACAACAATAAGCTAATCTTTCTTTAGTGATGCTGGTTGAGGGATAAATATTAGTCAGGACACAGGTGAACTCCTCTTCAAATAATGTTACAGGACCTTTTACATCTACTTCTTAGGGCAGGCATTCATTTAACATTTCATCCAAAAGGTGGATATGGTACTGGACTCTAACAATGCACTAGGCCTGGACTAAAGACATGAGTTCAAATCCCACTGTGGCACCATTTGAATTCATCTAATTAAATAAATCTGTAATAAAGAGCGAGCCTCAATGGTGATCATGAAAAGCTATCAGCAGTATTGTAAAAATCCATTGGTTCATTTACAGAAGAAAATCTGCTGCTCTTAGCTGCTCTGGTCTATACACGACTCCAGAGCTACAGCAATAGGGTTCGCACTTAACTGCCCTTGAAAAAACCTCATCCTCAGCAGTTGCAGATGCATCTGCCCATGACAGTATTGGAAGAACTGCACCAATTTTGAGGGATATTAATGCGTTTGTGAAAATTTACCCTAATATCTTCTTGTTAGATGTTCCTAGCTATTTTGACATTTAGGGTGGATTATATTCCTTCTTAGATTAGAAATCAAATGTGAAGGGCCACAGTTGAAGAATGAGAATACAAGTTAGGCACTAGTGACGAAGTGATACTGAATTTGGGGTTTAATACCTGAAGAAGATAGAAGAATAGACCTAGCTCTGGGAAACAAATGTTCAGTGAGACTTAACTTCTGCACTGTGAGGTTGAAGAGCATGTCGAGAGTATTTTCAATAGTTCACAGAAGTGCCGACCATAGTAGAATTAATACAGTAGATAAATTGCAATGGAGAGAAGTTGGAGACTAGGAGTGAGAGGGCTTTGTCTGGGTATCCTATTAAGAAGTGTAATGGAGATATCAGTGCCTTACCTTTACAGGAATAATATGTAAGTTATTGTACAGAGTTAAGTAGGGGTAAATTCAACATTGTTGCATCTGTTTTCTGCCTGTAAAATGGGTGCAATGGTAACCAATTTAGCAGTGTACAAGCTTGAGCCTGATCAGCAGTAGCATTTGCACCACTGCTAAATTGCGTGGGGCATTTTTTAGAATGAACACAGGCTTTATTTCAATAATGAAATGAGGCTTCTGCACTCCTAAATTCATTAGAACTAATTGGAGCTTGCGAGCTGAAACTTAAAAGGATCGCTGAACACTGCTGAAGTAAAAGTGACTAAATTCCCAAAAACTTTGTGGAATTGGAAGGAGCAGTAAAACTTCCTCCTAGCTCCACAACACTATTGTGGCCCACAGCCAGCCTGCCCTTTTATTCCCCTCAAGATTTCCACTCATTCAGACTTACCTCACGACCTTGTCACTGGCGAAAATTGGTTGGCGCCAGAGAGGCAAACTGCATCACTGGGCCTGAGTGGAGACTGCAGCTCGCCTGCATTCAGGCAGTGAGGCTCAAGGAGAAACTTAGTTAGATCCTCAGGTCTCCATCTGGCGCACTGTTGCTATGCACTGCTGGAATTGTGGCCGCTTTGGGGTGATAATAAATTAGAATTTCAGCACAAAAGAGCTAATTGTTGAAACTGGCTATTAAGGCTGATTGCTCCACTTGTGACCAGAGTGATACTGAGGTGACGATATCTGTAAATGAAGGGCAGTCTAAATTTGAAGCCGTCAATGTTATGAGACAGCAGCTGTTGAACAGATATGTATGAAAAACACATGAAATTGTGATCAGGAAAATAAAAACCTTGCTTGATTTAGATTGTTAAATAAAAGGCAGTTGTTCACCCATCAGATTGCAAAATGAGGTTGTGAGTACTGAGGGTATATGCAATCTGAAAGAAGTTTAATTAGTGGGATTAACATGAGTTCACAGGTTGGTGGATGTCATGGATCGAAAGATAGATTGGCAATTTTGAGAGCTCTGATCTATGACCCTGATGTTATTACTGTTAAAATTAGCTTATGTCACAAACTTTAATATTACTGGACAGGACAAATATCCATGTCCTGCTGTCAGCTGCGAGGGGAGTAGGGGGCACTTGACTGTATAGCTGCAATATTTAAAGTATAACAGAACCAGGAGGCAGCAAGTTGCAGATGTGGATTCCACAAGAACGAGTAAGAAGAGGCTCAAGTTTCACGTGTAAGTGTGCTATATATTCCAACTCTCCCTCTCTTCCCCCCCCCCTCTCTCTCCCCACCCATCGCTCCCCCCCTCCACCTCCTCCTTTTAGGGGAGTGAAGTGACTGTTGAGGAATACACTAATATAGCAGCTAAAACCCTGTGAAAAAAATGCATAGATAATGTGCCCCCTCCCCTCAGGACCCCTGCATTGCAGTTATAGTAACCTCACCAGGTCAACAAGGTATTTAATGTACATTTTGTATATTTCAGACAGTAGACCTATGGGCTGGATGTTACCAAGCCCACAACGTCAGGTTCCATGGGTGGGGGGGCAGAAGATTGTTCCGCCGGAGGCCCAGCATGGAGGCCGATGCTGGGATGGCCCGGCTCGATCCTCCCGGCGGCAGCGAGGCTCCGTGGCTGCCCCTCCACCACTGATCACGGGACCTGGATTTAGATATTTCAATTACTGACATGCATAAATTTAAATCAACTTACCTTAAATCTTCCGAGCCTGCTGCGATCTTCAGCATGGTGCCCAGCACTCCCGCGCCTACAATTCCCCATTCGGGGAAAGCCGGTGTGACACTGGTAGGAAGGGGGGGAAGGAGTTAAGATTTTCACAGCGTGGGGTGGAGACGGGGTCAAATAAACGTAATGGGTGTAGGGGATGGTGGGAAGGGGTGAACATTAAACTTTGTGCGGTCTGGGGGCGGGGGGGTGGGAGAAGGTCAGATTTAAAAGGTAAGTGTTCTGGGGGGGGAAGGGCAAATAGTTAATGTAATTGTTATTGGGGGGTGCGAAAGGGGCATTAGAAATTTATTGTACACATTTTGGGGGGGGGTACTGCTTTAAAAATTCAAATTGACCAGCAGAACTGGCTGCCCTTTAAAAACAGCACCAGCGCCTGTGCATCGGCAACTGATGCCATTGCCAGGGAAGGACAGCCTGTCCCTTCCACGTGACTGGGGGGGTGTGGGGGGATGCTGGCCGCCCTGGCTATTTAATGAGCTGCTGTGCTCTTTGGCACATGGCCCACACATGCAGGCCACCATTTTTTGAGCTCGCCACTGAGATCATTTACAAATATAAGTGTATTACTGTTTGCACCAAATGATCTATAGACATACATGTGCATAGAGGACATTGATTAAATGGATACAGTATCCTGCACCACATTCATAGCCATGGAAGCCTCATTGTCTGGGAATTCCATAAGAAAAGTGATGAGTTTCAAATTTATCGATCCATGACTGTGAATATGTATTTTCCAGCCATGCAGCAAAAAGTGTATTGAAGATGGACAGAGTAATGGAGGAAAGGAAACAGGAGATGAAGGCATTGGAAATGCCATTTAAGATAGAAATATGGGACAGCATGCACACACAGATGGTTTATGCTGACTAGGTGCCAATGGTTAAAGATCAGAAATGAATTCTTCTTCAAGAGACTCATGATCTGAAGAGACCCTTATGTAAGGAGGAATGAGAAAGTGGAGCAGGAGCATCCCATATGGCCCTCGACCCAGCTCCTCCATTCAGTATGATCATGGCTGATCTCGGTCTCAACTCCACTTTCCTGCCCCTCCTCATATCCCTTGATTCTTTGAGAGATCAAAAATCTATCTACTCCAGCCTTGACTACACTCAACAATGGAGCATCCACTGCCTTTTGGGATAGACAGTTCCAAAGATTGGAGGCAGCAGTGACAGCTAATAAATTACAGTGATGGGGAAGAGTGGAACTGATTGGAGACAGCAGCAATTGCGGCTGATAAATCAGAGTGGAGGAAGAGAGGACTTTCCATGGTGTATTCTCCCCAAAAAAAACAAGGCGTGACATCAGAGGACAGCAGGTAGGTGATTGGTTGGTGAGTTTTAAGGTTTCCTTTCTCTCTAAACTATGGCAGTGGTTTAAACGAGGACAGGGTAACTATAAAGTATTGTATTAAATTTACAGCTTAGCTTAATTAATAACAATTCAATCAGGGTAAGTGAAATAATAAGAGTATTAGCACAGAATGGGTCTAGAGGCATTAATTGAAATTAATAGTTTATACAGATGGAAGAAGAGGGAATGCAGATTTTTTCTCAGATCATGGATGGATAGCTGAGACCCGTTGCTTGCAATTCCTGTGCCATGTGGGAACTTCAGGACACTTGATGTGACTTGGGGACCACATGTGTATGAAGAGTGTCCAGCTCCTTGAGTGGAGCTCAGGATTTCTGAGCTTGAGGGGTAGCTGGAGGAACTGTGGAGCACCGGGCAGGATGAGAGCTTCCTGGATTGTGTGTTCCAGGAGGTGGTCACCTCACAGGCAATGAGAGCTCAGGGTAGTAGATGGGTGCCCATCCAAAAGAGTAAGAAGAGGCAGGAGGTGCAGAAATCTTTAGGGTTTGTGCCACTCTCAAACTGGTACTCAGCTTTGGAGACTGCTGGGAATACCAACACTGTTACAGATAGGTGGTAAGGGGTGTGGGTGGTTCCCACTGTTCATCCCCCAACTGACCACAATAATGTTTTGTTAAAATGATGCTTTCTCTGCTAAGTGTCTTTAGGGTCAAATAAACATACAAATGACATCATTTTTACCTCTGAGAAAACCTAACTATTTATATTTTTAAACAAATTCTGAAATGATTGCAACCTCACACACAAATACATTCAGCCACACATACATACACAAGAATAGATCGACAGAGGGAAAAAGGTAAGAGGTAATTAAAAGTCCTAAGTGAGGTAAATGTTTGTGGTTTGCAGAGATTATTGAGTTTTCTCGGGAAGAAAAGTCTTTTGAAAGAAATGTTGCAGGCCTGATTATTTGCAGTCTTGATCTTGTGGGGACATTGGAGAGCTCTAGTGGTTGTAATACAGCCCAAAGCTGGTGGTGTGTAGTTTGTTACCGTCACAGATGGCTAGTCTCAAAGTCACTTTGTGATGTCTCTGGTGTGTTTGCTGTTCTTGGTCAGCAGGGTTCTTCTCTTGCCTGCTGTATCCTTCTCACAGGCTTTCTGTGATGTTGGCTTGATCTCCTCTCTCTCTCTCTCTCTCTCCCTCTCAAGAGAGTTACCTTTTAAGGTCAAAATCTATTACATTGGAGTTTCTGTTAGGAAATGCATAGCCCTCCCCCCTGTTGTGACCACACAATGGGCCAGGATGATAACCATGGCCATCGTTTGATGTTTGAATGGGAATCATGCTATGATGTTGCTGCTTCACGCCTTATTCATATTGGTTGGATATGAGTTAGACCATCTCCTGCATCCTCTGTTAGTTCATTCATGTTCATCAATTATTAATATGCAATAGCTCCTTTCAATTTCAAAGGGGTTCTTCCCAGAACTATTTCAGATGAGGTTAACGACCCTCATCTTTGTAGATGAGTTTGTGGATTTCCAGTACAGGAGGGGTAACATAGCCACAACTTCATTTTGACTATGGTTCACATGTCCAAGTTCTTGTGACTTAGTTTTAACAATTGACGTTTTAACTTTACAATTCCTCCAATTTGTTGTTTATTTCATCACAGCTTCTTCTGTGCATGACAATACTTTGAAGGAGGGCAGTCTAGACTATGGCACCAATGGGCAAAGAACTGCACAGGAGGGAAAAACAGAGAGTAGAAATGCGGTTGTTATAGGAGATTACATAGTTCAAGGTAAAGACGGGCATTTCTGTAACTGTCATCGTGAGTCCCGTATGCCACGTTGCCTCGCTGGTTCGAGGAAGGGATATCGTGGAGAGGAATTCGGGGGAGGGGAGGGAGCCAGAAGTTCTGGTACAGGTCAGTACCAATGACATTGAGAGAGTAGGTATTGAGGTCCTATGGTCAGATTTCCAGGAGCTAGGGAGGAAGCTAAAAAGTAGAATCTTGATTAGTCCCAGTGCCACACAAGAGCTAGCATAGAAATATGAAGATAGGGAGGATCAATGCGTGGTTTGAGGCATTGTGCATGAGGGAGGACACCAGATTCTTGAGGCATTGGGACCAGTTCTGGGGCAGGAGGCACCTATTCAAAAGGGACAGGTTGTACCTCAACAGGACTGGGACGAATGTGCTTGTGGGGAGGTTCATTATTGTGGTTGGGGAGGGTTAAAACTAAATTGGCAGGGAGATGGGCACCAGCCCAGAAGTAGAAGAGTCAGGTGCATAACAGAATGAGAGTGTTGGATAGTGTGGGAAAAGGACCATATTAGGTAGGAGCAGACAAAGAAGGACCATGAAGAATACAAAGGCAGGTTTACAATGTACATATATTAATGCACAAAGTTTGGTGAAGAAAGTTGGTGAGCTACAAGCACAAATAGCTGTGTGGGAATATGATGTAGTGGCATTAACAGAAATGTGGCTTAAAAATGGTGGTTGCTTAGCATTCAAAGATGCAAAGTGTTCAGGCAAGATAGGGAAGGGAAAAAAGGGAGATAGGATGGCAGTACTGATTAGATTAGATTAGATTAGATTAGAGATACAGCACTGAAACAGGCCCTTCGGCCCACCGAGTCTGTGCCGAACATCAACCACCCATTTATACTAATCCTACACTAATCCCATATTCCTACCAAACATCCCCACCTGTCCCTATATTTCCCTACCACCTACCTATACTAGTGACAATTTATAATGGCCAATTTACCTATCAACCTGCAAGTCTTTTGGCTTGTGGGAGGAAACCGGAGCACCCGGAGAAAACCCACGCAGACACAGGGAGAACTTGCAAACTCCACACAGGCAGTAACCGGAATCGAACCCGGGTCCCTGGAGCTGTGAGGCTGCGGTGCTAACCACTGCGCCACTGTGAGGCAATATCTGAAGAGTTTCTTGTTTACTGTGCTTCGAGCTCACTGTAGACCTTTAGTAAGTAGTTTTGCTTTTCGTTGGGGCCCAGTATTCTTCATAAACCTTGTTCACTGTAGGAAACTTTTCTCTCTTGGGGTTCATGTGTCTTCAATGGTTTCCAAAGCTGGTGAGAGCAAGATGAGAGCAGACAGGAGAGAGGAGTTCTCAGTGCAGGAGAAAACAGCCTTCTGAGTTCAAAATCCCTGTTGGAAGTTCAAATTGAAAAAAACTCCAACAGTCAGCCAGTCATGTGACCAAAATGGTCTGACCACGTCTGTTTGTATATTTGGCCATCTTAACAGTTAATCTGGAATGCTAGACTTTCCACCTTCAATGTCTGGTAATCAAAAGTCCATTGAGGATTAAATTGGAGCAGAGAATAGCTCCTTTGTCCTTTGAAGTGCTTATCTGTTGATAGAGAGTCATAGAGTTATACAGCACTGAAACAGGCCCTTCGGCCCATCGTGGCTAGGCCGGCCATACAGTACCCAACTATTCTAATCCCATATTTCTGCACTTGGCCTGTAGCCTTGTATGCTATGGCATTTCAAGTGCTTATCTAAATACTTCTAAATGTTGTGAGGGTTCCTGCCTCTACCACCTCTTCGGCAGTGCGTTCCAGATTCCAACCACCCTCTGGGTGAAAAAATGCTTCCTCAAATCCCCCCTAAACCTCCTGCACCTTACCTTAAATCTATGCCCCCTGGTTCTTGACCCCCCCTATCTAACCTATCATTGCCCCTCATAATCTTGTACACCTCAATCATGTCCCCCCTCAGACTTCTCTGCTCCAAGGAAAACAACCTTAGCCTTTTCAGTCTCTCTTCATAGCTGAAATGCTCCAGCCCAGGCAACATTCTGATGAATCTCCTCTGCACCCTCTCCAGCGCAATCACATTCTTCCTATAGTGTGGTGCCCAGAACTGTACACAGTACTCCAGCTGTGGCCTAACTAGCATTTTATATAACTCCATCATAACCTCCCTGCTCTTATATTCTATGCCTCGGCTAATAAAGGTAAGTAACCCATATGCCTTCCTAACCACCTTATCTACCAGTGCTGCTGCCTTCAGTGATCTATGGACAAGTACACCAAGGTCCTTCTGACTTTCTGTACTTCCTCGGGTCCTACCATCCATTGTATATTCCTTTGCCTTGTTAGTCCTCCAAAATGCATTACCTCACACTTTTCAGGATTAAATTCCATTTGCCACTGCTTTGCCCATCTTACCAGCCCATCTATATCTCCCTGTAATCTAAGGATTTCCTCGTCACTATTTACAACACCACCAATTTTCGTGTCATCCATGAACTTACTGATTATACCTCCTATCTTCACGTCAAAATCATTAATGCACACTACAAACAGCAAGGGTCCCAGCACTGATCCCTGTGGTACAGCACTGGTCACAGGCTTCCAATCGCAAAAACAACCCTCGACCATTACTCTCTGCCTCCTGCCACTAAGCCAATTTTGGATCCAATTTGCCAAATTGCCCTGGATCCCATGAGCTCTTACCTTCTTAACCAATCTCCCATGCGGGACCTTAACAAAAGCCTTACTGAAATCCATGTAGACTACATCTACTGCTTTACCCTCATTGACCCATCTAGTCACCTCCTCGAAAAATTCAATCAAGTTAATTAGACACGATCTCCCCTTGACAAAGCCATGCTGACTATCCCTGATTAATCCCTGCCTCTCCAAGTGGAGATTAATCCTGTCCCTCAGAATTTTTTCCAATATTTTCCCTACCAATGATGTTAGACTCACCGGCCTGTAATTACCTGGTTTATCCCTGCTACCCTTCTTGAATAATGGTACCACATTAGCTGTCCTCCAGTCCTCTGGTACCTCTCCTGTGGACAGATAGGATTTGAAAATTTGCGTCAAAGCCCCTGCTATCTCCTCCCTTGCCTCACATAACAGCCTGGGATACATCTCATCTGGGCTTGAGGATTTATCCACTTTTAAGCCCGCTAAAGCAGCTAATACTTCCTCCCTTTCAATGCTAATTTGTTCGAGTATATCACAATCCCCCTCCCTGATCTCTACACCTACATCGTCCTTCTCCATCGTGAACACCGATGAAAAGTAATCATTTAAAACCTTACCTATGTCCTCCGGCTCCACACAAAGATTGCCACGTTGGTCCCTAAAGGGCCTTACTCTTTCCCTGGTTATACTTATAAAATGCCTTGGGATTTTCCTTCATCTTGCCCGCCAGTGTTTTTTCATGTCCCCTCCTCGCTCTCCTAATTAATTTTTTAAGTGCCACCCTACACTTTCTTTTCTCCTCTCATGCCTCCGCTGTTTTCAGCACTTGGGATCTGCCGCAAGCCTCCTTTTTGATTCCTGATCCAATCCTCTATATCCCTTGACATCCATTAGATATGCTAATGTCTCTCTCCAGTCAAAGTCTCCAATTGTTTTTTAAAGCAAGTTCTTTCTTCACCAACAATAGTTTCAAATCAATGTTCATGTGGCAAAATTAATTTTCCTCCTTCTTGCCAGGTGGGTGGTGACAGTGGTGATATGGAGGGACTTTATTTCTCAAATATCGATTGGGATAATTTTAGAGTAAAGAGGGGGAGGAATTTCTGAAATGTGTTCTTGGTCCAACTAGGAAGGAGACATTGCTGGATCTGGTGCTGGGGAATGAAGTGGGCTGAGAGCATCAAGTGGCTGCGGGGGAACACTTGGGTAAGAGTGATATCATATCATCATGAGGTTTAGATTAGTGATGGAGAAGAGCAAGGAATACTCTAAAGTAGAGCTTCTAAATTGGAAGAGGGCTAACTTCAATGGGATGGGAGGGATTGACAGGAAAATCTGTAATGGTGATCCTTAAGAAGGAGATGTTTAAACTAGTGTGGCAGAGGGGTGGGAACCAGAGCAGTAGGACAGCAAGTGAAATAAATGAAGGGGAACTAATAAATAAGGCCAGTAAGACTAAGAGGAAGAGCAGGCAGGGAGATGTCACGGAGAAGAGCGGGACTGGTGGTCTGAAGTGCATTTGTTTCAATGCAAGAAGCATAACAGGTAAGGCAGATGAACTTAGAGCTTGTATTAGCACTTGGAACTATGATGTTGTTGCTATTACAGAGACTTGGTTGAGGGAAGGACAGGATTGGCAGCTAAATGTTCCAGGATTTAGAAGCTTCAGTCGGGATAGAGGGGGATGTAAAAGGGGTGGGGGAGTTGCATTACTGGTTAAGGAGAATATCACAGCTGTACTGCGGGAGGACACCTGGGAGGGGTCATGCAGCGAGGCAATATGGGTGGAGCTCAGGAATAGGAAGGGTGCAGTCACAATGTTGGAGGTTTACCACTGGCCTCCCAACAGCCAGCGGGAGGTAGAGGAGCAGATATGTAGACAGATTTTGGAAAGATGTAAAGGCAACAGGGTTGTAGTGGTGGGTAATTTTAACTTCCCCTATATTGACTGGGACTCATTTAGTGCTAGGGGCTTGGATGGGGCAGAATTTGTAAGGAGCATCCAGGAGGGCTTCTTGAAACAATACGTAGATAGGTCAACTAGGAATGGGGCTATACTGGACCTGGTATTGGGGAATGAGCCCGGCCAGGTGGTCAAAGTTTCAGTAGGGGAGCATTTCGGGAACAGTGATCATAATTCCATAAGTTTTAAGGTACTTGTGGATAAGGATAAGAGTAGTCCTTGGGTGAAGGTGCTAAATTGGGGGAAGGCTAATTATAACAATATTAGGCAGGAACTGAAGAATTTAGATTGGGGACAGCTGTTTAGGGTAAATCAACATCTGACATGTGGGAGTCTTTCAAATGTCAGTTGATTAGCATCCAGGACCAGCATGTTCCTGTGAGGAAGAAGGATAAGTTTGGCAAGTTTCGGGAACCTTGGTAAATGCGGGTAAACTTGGTAAACGTGAGCCTCGTCAAAAAGAAAAAGGAAACATTCGTAAGGGCTGGAAGGCTAGGAACAGATGAATCCCTTGAGGAATATAAAGACAGTAGGAAGGAACTTAAGCAAGGAGTCAGGAGGGCTAAAAGGGGTTATGAGAAGTCATTGGCAAACAGGATTAAGGAAAATCCCAAGGCTTTTTATACGTATATAAAGAGCAAGAGGGTAACCAGGGAAAGGGTTGGCCCACTCAAGGGCAGAGAAGGGAATCTATGTGTGGAGCCAGAGGAAATGGGCGAGGTCCTAAATGAGTACTTTGCATCAGTATTCACCAAGGAGAAGGACTTGGTGGATGATGAGCATAGGGAAGGGAGTGTAGATAGTCTCAGTCATCTCATTATCAAAAAGGAGGAGGTGTTGGGTGTCTTGCAAAGCATTAAGGTAGATAAGTCCCCAGGGCCTTATGGGATCTACCCCAGAATACTGAGGGAGGCAAGGGAAGAAATTGCTGGGGCCTTGACAAAAATCTTTGTATCCTCATTGGCTACAGGTGAGGTCCCAGAGGACTGGAGAATAGCCAACGTTGTTCCTTTGTTTAAGAAGGGTAGCAAGGATAATCCAGGAAATCATAGGCCGGTGAGCCTTACGTCAGTGGTAGGGAAATTATTAGAGAGGATTCTTCGGGACAGGATTTAATCCCATTTGGAAACAAATGGACTTATTAGCGAGAGGCAGCATGGTTTTGTGCAGGGGAGGTCGTGTCTCAATAAATTGATTGAGTTTTTTGAGGAAGTGACAAAGATGATCGATGAAGGAAGGGCAGTGGATGTTATCTATAAAGCCTTTGTCAAGGTCCCTCATGGCAGACTGATACAAAAGGTGAAGTCACATGGGATCAGAGGGGAGCTGGCAAGATGGATACAGAAATGGCTTGGTCATAGAAGACAGAGGGTAGCAGTGGAAGGGTGCTTTTCTGAATGGAGGGCTGTGACTAGTGGTGTTCCACAGGGATCAGTGCTGGGACCTTTGCTGTTTGTAGTATATATAAATGGTTTGGAGGAAAATGTAGCTGGTCTGATTAGTAAGTTTGCGGACGACACAAAGGTTGGTGGAGTTGCGGATAGTGATGAAGATTGTCAGAGGATACAGCAGGATATAGATCGGTTGGAGACTTGGGCGGAGAAATGGCAGATGGAGTTTAATTCGGAGAAATGTGAGGTAATGCATTTTGGAAGGTCTAATGCAGGTGGGAAGTATACAGTAAATGGCAGAACCCTTAGGAGTATTGACAGGCAGAGAGATCTGGGCGTACAGGTCCACAGGTCACTGAAAGTAGCAACGCAGGTGGATAAGGTAGTCAAGAAGGCATACGGCATGCTTACCTTCATCGGTCGGGGCATAGAGTATAAAAATAGGCAAGTCATGCTGCAGCTGTACAGAACCTTAGTTAGGCCACACTTGGAATATTGCGTGCAATTCTGGTCGCCACACTACCAGAAGGACGTGGAGACTTTGGAGAGGGTACAGAAGAGGTTTACCAGGATGTTGCCTGGTCTGGAGGTCATTAGCTATCAGGAGAGGTTGGATAAACTCGGATTGTTTTCACTGGAACAACGGAGGTGGAGGGGCGACATGATCGAGGTTTACAAAGTTATAAGTGGAATGGACAGAGTGGATAATTTGCAGCTTTTTCCCAGGGTGGAAGAGTCAGTTACTCGGGGACATAGGTTGAAGGTGCGAGGGGCAAAGTTAAGAGGGGATGTGCGTGGCAAGTTCTTTACACAGAGGGTGGTGAGTGTCTGGAACTTGCTGCCGGGGGAGGTGGTGGAAGCAGGTACCATGGGCGGCACAGTGGCGCAGTGGTTAGCACTGCAGCCTCACAGCTCCAGCGACCTGGGTTCAATTCTGGGTACTGCCTGTGTGGAGTTTGCAAGTTCTCCCTGTGTCTGCGTGAGTTTCCTCCCACATGCCAAAGACTTGCAGGTTGACAGGTAAATTGGCCATTAGCAATTGCCCCTAGTATAGGTAGGTGGTAGGGAAATATAGGGACAGGTGGGGATGTGGTAGGAATATGGAACTGGTGTAGGATTAGTATAAATGGGTGGTTGATGGTCGGCACAGACTCGGTGGGCCGAAGGGCCCGTTTCAGTGCTGTATCTCTAAAACTAGACGTTTAAGAGTCATCTTGACAAATACATGAATAGGATGGGAATAGAGGGATACGGACCCCGGAAGTGCAGAAGGTTTTAGTTTAGGGAGGCATCAAGCAGGCTTGGAGGGCCGAATGGCCTGTTCCTGTGCTGTACTGTTCTTTGTTCTTTGTTCTTTCTTTGTTTCAGGTACAGGCTAGGTACATTCCAACAAAGGCCAAAGGCAAGGGAACCAAATGCAGAGTGCTTTGAGGGTGATAGAGAATATGATGAAACAAAAAAAGAGGGTGTTTGATGCATATAAGGTGAATTCTTCAAGCAAGAACCAGGCCAAATATCATAAGTTGAGAGGGGAAGCGAAGAGGAAAACAAGACTGGCAAAGAGAGAATATGAAAATAGAATGGCAGTTAACATAAAAGGGATTCCAAATATCTTCTACTGTGTGTAAATAGTAAGCAAGTAGTAAGAAGTTGGCTGGGGCCTATTAGGGACAAAAAGGCTGATATCTGCTTAGAGGCGCGAGGCTACAATACTTAATGAGTACTTTGTATTTAGCAAGGAAAAGGATACTGTGATGGAGTCTTCATGTCTTGATTGAGTTCTATACAGGTTGTGTTTGATTTTTTTGAGACAATCCCTGATTTGAAATTGAAACTAAAGATTTGCAGGTGCTGGGAAGTCAACCCAGGTTAGACAAACAGTCCTTTGAGAAAAAAACAAAGGCTTTTTTCCCATGTGACTGGAGGTTAACATTGTAGTTTAACCAGAAGGCTTTTGAGAGCTGAGAAGGACTTACAGTGGATGGAAAAAGCAGCCAGGTATTGTTTAAAGAGACAGGCTGCAAGCTGCAGGTTTTTGTGCTTCCAAAGAGGCTGCTTGGAATTGAAGCAGACTACAATGCAGCAGTTTGGCTACAGGTAAAGGAGCCTGGACTGAGGGCTGATCACTGATGAGTGACTTACAGCAGCTGTCTTCAGTGACTGAAAAAGTTATCTGTGGTACCATGCCAACCAGGACAGTAGTGGGCAAAGCCAAGTTTCTTCGGGAGGCAACAAAACCAAACTGTTAAAGGGAGGATTGCATCACTCACTATCGACGGGACCTCATTACTTCCATAGGTACTCTTGGAGGACAGAACTTGAAAAACAGCCTGAGAAAGATCCTGATTTTGTTGTACTGTGGAACTGTTTGGTGCCACCTTGCTGATAAAACTGTTCAGAGGATCTGTAAGGACTAACTAGTGTTGGAAATGGAGGATGTCCTTGAAGGGGTAAGGACAGAATCCATTTGGTTAGAGTTGAGAACCAAAAAGGGTATGATCACACTACTAGGGGTATTCTATAGACCTCCAAATAGTGAAAGAGAGATAGAAGAGCAAATTTGCAGGAAAAACAGAGATGTGCAAGAACGATAGACTGGTGATACTGTTCAGTTTAGTGATACAGCACAGAAACAGGCCCATGGCCCACTGAGTCTGTGCCGCCCAACAACCACCCATTTTTACTAATCCTACATTAATCCCATATTCCCTACCACATCCCCACCATTCTCCTACCACCTACCTACACTAGGGGAAATTTACAATGGCCAATTTACCTATCAGCCTACAAGTCTTTGGCTGTGGGAGGAAACCGGAGCACCCGGCGAAAACCCACACGATCACAAGGAGAACTTGAAAACTCCGCACAGGCAGTACTCAGAACTGAACCCGGGTCGCTGGAGCTGTGATGCTGTGGTGCTAACCACTGCGCCACTGTGCTGCCCCTACTGGGTAACTTTAATTATCCAAATATCGATTAGGATAATTCGAGAGTAAAGGGTAAGGAGGGGGAAGAATTTATGAAATGTGTTCAGGAGAACTTCCTTGATCAGTGTGTTCTTAGCCCAATTAGAAAGGAGGCATTGCTGGATCTGGTGCTGGGAAATGAGGTGGGCCTCGTCGACCAAGTGTCTGCCAGGGAACACTTGGGTAAGAGTGATCATCATATCATAAGGTTTAGGCTAGTAATGCAGAGAAATAAGGAACAATATAAGGTACAATGTCTAACATTGGAAGAGGGCAAATTTTTGGCATAATGAGAAGGGTAAAATGGAACCAAAGACTGTCAGGAAGAGCTGTATCAGAGCAATAGGTTATCTTTAAGGAAGAGATGCTTCAGGTACAGGATAAGTAGATTCCAACAAGAACAAAAGGTAGGGGAACCAAAAACAGGACGCCTTGGATGATGGGGAAAATAGAAATTATGATGAAACAAAAAAAGAGGGAGTATGATGCACATCAGGTGAATTCTTCAAGTGAGAACCAGGCCAAATACAATAAGTTGAGAGCGGAGGTGAAAAGGAAAATAAGGCTGGCAAAGAGAGAATATGAGAATAGAATGGGAGTTAACATAAAATGGAATCCAAAAATCATCTATTGGCATGTAAATAGTAAGCGGGTAGTAAGAGGTGGAGGGGGGCCAATTAAGGACAAAGAGGGTAAGATATGCTTAGAGATGCAGGGCAAGACGAGTACACTTAATGAGTACTTTGTATCGACGTTTAGTGAGGAAGAGAAATCTGATAAAATAGCGGCAGAAATGGAGAAAGTAGAGGCTATGGATAGGGTAAAAATTGAAAGGAAGGAGGTACTGGAAAGGTTGGCAATGCTTAGGATAGATAAGAGGCTTGCACACAGGTTGCTAAAGGAAGTCAGGGTGGAGATAATGGAAGGGCTTGCCATAATCTTCCAGTCTTCTCCAGGTACCCTGACATCCAGGGAGAAGACTTGGAGGGCGGAGTTCCGAAGCGGTAAGTATAAAAACCTTATCTCAGGGATTCGCGACCTACATCCAGGGATAAGACACGGAGGGCAAAGTTCCGGACCGGTAAGTATAAAAACTTATCTCGGGGAGTCGCGGCATACATCCAGGGAGACGACTCGGAGGGCGGAATTCCGGACCGGTAAATATAAAAACTTACCTTGGGGATTCGCGGCCTTCATCCAGGGAGAAGACTCGGAGGGCGGAGTTCTGGACCGGTAAGTTACCTCGGGTGAAAAAAAAACTGAAAAATTGACGTCACAGGAAAGCTGTGACCTGATTGGCTGGTTGGGAATCTGCACTGAATTTGAAAACAAAATATTGATTAAAATTGATTAAAACCCTAATTAACTAATTAATTAATAAGTAGAGGAGTAACTAAACTGGAGGGAGGAGATTGCTGTATATAGCATTTAATAATTATAGAAGGCTGGGAACAGACGAAGCCCTTGAGGAATATAAAGAAAGTAGGAAGGATCTTAAGCAAGGAGTCAGGAGGGCTAAAAGGGGTCATGAAAAGTCATTGGCAAACAGGATTAAGGAGAATCCCAAGGCTTTTTATATGTATATAAAGAGCAAGAGGGTAGCCAGGGAAAGGGTTGGCCCACGCAAAGACAGAGGAGGGAATCTATGCGTGGAGCCAGAGGAAATGGGCAAGGTACTAAATGAGTATTGACAGGCAGAGAGATCTGGGCGTACAGGTCCACAGGTCACTGAAAGTGGCAATGCAGGTGGATAAGGTAGTCAAGAAGGCATATGGCATGCTTGCCTTCATCAGTCAGGGCATAGAGTATACAAATTGGCAAGTCATACTGCAGCTGTACAGAACTTTAGTTAGGCCACACTTGGAATATTGCGTGTAATTCTGGTCGCCACACTACCAGAAGGATGTGGAGACTTTGTACAGGGTACAGAAGAGGTTTACCAGGATGTTGCCTGGTCTGCAGGGTATTAGCTATGAGGAGAGTTTGGATAAACTCAGATTGTTTTCATTGGAACGACAGAGGTGGAGGGGCGACATGATCAAGTGGCATGGACAGAGTGGATAGTCAGAAGCTTTTTCCCAGGGTGGAAGAGTCAGTTACTAGGGGACAGAGGTTTAAGGTGCGAGGGGCAAAGTTTAGAGGAGATGTGCGAGGCAAGTTCTTTACACAGAGGGTGGTGAGTGCCTGGATCTTGCTGCCAGGGGAGGTGGTGGAAGCAGGTACAAAGCGAAGTTTAAGAAGCATCTTGACAAATACATGAATAGGATGGGAATAGAGGGATATGGACCCCAGAAGTGCAGAAGGTTTTAGTTTAGACAGGCATCAAGATCGACGCAGGCTTGGAGGGCCGAATGGCGTGTTCTTGTGCTGTACTGTTCTTTGTTCTTTGTATGGGTAGATGTGCCAGAAGATTGGAGAGTGGCAAACATGACACCCTTATTCAAGAAAGGGTGTAAGGACAGTCCTAGCAAATACAGGCCAGTTAGTTTAACATCAATGGTGGGTAAGGGGAAAAAAATCAACAGGCATTTGGAGAGGTTTGAGTTCCTTAAGGATAACTAGCATGGATTTGTAAAAGACATATCATGCTTGACTAAATGAATATTTTGATGTAACAGAGAAGGTTGATGAAGGGAATGTGGTGGATGTTGTCTTTATGGATTTTAAGGAAGCATTTGACAAGGTACCACATAAAAGGCTGTTTAACAAGATTACGATTTATGGGATAGGAAGGTCAGTATCCAATTGGATACAAAAAATTGGTTTAAGGACAGAAAACGGCAAGTTATGGTAAATGGTTGTTTTTCAGACTGGAGGATAGTAGTCAGTGGTGTTTCCCAATGGTCAATGCTGGGACCACTGCTTTTTTGCTATATTTAAATGACTCGATTCTTGGAATACAGAGTAGAATTTCAAAAATTACCGATGGTACAAAACCTGGAGGAGCGGCAAACAGTAAGGATGATACGAATTACCTGCAACACGACATAGACAGGCAAGCAGAATGGGAAGGCAAGTGGCAGATGGAATTTAATACAGACAAGTGTGAGGTGATGCATTTGGGCAGAAGGAATAGGGAGAGGCAATATAGACTCAATGGCACAGTTCTAAAGAGTGTGCAGGAACTAAGGGAACTGGGGAGTATGTGTATTGTTCTTTGAACATGACAGGACATATTGAGAGAGTGGTTAGCAAAGCATATGGGATCTTGAGCTTCATAAATAGAGGCATTGAGTACAAAAGCAGAGAAGTTATGCTGAAACTTTATAAAGTTCTGGTTAGACCCCAACTAGAGTATTGCATCTAATTCTGGTCACCACATTTTAGAAAAGATCTGAAGGTCCTTGAGAGGGTGCAGAAGAGATTTACCAGCATTGTTCCAGGGATTTTAATTATAAGGTTATGTTGGAAAAGTTAGGTTGTTTTCCTTGGAGCAAAGGAGATTGAGGGGAGATTTAATAGAGGTACACAAGATTTTGACAGGCTTAGATATGTTAGATAAGGAAAACCTGTTCTCATTATCTGATGGAATAAGGACTCGGGGAGACAGATGGAAAGTTCTGGCCAAGAGATGCAGGGGGAATGTGCAGGTCGGCGCAACATCGAGGGCCTGAAGTGCGCTGTAATGTTCAAATTCTAATTCTAATTCTAAGAACTTTTTTATGCACCGAGTGGTAATGTCCTGGAAATTGCTGCCCATGAGGGTGGTGGAAGTGGAAACAATTAATTTCAAAAGGAAATTAGATGGGCAGTTGAAGGAAATAAACTTGCAGGGCTACAGGGAATGAACGGGCGAGCAGGATTGACTGGATTATTCCACTGAGAGCTGGCATGAATTCAATGGGCCGAATGGCCCCCTTCTGTGCTGTAAATGACTCAATGACTCATAGAGCTTTTATTAATATATAAGGAGTGTAGCTAAAGTAAACATTGTTTCCTTAAGAGGCAGTGACCGGAGAAATTATCAATGGAAGTAAGAAAATGACAGGGACATTGAACAAATATTTGTATCTTCACAATTGAAGACACAAATTGCGTCCCAGAATTAGAGGGTAATCTGAGGGCTAATAAGAGTGAGGAAATTATAGTAATTGATATCAGCAGAGAAATAGTACTGGAGAAACTTAAGGGACTAAACTCCAACAAATCCCCAGGACCTGATGGCCTACATCCTAGGGTTTTAAAAGAGGCCGCTGCAGAGATAGTGGATGTGCTGGTGATGATTTTCCAAAATTCCTTAGATTCCAGAAAAGTCCCAGCAGATTGAAAGTTAGCAAATGTAACACCGCTATTCAAGAAAGTAGTTAGCCTGCCATCAGCTGTCAGGAGACTGCTGGAATCTATGATTAAGGAAGCCTTAAAATCATTGTATGATCAGACAAAGTCAACGTGATTTTTGAAAGGGAAGTTATGTTTGACAAATTTATTAGAGTTGTTTGAAGATGTAACTAGTAGGGTAGATAAAAGGGAACCAGTAGATGTAGTACACTTGTATTTCCAAAAGGTAGTCGATAAGGTGCCACACAAAAGGTTAATATGCAAGATAAGGGCTTATGGAGTTGGGGTAATATCTTAGCATAGATAGAGGATTGGTTAATGGACAGGAAGCAAAGAGTAAGGATAAATGGGGCATTTACATGCTGGCAGGTTGTAACGAGTGGAGTATTGCAAAGATTGGTCTTGGGGTCTCAGTTGTTTCAAATTTATGTTATCATCCTGTAGTTTTTTCTGGGAAGAATGCAGTGTGCCTTTAAGGCTGGAAAGGGAGCAGTACTGCGGCACAGTAGCGCAGTGGTTAGCTTCGCAGCCTCACAGCTCCAGCAACCCGGGTTCAATTCTGGGTACTGCCTGTGTGGAGTTTGTAAGTTCTCCCTGTGTCTGCATGGGTTTCCTCCGGGTGCTCCGGTTTCCTCCCACATGCCAAAGACTTGCAGGTTGATAGGTAAATTGGCCATTATAAATTGCCCCTAGTATAGGTAGGTGGTAGTGAAATATAGGGACAGGTGGGGATGTGGTAGGAATATGGAATTGGCGTAGGATTAGTATAAATGGGTGGTTGATGGTCGGCACAGACCTGGTGGGCCGAAGGGCCTGTTTCGGTGCTGTATCTCTAAACTAAACTGCTTTAAGGCAGCAAGCTCTAAAAACGGAGTCAAAGAATGCATTCTTGTTGCCCTGGGATACAGCCATTCAAGACCAGAGATCGAGAGGTGCACTGTTACAATTTAATTTTGAACTGGCTTATAATGGAAACAGACTGTTCTAACTCACAGAAACAGACAGACAGCTATGTGTTAGCACCTGAAAGGAGGGCTCTCAGACCATTTAAACTGAAGGAGGAGAATTTAATCTGTTTATTTATTATTCTCTCTCAAAATTCTAAAAACTCAAGCCAAAACAGAGATGTCTGATAATTTAAACTTAAGGAAGGGAAGTTAGACTATGACAATCCTTTATCCCTTCAAAAAAATTCTAAAGCCAAATTAATTTATTAAAAATTGTTTGCAAGTTGTTAATTGTTGAAATTCATCGCTGCAGAAGGAAAGCATCATTTCAACTGCTGAATTAGACTACAGACTGTTCTACTGTTGAAGAACCTTTTATCCCCCATCGGACGGCTATGAGGACTTCAAGCAACCTTGGACTGTTCCACATCTGGCAGGAATGCAAATCTGCAAGGATGCTAATTTTTTCTATTTTAATTGTTGTTTATGTCTTCGTAGTGTTTAAGAATTTAGTTTTTCTAATTAAGCAGTTAAGTTGTTGACTTAAAGACACCTGATTTGGTTATCCTCATTCAGGGGTTATTAGATGGTACAGTTTGGCTGGGTCCTTCTTTAATTTGGAAAGTTTAAAATCATATGTTGGGCGATCTGTAGAGGGGCGGGATTGAATCAACAGTGTGGTTCTCCCACCACAATCATTTCAGCTATGAAGAGAGACTAGGGTTGTTTTCCTTACAGCAGAGATGACTGAGAGGGGGACCTGATTGAGGTATACAAAATTATGAGGGCCATTGATAGGATAGATAGGAAGAAACTTTTTCCCTTAGCGGAGGGATCAATAATCAGGGGGTATAGATTTAAGGTAAGGTGCAGGAGGTTTAGAGGGGATTTGAGGAAAAATTATTTCACCCAGAGGGTGTTGGAATCTGGAACACACTGCCTGAAGGGCATTTCAGAAGTATTTAGATGAGCACTTGAAACACCATCGCATACAAGGCTACAGGCCAAGTGCTGGAAAATGGTATTAGAATAGATAGGTGCTTGATGGCCAGCAAAAACACATTGGGCCAAAGGGCCTGTTTCTGTGCTGTGAAACTGTATGACAATCAGAATCGTATATTTTGATTGGGACTTTTACTGGAGTGGTCGGTCGTAACATATAAACTGGGGGCTCGTCTGGGATTTGAATCATATATTAATTGGGGGCTCACTCGAGATTGAATCATATTTAATTTAGTGCCTTGTGTCTGGGAATAGAATCAGACTAAGTTGGAGGGCTCGCATTTGAAATCATATTAATTACTCATTTCTGAGATAACATTTAAATTGGGGTCTTACGTTTGTCATCATATTTAATTTCTCTCAAGTCTGGGATTAAATCACTTGGAAACCCGATTGGAGCTTCAACAGGAAAAAGAAAAAGCAGTAGCAATAAGAAAACTTGAATTGGAGGACAGGGAGAAAGAGAGGGGATTTAAGTTTATTTATTTATTGATACAGCACTGAAACAGGCCCTTCGGCCCACCGAGTCTGTGCCGACCAAGAACCACCCATTTATACTAACCCTACAGTAATCCCATATTCCCGACCACCTCCCTACACTAGGGGCAACTTACAATGGCTAATTTACCTATCACCTGCAAGTCTTTGGCAGTGGGAGGAAACCGGAGCACCCGGCGAAAACCCACGCGGTCACAGGGAGAACTTGCAAACTCTGCATAGGCAGTACCCAGAATTGAACCTGGGTCGCTGGAACTGTGAGGCTGCGGTGCTAACCACTGCGCCACTGTGCTTAAAAGAGATGGAGCTAAGACAAAAGGGTCATCTTGAATCCAGAGAAAATTTGGGTCAGTAAGAATCTGAATTTAGATCAGGACTCAGGCTCTTCCTAAGTTCGAGGAAAGGGACTTAGAGGCATTTTTCATATATTTAAAAAAAATAGCCAAACAGATGATGTGGCCGAAAGACAGCTGGACATTGCTCATGCAGGACAGGTTGGTAGGCAGAACTTGTGAAGCTTATGCCATGCTTTCTTAAGAGGCTTCTGCAGATTATGAGATGGCAAAAAAGGCTATTCTGTCTGTGTATGAGTTAGTCCCTGAAGCTTACCGTCAGAAGTTTAGGAACTTACGGAGATTGACTGGGCAGACAGATTTAGAATTGAGAGGGTGAAGCAAATGAATTTTGATCATTGGATATGGGCATTAAAGATAGAAACTACGTATGAGAACCTTCGAGAATTGATTCTCTTCGAAGAGTTTAAAAACTCCATTCTTTCAGTAGTGAGAACTCACATAGATAACCTGATAGTTTTGAAAGCTCAGCAAGCAGCAGAGTTTGCTGATGATTTTGAGTTTGTGAATAAGCTAACTTATTTTGTCCATCACCTCCATTATCCTGAGAAGGATAGGAGGTGGGAGAGTGAAAGGAAGGCAAGTAGCCGGGGACAAGAAGGAACAGCTGGGAATGCCCCAGGATCACCTCCTCAGGTCAGAAACAAAGGTGCTGAGGGTAGAAGTGAGGTTCGCAAGCCAAAGTGTTATCATTGCAACAAAATGGGTCAGCTTCATTCAGAGTGCTGGAAATTGCGAAGTAAACCCATAGGACTTGTTGATGTCCTGGGTACTGCAAAGTTAGTGCAGAGGAAAAGACTCAGACTGAGAGTATAGCAGACCAGCTATAGCTTTAATGACAGCTGTGAATGTGAAACCAGATACCAAAACTAAAAGGAGTGTAAAGGGTAAGAATAAAATACCTGAGAGTTATAATGAATTTTTGTCAAAGGGGAGAGTAACTCCGTATCCTGTAAGTGAGGTAGGAAAAGCTATCATTAAACTCAGGGACACAGGAGCAACCCAAACACTCTTGTTGGGGAAGGATATGAGGTTTCCACCAGAGAGCGCCTTGAATGCTACAGTTTTAGTTAATGGAATTAGCAGGTAGTGTATACCCATACCTTTGTATAAAGTACGCCTAGAGAGTGACTTAATATCTGGGATAGTAACTGTAGGTGTTGTCCACAGTTTACCAGTGAAGGGAACTGATCTACTCCTCGGAAATGACTTGGCTGGATCAAAAGTGTCAGTTTCTCCTATAGTTATAGAGGAACCAAGTGAAATTAAAGAAATGGAGCAATTACAGGAACAAGTTCCGGGAATAATTTCTGCGTGTGTAGTTACCTAAGCAATGGCTAAACAGGTTCCATTGTCGGAGATAAAAGGGACAAATGGATAGCCAGGCATCTGAAACCTTTTTTGGGGATTTAGATAATACACATGAGTTGTTTAACAGATCGTCTCTCATTGCAGCACAGCAAGCTGATCCAGTTTATACCGAATAGCACAGACGGCTCTGTCAGATGCTGCGGCGAAAGGAGTTCCGGAAGGCTATTATATGGCAAACGGGGTTTTGAGGAGGAAATGGAAACCGCCTCATAGACCTGCAGACGAAGACTGGCCAGTTGTTGAACAGATAGTGGTATCACCTAAATATCGCCAAGGATTATTAAGGTTAGCACACGACATTCCATTTGCAGGACATAGGGGAATTTGGAAGACCAAATCACACAGTAGCAAACATTATTACTGGCCAGGTCTTACAAAGGATGTGAGACAGTTTTGTAGTATATGCCATATCTGTCAAATGGTGGGAAAACCACATCCTACCATAAAACCAGGGGGTGAAGTATTGGTGTTGTTACCATTACAGGGAGAACCATTAAAAGCACCGTTCAGTGGCCCATATAGAGTGATCAAAAAAGTGGGTAAAGTAGATTACTTGATTGACACCCCTGATCACTGGAAGAAGATCCGGTTGTTATTAATATGCTCAAACAAGATTACCACAAGGAGAAGGATAAGCCAATACAGATCTGTCAGGTAATCGGGACTGTTGAGAGGGAAAAGGATAGTGAGGATGAGGCAGAAGTAGGCCGAGGAAATTCTCAGATTGAACCTCCAACTATCCAATTAACGAATACAGAACGGCTAGGAAAATTAAACAATAGGCTTTTACACTTGGAGGCAAAACAGCGTGAAATCCTAACCAGAGATTTCACAACATTTCAAGAAGTTTGTAGAGATTCCGGCGGTCGTGTTGGGTTGGGCACGGGAAAAAATGGAGGGACTCAGGCCGGGTTGGGCTCGGATCCAATGTGGTTCTGTCGGGTTCAGGTCAGGTTTTTTTTCCTGACCTGAGCAGGCCTTTACGAGACATTGCTCACCTGGTCATATCAAAGGATTCACCAAGGGGGAGCTAAAAAAAACAATGCGTTTAAACATAAAACCCTGTTACAGTAAGACCAGGTGAAGGCTGAAAGAGAACTCTGGACCTCTTTCTCACCTGGCTGTAACACAGAGTTAGACAGATTTTTCGTCTCTCAGGGTATCAAGGGATATGGGGAGCCGGCGAGAAAGTGGGGTGAAGGCCAAGGAGCAGCCATTATCACACCGACTGGTGGAGCAGGTCTACTCCTGCTCCTATTTTGTATGTTCTTAGGATGTTGGCATTGCTGACAAGAACAGTATTTATTACCCATCCCTGAACTGAATGGTTACTTCAGAGAGCAGTTAAAAATCAACCAGGTTGTTGCGGAACTGGAGCATGGGAACAGGCGTAGACCATTCAGCTGCTCAAGTCTGCTCTACCATTCAATTAGATCAAGGCTGATCTGTATCTTAACTCCATCTATCTTTGCTTAACAAAAATCTATCAATCTCAGTTTTGAATTTTTCAACTGATTTAGGCAGGTCTCCATAAGCGATTAGGACAGGTTTTGACATGGTGACTTTTACTGACATCAACTTTTATTTCCAGATTTTTTTCAAACTGAATACAAATTCTCAAACTGCCATCAGATTTGAATTTGCATTCTCTGGATTGCTGGTCCAGTAATATAACCATTTCACTTACTGTTCCCCTCCATAAGAAATAGAACCATAAAAACAACAGCGACAAACACCATAAGGGGAAAATTACTAATACTGTGCTTGTCACACCTCTTAAATAGATGGTATATATTGACGAATCATGGACTATAGTTTGTAATCTATGGGTAAGTAAACCTGAAAACTCAAGTGGCGATCTTCACAAGGTATGACCACAATTCACATTCCACGGATCATGATGCCTCTTTCTCTTTGCCTTTCACACACTAAGGGCTGAATTTATGAGCCCTCTAGGCATGGGCAGGGTGGCAGGAGGCCCATAAAATTGCAAGGGAAGATGAGGGGGTGGAATGCCCGTTGCTTTCCCAACGCCATTGAACTTAATTAATGGCCACTTAAGGGCCTCTTCCAGTCACCACTGGCATTTTACCGGCAGGGGGTGCCTCCACCATGTGCGGAGGCCACCCACTAAAACCAGGCAGCCTCCTTGTGGGCTGGTGGAGGCCCTCCTCCATGGGCAATCTGTGGCCCATGGAACGCCCCCAGTAGTAAAGGCACCCCTGTGCCACCACCTAACCCATCGTCCTCAACAACCCAGCCCCCCCACCCCTCACTGGGGCCTGCCTGACTGGCCCCGGCGAGCCCATCCCCTACTTACCTGTTTATGTGTGTAAATAAGACTTCTACTGAATTTCCATCAAAGTTATGGTGCCAGGTCTGGTGACTGCTGCAGTTCCAGCTATGGCCACCACTTCCGGTGGAGCTGCTGGGACTACTGAACTGCCAGCTCTCTGACCAGCAGCTCTTGGAGTTGGGATCCCCATTCTTAAAGGGATGGGATCCCTGGTGCCAGGCAGTTAATTGCCCAGGTGCCATGAAATGCAGTTGGGGGGTCATCCAAACGACCAAGGTGGAGCTCCCTCGCCTTTTCGGCTTGGCGCCAGAGCCCCTGCCGGCTGCATAAAATCCAGCTCTTAAGTAACTAACATTAAAATAAGTTAATACAAAGATTGATATCATATATCATGATATTGATGACAAAACGTTTCTGTGATCAATGCTCTTTTCTTGCACTGATGACGTTGGTGATCATCGGCAATCGCTCTGCTCATGCTCTGCATTGTCAGGAGACACCATTCATGAAATATGAATATCTTGCTTGTGATGTCAAACTACAAGAACATTTGATAGTTGCCAATGGAAATACATAGTCAGTCACAAATTCTTCTGTCTATACAGAAAATAACCATCACCTTGAAAAGAATAAGCACAATGTAGTGGAAAACATTCATAAGCACATCAACACATTGAGAAACAAATATGCAAATATCATAGTGAACTGAAAAGAATTTGTACTGTTTATTTAAAGATTTTTTTGATTTTCAGAATGTTGCATTATAAAGCTTTAATGTGGGACCAATAATACTTTTAACAAAGTTAAATTAGCTGACAGACAAAACCCACATCATTCTAGTTCAGTGTTGCAAATAATTAATTCATAAGCTTACTTTTTAAGAAGAACAAAACAATTCTCATTGTTCCTGTTTGATTTGACCCATTATTATATACTGCACTATATTGTGAGGATGAGCAGTAACAGGCAGGGAGTTACAATACAACTGAGTGAATTTAATAGCAGTACAGACTACAACAATATAATAGATAATGAACAGCTGAAGAACCCAGAGATGGCCACTTACTACCACAGATTCATTATTTTTTAAAGTATATATTTTGAAGTGTAAAGCCAGGTTAAATTAATCTAAAACAACTTTTGTAGGCATACTGACAACAGTAGAGATTACATGATATAGGTTAAAAAGGTAATAAATAGGATATTGATGGTTACTTTCTGGTAAGTATTTTGGTGACTATTTAGAGAATCCATGGGGGTGAACTTCCTCAGGGTTTTCTCTGCTCCAGTACTGTATCTTTGGTGAAGCCTTGTTTATGTGTGTAAATAAGACTTCTACTGAATTTCCATCAAAGTTATGGTGACAAGCTGGAAAAGCCCTGAGGACATTCCTGGCATATGTTTACACTATGTACATCTAAAACCACCATTCCACAATTACCCAGGGCAAATAAACCATTAGCCAGTTAATGTATAAAATAGTATATGCATAAATCTTTACTTTGTTTATTGTTTCACACTAAATTTAGTGTCCGGTCAATCCATTAATTGTTAAGGCCAGTCCTATGCAAACTTATTTCATTAAGATAAAGCGTTGTAACGGTGAGCTCTCGGCTGATAGTCAAGAAATCAGCATTGAAAACTGGAAGCATTGATGCAGTATTGACAGCTGCAGTTTACTAATTAGTGAAATAGGCATAATATAGGATTCTTTTTTGTGCTCCAATACTTAACATTCCAGAAGTTGCAACACATGCTGTAGCCATGATTAATGTAGACCTGAGATCAATGTAACATAGATTTATGGTGCATTGATCATTACTATCTGCTAATAGTGATACATCGCCACCATGTGGTCACCCAATAACATAAAATAGTCAATTGTACTTTTCATACTGCTGCTGTTTGTGTATCATGACTACTCAGAAAGATGTGATCATGATATAAGTATTCATACAAACTAACAAATACTTGGTGAGGTTCAGAGTCAAAATTTGAAATTCTGTCTGAACAGGTTAAGGGTTTCAGAAGTGACTAATGACGTAAAAGCCAAAGTTAAATGTAAAGCATATTATTTGATATTGGTCCCTTTTGTAAACAATGGCAAATATTCTCTTATTAAAGAACTGCCACTATGCATTAGTCATTCCTCAGAAGCAATGATACAAAATACTTAACATCAGGACCAGTTTCAATCCTTGTGAATCCTTGTTCATTTACATATATGGGTTGAAACAAAGATTATAATACTAATAACTATTTTCTGGAATCAGACTCTGCTTTCAGCTTTGACCATGATCACACATTAACAGCCACAAATGTGAATTTCACAGCAAACTTTTAGGTTGTTTCCAATTTATGATAAGCATGGAGATATCATAGGAATTGTTATCATGTTTACCCAATGTTCACACACACATCATCTTCCAAACATTATTGCCATAACAAATCAGTATAAAACTGTACACCCTTGTACATAACCAAAGTTCTCAAGTTCCAAACATGAAAGGGAGGTTACAAGTTACATGTTTTTGCTCTAATTTTAGTTGTTACTCATTCAGCATCCAGTGCAGAATAATAACTTCATAGATGCTAGAGTTCATCTCGCTTAGCAGCTGGAAAGAGAAAGAAATCTTAGATTAAACACTACTTTTAGCAGATACACCATATCACAACCTTCACCATAGGACTGAGATCATGAGTATTTCTGAACTTTCTTTTTTCGAACATTTTGAACAAAGACATTCTTTGAGATTTACAAATTATGCACTATTTATAGCACTATCAAATGACTATTTTAAAGTTTTCCCTTAGCAATCATAGTAAATGCCAGCTATTGTGATCAAATTGACCAATGGCTGAAATGATGACCTATAACTGACTGCTCATTATAACAGATTATGCATGTGTAATACTGTTGAGTTCTGTTGAGCTCTTAAACAGTGAACTAAGCAGCTGCTTGCTCTTCTGTAAATTAGTACTTTTAACACCAGCTGATATCAATATCCCTGTTTTTTTTATGGTCCATTCATTTAGTTTCAAACTTACTGCTGTGCAGTGCTTGGGGAGATGAAAAGGGAAAATAAGTTCAAGGATAGACAGACAATGGTGGTCTGGTTATTTTGCAGTTTCACTTAATGTTGGTACAATAAAAGAATGAGAAACTGATGCAGAAACAGGCATGGAAACAAGGATAGGAATTAGAGAATGACTTGAAGAAATGTTATGAAGAGAAGATTATCAACATCCTGGGGGTTACCACTGACCAGAAATTGAACTGGACAGAACACATAAATACTGTGGAATCAACAGCAGGTCAGAGGCTGGGAATTCTGCCGCGATAACTGCATCCTGACCCCCTAATTCCTGTCCACCATCTAGAAGGCATATGATGGAATACTCTCCACTTACCTGGATGAGTGCAACTCCAACAACACAAGAAGCTCGACACTATCCACGACAAAGCAGCTCTCTTGATTACCACCCCATCCAACACCTTCACCATTCAATCCCTTCACCAGTGACACACAGTGGCAGCAGTGTGTACCATCTACAAGATGCACTGCAGCAACTCACCAAGGCTCCTTCAACAGCACCTTCCAAACCCACGACCTCTACCAACTAGAAGGACATGGGCAGCAGATGCTACAAGAATTTGGTTACAATATTAGGTTGGAGCAGCTAGGGCTGTTTTCCTTGAAGCAAAGGAGACTGAAGGGAGTTCTGATACACAAGATTATTGGATACAAAATTGGCTTGGTGATAGGAGGCAGAGGGTGGTAGTGGAGGGTTGTTTTTCAGATTGGAGGCCAGTGACCAGTGGTGTGCCGCAGGGATCGGTGCTGGGCCCTCTGTTGTTTGTCATATATTAATGACTTGGATGTGAATGTAAGGGGCATGATTAGTAAGTTTGCAGATGACAGCAAAATTGGTGGTATAGTGGACAGTGAAGGAGGTTGTCTAAGGTTACAACAGGATATAGATAAACTGGGAAAGTGGGCAAGGGATTGGCAAATGGAATTTAACGCAGACAAGTGCGAGGTGATGCATTTTGGGAAGTTAAACCAGGGCAGGACATATACAGTGAATGGCAGGGCCCTGGGAAGTATTGCACAGCAGAGAGACCTTGGGGTGCAAGTACATAGTTCCCTGAAAGTGGCAACACAGGTAGACAGGGTGGTGAAGAAGGCGTATGGCATGCTTGCTTTCATTGACTGAGGCATTGAGTACAAGAGTTCGGACGTCATGTTACAGTTGTACATAACGTTGGTTAGACTGCACTTGGAGTACATCACACTACAGGAAAGATGTGATTAAGCTAGAGCGGGTGCAGAAAAGATTCACAAGGATGTTGCCTGGTTTGGAGGGCTTGAGTTATAAAGAGAAATTGTATAGGCTGGGTCTGTTTTCCCTGGAGCGAAGGAGGCTGAGAGGGGACATAATAGAGGTATATTAAATTATGAGAGGCCGAGATAGGGTAGATAGACAGAGTCTGTTTCCCATAGTAGGGGTGACTAAAACTAGAGGGCATAGACTTAAGGTGAGAGGGAGGAGGTTTAAAGGGGATCAAAGGGGTAAATTTTTCACACAAAGAATAGCGGGTATCTGGAATGAGCTGCCTGAGGAGGTGGTGGAGGCAGGAACAGTAGCAACATTTAAGAGGCACCTGGACAGGTACTTGAATGAGCAAGGCATAGAGGGATATGGAATTAATGCAGGCAGGTGGGATTAGGATAGGCATTATGGTCGGCATGGACGCGGTGGGCCGAAGGGCCTGTTTCTGTGCTGTATGACTCTATGACTCTATTATGACAGGCTTAGATAAGGTAAACAAAGAAATCAGCTGATGGTACAAGGACTGGGGTAAACAGATTTAAGGTTCTGGGCAAGAAATCTGGAGGTGTGTGAGGAAGAACCTTTTCAACACAGGGAAAGAATGATAATGATCTGGAACTCGCTGCCTACGAGGCTGTTGGAAGTGGAGATGATCAATAATTTCTAAAGGAAATTGGATAGGCACTTGAGGGAAATAAATCTACAGTGCTACAGGGATAAAGCGGGGAATGGGGCTGATTGGATCACTCTATGGAGGGCCAGCATGGGCTCGATGGGCAAAAAGGCCTCCTGTGCCGCAATGACTTTATGACTTGTCTGCTGACTCTTGGCTGTAGACTCACGCCTTTACTTTGCATTCCCTTTGCCATCATTTTTTTCCCCATCTTGTAGTCCCTTGTCCCTTCTGCCTTGGTGACTGGTATTAATACGTTGAGATGCCTTCTGAGATGCTCCAAGATCTTTTGTAATTTTTGATACCTTATTATGACAAATGAGAAAGAAAGATTTACTTACCCATGTAAACAAGAATCTCACCTGGAGACTGTGAATTTGCTTTTGAGTTGCTATCCTTTTTCTGTTCCTCCACTTTTTTTAACAACATCTTTATTTCGTTATCATAATCATTCCACTCTGGTACAATTCGCATAGCAGCTTTTAGTTTGGGTTCTTTGGTCTTGGGGTTGTTGCACTGAAATTTAAAAGAAAGTCTACATTTTTTTAAGCAATATTAGACATTTTTCTCCTTAAGGTGCTGTTTAGTTTACTGTCAAAGAAACTACAAGATATGGAAAATAAAAGCTTGAAATGTAAATTCAGACAACACAGGTGGATTGGCCATTGTGGATTGCCCCTAGTGTAGGTGGATGGTGGGGAAGTATAGGGACAGGTGGGGATGTGGTAGGAATATGGAATTAGTGTAGGATTAGTATAAATGGGTGGTTGATGGTCGGCACAGACTCGGTGGGCCGAAGGGCCTGTTTCAGCGCTGTATCTCTAAACTAAACTAAACTAAACAACTTGTTTCTAAGGTGGCATAGTTCACCTTAATCTGGTTATCCCAATAAATTTAAATTCCTTAAAACCTTTATTCTGCCATCTTAAAATCCATTACACATCAATTACATATTAAAAATAGTAGCTAGCTCACAACATTCCAATTCAAAATTCATAGATTCTGGAGCGGTTCCTACAGATTGGAATGTCATAAATGTCACCACACTATTAAAGAAGGGAGGGAGAGAAAAAACAGGGAATTACAGACCTGTTAACTTTACATCAGTCATTGGGAAAATGCCAGAGTCTATTCTAAAGGATGTGACAAATGGACACTTGGATAATAATGATCTGATTGGACATAGCATAGATTTATGAATGGGAAATCATGTTTGACAAACCTGTTGGAGTTTTTTAGGGATGTTACTAAAGAATTGATAAAGGGGAGTCGGTGGACGTGGTACACTTGGATTTTCAGAAGACTTTTGATAAAATCCCTCACAGGAGGTTGATTAGAAAAATTAAAGCACATGGGATAGGAGGTAATATACTGGCATGGATTACGGATTGGTTAACAGGCAGGAAGCAGAGAGTAGGATAAACAGGCCATTCGTGCGTTGGCAGGCTGTGACTAGTGGGGTACCGTAAGGATCAGTGCATATTCACAATATATATCAATGATTTGGATGTGGGGACCAAATGTAGTATTTCCAATTTCGCGGATGACACAAAATTGGTGGGAATGTGTATTGTCAAGAAGATGCAAAGCAGTTCCAAGGGGATTTGGAAAGACTTAGTGAGTGGGCAAGAGCAAGGCAGATGGAATATAATGTGGAAAAATGTGAGGTTATCCACTTTGGTAAGAGGAACCGATGTGCAGAGTATTTCTTAAATGGTAAGAGATTAGAAAATGTAGATGTACAAAGGTGTCCTTGTCAATAAGTCACTGAAAGCTAACATGCAGGTGCAGCAAGCAATTGGGAAGGCTAACAGTATTTTAGTTTAGTTTAGAGATACAGCACTGAAACAGGCCCTTCGGCCCACCGAGTCTGTGCCGACCATCAACCACCCATTTATACTAATTCTACACTAATCCCATATTCCTACCACATCCCCACCTGTCCCTATATTTCCCTACCACCTACCTATACTAGGGACAATTTGTAATGGCCAATTTACCTATCAACCTGCAAGTCTTTTGGCTTGTGGGAGGAAACCGGAGCACCCGGAGAAAACCCATGCAGACACAGGGAGAACTTGCAAACTCCACACAGGCAGTACCCAGAATTGAACCTGGGTCGCTGGAGTTGTGAGGCTGAGGTACTAACCACTGTGCCACTGTGCCGCCTTTATCGCAAGAGAATTTAAGTACAGGAGTAGTGAAGTCTTGCTTCAATTGTATAAAACCTTGGTTAGACTGCACTTGGAGTACTGTGTGCAGTTTTGGTCCCCTTACCTTTGGAAGGCTATTAAAGGCATTGAGGAAGTGCAATGAAGGTTCACCAGACTGGTTCCCGGGATGGCGGGACTGTCCTATGAAAAGAGATTGGGGAAACTGGGCCTGTATTCTCTAGAGTTTCGAAGAATGAGAGGTGATCTCATTGAAACCTACAAAATACTTAAAGGGATAGACAGGGTAGATGCAGTTAAGATGCTTCCCCCGGTTGGGGAGTCTACAATTAGGGACACAATTTCAAAACAAGGAGGAAGCCACTTAGGACAGACATGAGGAGAAATTTCTTTACTCATAGGGTTGTGAATCTTTGGAGTTCTCTACCCCAGAGGACTGTGGAAGCTATTGAGTCTGTTTAAAGCAGAGATTAACAGATTTCTAAATACAAATGACATCAGGGGATATGAGAATAATGTGGGAAAAAGGCATTGAAGTGGATGATCAGTCATGATCATATTGAATGGCAGGGCAGGCTCGATAGGCTGAGTAGCCTACTCCTGCGCCTCTGTTCCTAAAGTGCATTGAAAATCCCTTTTGTAAACTGTCCCAAAAGCATTTATTCTATGAAGTATGTAGGTGGCACTGTGATAGGAGTTTTCAATGTTAAAGTTTTAGCTTATGTTTGTAACTGCTAACTGTGCAAACACCCTAACTGCCATGACAATTACTGCTATTTCAGGAGGTCGATATTCACTCCTCCCTCCCAGTAGAAATGGAGCAACAGTGGAGCTACAATTCCAGTGGTGAACATACTGCCTCACTTCCTACCCGCTACCATATTCCCACTGGTATTTTCATGGGCGTCCAAGGTTCCTGTCTGAATCAGGGTGGGGTACTATGACATACATTGTCATGTCCAGTAAAGGCATATCATATCCTATTTTTAAGGCCTGCACAACGTATGTCAGCGACGTCTCAATTCATTCCATCTTCGCTGCCTCCGGAGAATACTTGGCATCAGGTGGCAGGACCGTATCTCCAACACAGAAGTCCTCGAGGCGGCCAACATCCCCAGCTTATGCACTCTACTGAGTCAGCGGCGCTTGAGATGCCTTGGCCATGTGAGCCGCATGGAAGATGGCAGGATCCCCAAAGACACATTGTACAGTGAGCTCGCCACTGGTATCAGACCCACCGGTCGTCCACGTCTCCGCTTTAAAGACGTCTGCAAACGCGACATGAAATCCTGTGACATTGATCACAAGTCGTGGGAGTCAGTTGCCAGCGTTCGCCAGAGCTGGCGGGCAGCCATAAAGGCGGGGCTAAAGTGTGGCGAGTCAAAGAGACTTAGCAGTTGGCAGGAAAAAAAACAGAAGCGCAAGGGGAGAGCCAACTGTGTAACAGCCCTGACAAACAAATTTTTCTGCAGCACCTGTGGAAGAGTCTGTCACTCTAGAATTGGCCTTTATAGCCACTCCAGACGCTGCTCTACAAACCACTGACCACATCCAGGCGTGTATCCATTGTCTCTCGCGATAAGGAGGCCAAAGAAGACTTTTAAGATATGAACTTTATTCAATGTGGACTCTTTGAAATTGAATTCTCCTTTAAAAAATAGGACAATGTGCTGCAAGATGGTCACCAAAGGGCAGATGACCTATTCATACAGTCTCATTGTTTCGAAAGGAGAAAAAGATACATTCCAGATGAAGACATCGACTACACCCATCCTGGAACCATCAAGAAACATTCCAGAATTGAATGGCTTTCTTCAGAGACAAAGAAGGTATGAAGTGGACACATCATTGCAGAATAGTACCTATTCAAATATTAATAGCTAGCCATGGATTCCACTTCTTGGTCCATTGTGTGCTCACACCACAGGAGGCAGCCACATGTCAACTAACAGAAATGCTAAGGTGAAGAACTTTTACCTTAAAAAGGCAACTCTGGAGAGAAAGAGAGGGAGAGATCACAGCAACATCACAGAGAAGGCACTCCAAACAGGTGGTTGTGGAAAGATCCAGCCTAAACAAGAAGAAACCCTGTTGCTAATTCTACACTTCAACTTGGTGCAGCAGAGAACGGAAAGTAACTGCCATCTCCAGTTTAAAATCTTAACCACCAGAAATCTACAACACCTCAACAAGTTCAAGAATATAAACAATCCAGGCCTGCACTTTTAAAAGAGGAAATTCAACAGGTTTACTATAAACCACTAACACCTACCACACCTTGAACTCTCTCGCTTTACCTTCTATCTTCTCTTGAGAGTGCATATGAGAGTGAATTTGTGCATGAGTGGTGTTGCGAACATTTCGGGGAATGAATATTATTCAGTAGTTAATCTTCTGTTTTAAATCTACAAGAAAACCTGTCACTATCTGTTTATTTGGCAAGTAAAACATTCAGGGGTTAACTCATCACTTTAAACAAAACAAGATTGTGATCAGTTGGGAGGTGAACAGTCCACACCAAAGAACAAAAGAACAAAGAACAGTACAGCACAGGAACAGGCCATTCGGCCCTCCAAGCCTGCGCCGATCTTGATGCCTGTCTAAACTAAAACCTTCTGCACTTCCGGGGTCCGTATCCCTCTATTCCCATCCTATTCATGTATTTGTCAAGATGCCTCTTAAATGTCACCATTGTACCTGCTTCCACCACCTCCCCTGGCAGCAAGTTCCAGGCACTCACCATCCTTACTACAAACAGCAAAGGTCCTTGCACTGATCCCTGTGGAACACCACTAGTCACATGCCTCCATTTAGAAAAACACCCTTCCACTGCTACCCTCTGTCTTCTATGACCGAGCCAGTTCTGTATCCATCTTGCCAGTTCACCTCTGATCCCGTGTGACTTCACCATTTGTACCAGTCTGCCATGAGAATCTGGTCGAAAAGCTGAAGAGGTGAGTTAAAACTATTTTTGTGGGACGATGAGAAGCAGGAGTGTGACTAATTTGAGCCGCTGCCATCTCTGGCTCCCCATTCCTTGCACCATGATTGCAACCACCACCCCTCTGGAACTAACATCTTCCCAGCTGTGTTGACCTGTGAGCCTCCTGATATTACACCGATCGTGAGCCGGTGAGCTGCAGCGGGACGCATGTTCAACCCACTGTATGTATGTTAATGAGATGGATCGAGTGGCAGTGAGACAGCCTGATATTTAAAATTCACCATCATGAGCCTGCATTCAGTTTCACATCCTATCAACTGGATAGTTCTACACCAATGTGTCTGCAGAATCAGCAGTATCGTCCTTACTTTATTTGTTTAAGTATTAAAAGGACCATGATTTGATTCTTGATACTGCAATAGTTAAAAAACATTATATTGGGATTTGCCCTTTTAATCATTTTGCCCCATCTTAACTTGCAGTGATACGCATTGCTCATTCCAGCTAAATCCCCAGCACCTTACTCTTGAACTGAGTCGCAGATTAGTAATTGCACTATTATTCTTGCTGCTCTCTCCACCCCATGATTGAGTCATAGAGAGAGACAGCACTAAAAAAGGCCCTTCGGCCCACCGAGTCTGTGCCGACCAACAACCACCCATTTATACTAATCCTACATTAATCCCATATTCCCTAGCACATCCCCACCATTCTCCTACCACCTACCTACCTACACTAGGGGCAATTTATAATGGCCAATTTACCTATCAACCTGCAAGTCTTTGGCTGTGGGAGGAAACCGGAGCACCCGGCGAAAACCCACACGGTCACAGGGAGAACCTGCAAACTCCGCACAGGCAGTACCCAGAATCGAACCCAGGTCCCTGGAGCTATGAGGCTGCAGTGCTAACCACTGCTTTCTGTTTATTTCTGAATTTTTTTGTGTGGTATTTCCCTTTTGTATTTATATAAGCTTACCAACCACCGGAGAATTAACCTGAAAGGTTAACTCTGCTTCTCTGTCCACAGATGCTGCCAGACCTGCTGAGTATTTCCAGCATTTCTTGTTTTATTACCCCTGAGAACCGCTACTGGTTTTGCAAACGCTCCACCAATCAAAGCAGTCTGTTCTCTGCCTCATGTGCCGTAATGTTACACCATCGATGTGGCTACGAACCTGGAGCGATTCTCCCGCTGCCAATATAGCTGCAGACACTGCACATGCCTTCTGTGGATGCAGCAATGAACAAAACCCACACTCCCGAGCAGCAACAGGACCTCCATCACCAATTGCCTTTTGGTTTCTTCATCTCCCATTATATTCTTCCCTTTCTTAGACTCCCCTGCTGAACACAACTCTCCATCTCTCCTCCTTTTCCCTTTTAAACAGGACACGCCTTTTGCAACTCTACAGGGGATTGACTAGTACATAAAAATATTATCCTTCTCACTGTTATTTTCAAAAGAAGGGTTGTCAATGCATAGAGTAAAACTTTTATTCATCTATGACAAGAACTGAAGCGAATTCTTCTTAAATTCATTGTCAATGAGTCTTCAATTAATATCAACTTTTATTATATATTAATAGCATCACTCATGGAGAAGAATTTTAAAAATCTGGCTGGATTACATTATGCTTTATTTTTCCATCACTTTTACAGCAACCAATAAACACTACTTCAAAATTATACTACTCCTAAACACTTGCGGGACCCTCGTCAGCAGTCCTGCTGTCAAGCAGTTGACTATTGAAACCTTTTCTACATTATTGTAGCTAAAAACAGTGTCATTGCTTTAAATGACTCAAATAAATATCAACAATTTCACATTGAAAAAATGAATAAATATATAAATAGCAGAGCCTCAAAAGAATGAAGTAGATGAAAGATGAGTTTGGAAATAAAAAGACATCATGGGGGAAATTGTTACCTACACGAAAACAAACATGAAATTGGCAGTAATCCTTGGCGCCTGCCCAAAGCCACAGTCAGGAGGCCTGGATCAGTGTTATGTTTGGGCCTCATTTGATTTTAAGTGGGATTAGGCTGGATAGCACAGACAGGAGGGGAATGGGTGACCACCAGGCACAGCAAGAGGACAAGGCAGGCAGTGCAGGAATCTCCTGTGGCTGCTTTGGATACTGTTGGGGGAATGGCCTCTCAGAGGAAAGCAGCAACAGCCCAATTCGTTGCACCACAGTTAGCTCTGCTGCACAGGGGAGGAGTAAAAAGTGTGGGAATGCAATAGTTATAGGGGATTCAATTGTAAGAAATATAGATAGGTGTTTCTGTGGCCGCAATAGAGACTCCAGGATGGTATGTTGCCTCTCTGGTGCTAGGGTCTCAGAGCGGTTACAGGACATTCTGAAGGGGGAGGGTGAACAGCCAGTGGTCGTGGTACACATTGGTACAAATGACGTAGGTAAAAAAAAGGATGAGGTCCTAAAAGCAGAATATAGGGAGTTAGGAAGTAAGTTGAAAAGTAGGACCTCAAAGGTAGCGATCTCAGGATTACTACCAGTGCCACGTGCTAGTCAGAGTAGAAATAGCAGGATATATAAGGGCCTGTACTGCGCTGTAATGTTCTATGTTCTATGTTCTATGAATATGTGGCTGAAGAGATGTGTGAGGGCGAGGGTTTTAGATTCCTGGGACATTGGGACCAGTTCTGGGGCACGTGGACAAACTGGATGGGTTATACCTGGGCAGGACTGGGACTGATGTCCTAGGGGGAGTATTTGCTAGAGTGGTTGGGGAAGGTTTAAACTAAAATGGCAGGGGGATGGGAACCTTTGCAAGGAGTCAGAGGAGGGGGGATCAAAGACAAGAACAAAAGACAGTAAGGGGAATAAGAAAAGTGATAGAGAAATCAAAGGCCAGAATCAAACAGGGCCACAGTGAAAAATAGTGGGAAAGGGACAAGTAATGTTAAAAAGACAAGCCTTAAGGCTTTGTGCTTTGATGCACGGAGCATTCGCAATAAGGTGGATGAATTAATCGCGCAAATAGATGTAAACGGATATGATATAGTCAGGATTACGGAGACATGGCTGCAAGGTGACCAGGGATGGAAAATGAACATCCAGGGGTATTCAGTATTTAGGAAGGACAGACAAAAAGCAAAAGGCTGTGGAGTTGCATTGCTGGTTAAAGAGGAAATTAACGCAATAGTGAGGAAAGATATTAGCTCTGACGATGTGGAATCTGTATGGGTAGAGCTGAGAAACACTAAGGGGCAAAAAATGTTAGTAGGGGTTGTATACAGACCCCCAAACAGTAGTGGTATGTTGGGAATGGCATTAAACAGGAAATTGGAGACGCATGCGATAAAGGAACATCTGTAATTATGGGTGACATTAATCTGCATATAGATTGGGCAAATCAAATTAGTCACAATACTGTCGAGGAGGAATTCTTGGAGTGTATACAAGATGGTTTTCTGGACCAATACGTTGAGGAACCAACTAGAGAACAGGCCATCCTAGACTGGGTATTGTTTAATGAGAGAGGAATAATTGACAATCTAGTGGTGCGAGTCCCCTTGAGGATGAGCGACCATAATATGATAGAATTCTTCATCAAGATGGAGAGTGACGTAGTTGATTGTGAGACTAGGGTCCTGAATCTTAGTAAAGGAAACTACGAAGGTATGAGGCGTGAGTTAGCTATGATGGATTGGGAAACGTTACTTAAAGGGATGACGGTGGATAGGCAATGGCAAACATTTAAAGAATGCATGGATGAACTGCAACAATTGTTTATCCCTGTCTGGTGCAAAAGTAAAACTGGAAAGGTAGCCAAACCATGGCTTACAAGGGAAATTAGAGATAGCATTAGATCCAAGGAAGAGGCATATAAATTCACCAGAAAAAACAACAGACGTGAGGATTGGGAGCAGTTTAGAATTCAGCAAATGAGGACCAAGAGATTGATTAAGAAGGGGAAAAATAGAGTACGAGAGCAAGCTTGCGGGGAACATAAAAACTGACTGTAAAAGTTTCTATAGATATGTGAAGAGAAAAAGATTGATGAAGACAAATGTAGGTCCCTTACAGTCAGAAACAGGGGAATTTATTATGGGGAACAAATAAATGGCTGACCAACTAAATGTGTTCCAGTCCTACTTACGTCCCCTCCCCCAACTCTTTTTCCGGTGCATTGATGACTGTATCGGTGCCGTTTCCTGCTCCCGCCCCGAACTGGAAAACTTTATCAACTCCACAGACAGGACTGTCCCGGCAGATCCATTGTGTCAGCCTGCTCCTGCCCCACTGAAATAATTTATTTATTCAGAGGTACTGAAACAGGCCCTTCGGCCCACCGAGTCTGTGCTGACCATCAACCACCCATTTATACTAATCCTACACTAATCCCATATTCCTACCACATCCCCACCTTCCCTATATTCCCCTGCCACCTACCTATAATAAGGGCAATTTAGAATGGCCAATTTACCTATCAATCTGCAAGTCTTTGGCATGTGGGAGGAAACCGGAGCACCTGGCGAAAACCCACAAAGTCACAGGGAGAACTTGCAAACTCCGCACAGGCAGTACACAGAATTGAACCCAGGTTGCTGGAGCTGTGAGGCTGCGGTGCTAACCACTGTTCCACTGTGCCACCCAATGACTGTATTGGTGTCGTTTCCTGCTCCCGCCTTGAACTGGAAAACTTCATCAAAGCTGCTTCCCTCCCTTCCCCTGTCAGCATTCCGAAGGGATCATTCCCTCCATGACACCCTGGTCCACTCCTCCATTACCCCCACCACTTCATCCCCTTCCCATGGCACCTTCGCCTGCAATCGCAGGAGATGTAATACCTGCCCATTTACCTCCTCTCTCCTCACTACCCCAGGCCCCAAACAATCCTTTCAGGTGAAGCAGCAATTTACTTGTACTTCTTTCAATGTAGTATACGGTATTCGCTGCTCACAATGTGGTCTCCTCTACATTGGGGAGACCAAACACAGACTGGGTGACCGCTTTGCGGAACACCTCCACTCAGTCTATAAGCAGGACCCTGAGCTTCTGGTTGCTTGCCATTTCAACACTCTCCCCTGCTCCCATCTCTGTCCTGGGATTGCTGCAGTGTTCCAGTAAACATCAACGCAAGCTCGAGGAATAGCATCTCATTTATGATTAGGTACACTGCAGCCTGCCGGACTGAACATTGAGTTCAATAATTTCAGAGCATGACGGGCCCCCCATTTTACTTTTATTTTTAGTTATTTTTTTCTTTTTCCTTTTTGTATTTTTTTTGTGTTTATTTTATTTTATTTCATCTTAGTTTGTTCAGTTTGCTTACCCACTGTTTTTTTCATGTTTGTACTTGCAGCTGTTCAATTTTCAGTCCGTTAGCACCCTTTCTGTACCAGCACACCATTAACATATCTTTGCTCCATGACCATCTGGTCAGCTATCCTGTGACCTTGTCCTATCTACACCTTCTCCTTTGTTATCTAGATACTTCAAGATGGCTCCTGGGCTGTAAGCTCCCAAGGAAGCTCCCTTACTGTTCAACGATATCCATGGCCATCTGCTCCCATTCCTAATGTTTTCTCCCCCAATCTACCCTCTTAAACTGTTTAAACTCCCCTGGCTCTTTAAATCAGTTCATTTTAGCCCTATCTAAAAGTTAACAGTTAGTTTAGTGTATGTTACCTGGGCCCACTGCCCTCCCCCAGCCACACCTGCTCTTTGTTTTCTCAATGAAATTGATCCGGATGAAACTGACGAGCACAGCTGTCGATACTTCAATCTCTGATCCTGCTGTCCTCACCGCCCAGAGTGTCTGCAGCCACGGCGTGTGGTAAGTCCATTGAGGTGAAGAAGGAGCAGCAGGACCCTAGAGAAGTCTTGAGAAAAGGTGCCCCGATCACCCAAAAAATCCACGAACGGCCCCCCCGGCCGCAACTTCAAAGCGCCCACGGGAGATGGCTCGGAGAGCATCTGCAGCGCACTGTCGGCAATGCTGCATGCCTTTATTTAAACCACTGCAAAAAAAAACCCTCAGCAAATGTAATCACCTCTAAGTCTGCCAAATGATGCTTCACCTCCCGAAGGACGTGGATGAGCTTTCCGGACGTCGATGGTGGGCACTGAGGAAATGGCTTATTACCTGCACCCGCTTTCCCCCCCCTTTCCCCACTTCCACCCTCCGTCTCCTTCCCTGCTCCACCCTCTCAGCTCACCCCCTCACAACCCCGTCCCAGCCCGCACCCCCTCGCACCATCTTCCCCAGCACCCCCTTCCCATGCACCACCCCCACCCCCTTACAGCCCCCTTCCCAGCCCCCCCTCGCACCCCCCTCCCTCCACCCCTCCCCCTCGCATCCCCTCCTCCCACCGGCACCATCCTACACTTGTGTAGGGGCCCTAACAAGCCCACTGCCTTGTGGGCATCTCGGGAGAGACCAAGGCTAAGGGAGTAAACCCTAACAGAAAATCCGGAGTGGAACCCCGTAGGCGGTTATGTGTCACCTTTGGCATGTTTCCGGCAGTTCCTGCAGCCATACTGGTGCCAAATGTCGTGCCCTGCACTCCTTTGGACCCCACCAGAAAGGCCGAGAGGGGGGTTTTGACGGCTGGGCAACTCACAACCTCCATAAACTTGCCCAGGCATCGCCATGGAGAGGTCACTCCATAGTTGCCTCACAGCGACTGAACCAACACGGAAGGCAGCAGTTACGGGTTATAAGTCCAGATAAATTGGCGTAGAAACTGGGCGTCACGGGTTGCCTTTGTCATTGCACCTCACTGGACAGCTACCGCCCGCCTCAAACCGGGCAGCCCCCGGTCAATGAGGTTCTGTCCCGCCACAGTCTACCTGCTTCAATGGGTGCTTGGAGCTCAGGGTCATTGCCCGAAAGGTGGACTGCAACACCGCACCAAACAACATGAAAAAAGGAAAGGAGGTACCAGCCCTTCGCTTTGCAAGCTGGAACGTCAGAACTATGTGTCCTGGCCTGTCGGAAGACCTTACAGAAATCAACGATTCTCGGAAGACTGCCATCATTAACAACGAGCTCAGTAGACTCAATGTAGACATTGCAGCACTTCAGGAGACTCGCCTCCCCGCGAGTGGATCTCTAGCAGAGCAAGACTACACCTTCTTCTGGCAGGGCAGGGATCCTGAAGAACCAAGACAGCATGGAGTGGGCTTCGCCATCAGAAACTCCTTGCTCAGCATGATAGAGCCTTCCTCAAATGGCTTGGAACGCATACTGTCCATCTGACTGCTCACCACCTCTGGTCCAGTACATCTACTCAGCATCTATGCTCCAACACTCTGCTCCCTACCTGAAGCTAAAGACCAGTTCTACGAGCAACTCCATAACATCATTAGCAGCATCCCCAACACCGAACACCTATTCCTGCTGGGGGACTTTAATGCCAGGGTTGGGGCCGACCATGTCTCATGGCCCTCCTGCCTTGGGCGCTATGGCGTTGGAAGGATGAATGAGAACGGGCAGAGACTGCTTGAGTTGTGTACCTATCATAACCTCTGCATCACCAACTCGTTCTTTCACACTAAACCCTGTCACCAGGTTTCATGGAGGCACCCAAGATCGCGTCGTTGACACCAGCTAGACCTCATCGTCACAAGGCGAGCCGCCTTAAACAGTGTTCAAATCACACGCAGCTTCCACAGTGCGGACTGCGACACTGACCACTCCCTGGTGTGCAGCAAGGTTAGACTCAGACCAAAGAAGTTGCATCATTCCAAGCAGAAGGGCCACCCGCGCATCAACACGAGCAGAATTTCTCACCCACAGCTGTTACAAAACTTTCTAAATTCACTTGTAACAACCCTTCAAAACACTCCCACAGGGGATGCTGAAACCAAGTGGGCCCACATCAGAGACGCCATCTATGAGTCAGCTTTGACCACCTACGGCAAAAGTGCGAAGAGAAATGCAGACTGGTTTCAATCTCATAATGAAGAGCTGGAACCTGTCATAGCCGCTAAGCGCACTGCACTGCTGAACTACAAGAAAGCCCCCAGCGAGTTAACATCCGCAGCACTTAAAGCAGCCAGAAGCACTGCACAAAGAACAGCCAGGCTCTGTGCAAACGAGTACTGGCAACACCTATGCAGTCATATTCAGCTGGCCTCAGACACCGGAACATAGAACATAGAACATTACAGCGCAGCACAGGCCCTTCAGCCCTCGATGTTGCGCCGACCTGTGAAACCATCTGACCTACACTATTCCATTTTCATCCATATGTCTATCCAATGACCACTTAAATGCCCTTAAAGTTGGCGAGTCTACTACTGTTGCAGGCAGGGCGTTCCACGCCCCTACTACTCTCTGTGCAAAGAAACTACCTCTGACATCTGTCCTATATCTATCACCCCTCAACTTAAAGCTATGTCCCCTCGTGTTTGCCATCACCATCCGAGGAAAAAGGCTCTCACTATCCACCCTGTCCAACCCTCTGATTATCTTATATGTCTCTATTAAGTCACCTCTTCTCCTCCTTCTCTCTAACGAAAACAACCTCAAGTCCCTCAGCCTTTCCTCGTAAGACCTTCCCTCCATACCAGGCAACATCCGAGTAAATCTCCTCTGCACCTTTTCCAAAGCTTCCACATTCTTCCTATAATGCGGTGACCAGAACTGCACGCAATACTCCAGGTGCGGTCTCACCAGAGTTTTGTACAGCTGCAGCATGACCTCGTGGCTCCGAAACTCGATCCTCCTACTAATAAAAGCTAACACACCATATGCCTTCTTAACAGCTCTATTAACCTGGGTGGCAACTTTCAGGGATTTATGTACCTGGACACCAAGATCTCTCTGCTCATCTACACTACCAAGAATCTTCCCATTAGCCCAGTATTCTGCAATCCTGTTACTCCTTCCGAAGTGAATCACCTCACACTTTTCCGCATTAAACTCCATTTGCCATCTCTCAGCCCAGCTCTGCAGCCTATCTATGTCCCTCTGTAACCTACAACATCCTTCGGCACTATCCACAACTCCACCGACCTTCGTGTCATCCACAAATTTACTAACCCACCCTTCTACACCCTCATCCAGGTCATTTATAAAAATGACAAACAGCAGTGGCCCCAAAACAGATCCTTGCGGTACACCACTAGAAACTATACTCCAGGATGAACATTTACCATCAACCACCACCATCTGTCTTCTTTCAGCTAGCCAATTTCTGATCCAAAGCACTAATTCACCTTCAATCCCATACTTCTGTATTTTCTGCAGCCTACCGTGGGGAACTTTATCAAACGCCTTACTATCTCTTATAACCTTTTCCAACATTTTACCCACAACCGAAGTAAGGCTCACAGGTCTATAATTACCAGGGCTGTCTCTACTCCCCTTCTTGAACAAGGGGACAACATTTGCTATCCTCCAGTCATCCGGCACTATTCCTGTCGACAATGACGACATAAAAATCAAGGACAAAGGCTCTGCAATCTCCTCCCTGGCTTCCCAGAGAATCCTAGGATAAATCCCATCTGGCCCAGGGGATTTATCTATTTTCACACTTTCCAAAATTGCTAACACCTCCTCCTTGTGAACCTCAATCCCATCTAGCCTCGTTGTCTGTATCTCAGTATTCTCCTCAACAACATTTTCTTTCTCCACTGTAAATACTGACGAAAAATATTCATTTAACACTTCCCCTATCTCCTCCGATTCCACACACAACTTCCCACTACTATCCTTGATTGGCCCTAACCTATCTCTAGTCATTCTTTTATTCCTGATATACCTATAGAAAGCCTTAGGGTTTTCTTTGATCCTATCCGCCAATGACTTCTCGTGTCCTCTTCTTGCTCTTCTTATCTCTCCCTTTAGATCCTTCCTGGCTAGCTTGTAACTCTCAAGCGCCCTAACTGATCCTTCACGTCTCATCCTAACATAAGCCTTCTTCTTCCTCTTGACAAGCTCTTCAACTTCTTCAGTAAACCACGGCTCCCTCGCTCGACAACTTCCTCCCTGCCTGACAGGTACATACTTATCAAGGACACGCAGTAGCTGCTCCTTGAATAAGCTCCACATTTCGATTGTGCCCATCCCCTGCAGAGGAATGTATGATGGCATGAAGAGAGCTCTTGGGCCAACCATCAAGAAGATCGCCCCCCTCAAATCTAAATCAGGGGACATACTCACTGACCAACACAAACAAATGGACCGCTGGGTTGAGCACTACCTAGAACTGTACTCCAGGGAGAATGCTGTCACTGAGACTACCCTCAATGCAGCCCAGCCTCTACCAGTCATGGATGAGCTGGACATACAGCCAACCAAATCGGAACTCAGTGATGCCATTGATTCTCTAGCCAGCGGAAAAGCCCCTGGAAAGGACAGCATTACCCCTGAAATAATCAAGAGTGCCAAGCCTGCTATACTCTCAGCACTACATGAACTGCTATGCCTGTGCTGGGACAAGGGAGCAGTACCACAGGACATGCGCGATGCCAATATCATCACCCTCTATAAAAACAAAGGTGACCGCGGTGACTGCAACAACTACCGTGGAATCTCCCTGCTCAGCATAGTGGGGAAAGTCTTTGCTCGAGTCGCTCTGAACAGGCTCCAGAAGCTGGCCGAGCGCGTCTACCCTGAGGCACAGTGTGGCTTTCGTGCAGAGAGATCGACCGTTGACATGCTGTTCTCCCTTCGTCAGATACAGGAGAAATGCCGTGAACAACAGATGCCCCTCTACAGTGCTTTCATTGATCTCACCAAAGCCTTTGACCTCGTCAGCAGACGTGGTCTCTTCAGACTTCGAGAAAAGATCGGTTGCCTACCAAAGCTACTAAGTATCATCACCTCATTCCATGACAATATGAAAGGCACAATTCAACATGGTGGCTCCTCATCAGAGCCCTTTCCTATTCTGAGTGGCGTGAAACGGGGCTGTGTTCTCGCACCCACACTTTTTGGGATTTTCTTCTCCCTGCTGCTTTCACATGCGTTCAAGTCCTCTGAGGAAGGAAGTTTCCTCCACACAAGATCAGGGGGCAGGTTGTTCAACCTTGCCCGTCTAAGAGCGAAGTCCAAAGTACGGAAAGTCCTCATCAGGGAACTCCTCTTTGCTGACGATGCTGCTTTAACATCTCACACTGAAGAGTGCCTGCAGAGTCTCATCGACAGGTTTGCGGCTTCCTGCAATGAATTTGGCCTAACCATCAGCCTCAAGCAAACGAACATCATGGGGCAGGACGTCAGAAATGCTCCATCCATCAATGTTGGCGACCACGCTCTGGAAGTGGTTCAAGAGTTCACCTACCTAGGCTCAACTATCACCAGTAACCTGTCTCTAGATGCAGAAATCAACAAGCGCACGGGTAAGGCTTCCACTGCTATGGGCCTGGACAACATATGTCAGCCAAGAGCGACGTCTCAATTCATTCCATCTTCGCTGCCTCCAGAGAATCCTTGGCATCAGGTGGCAGGACCGTATCTCCAACACAGAAGTCCTCGAGGCGGCCAACATCCCCAGCTTGTACACACTACTGAGTCAGCGGCGCTTGAGATGGCTTGGCCATGTGAGCCGCATGGAAGATGGCAGGATCCCCAAAGACACATTGTACAGCGAGCTCGCCACTGGCATCAGACCCACCGGCCGTCCATGTCTCCCCTGTAAAGACGTCTGCAAACGTGACATGAAATCCTGTGACACTGATCACAAGTCGTGGGAGTCAGTTGCCAGCGTTCGCCAGAGCTGGCGGGCAGCCATAAAGACGGGGCTAAAATATGGCGAGTCAAAGAGACTTAGTAGTTGGCAGGAAAAAAGACAGAAGTGCAAGGGGAGAGCCAACTGTGCAACAGCCCCGACAAACGTTGCTATCGTACCTGCTTCCACCACCTCCTCCGGCAGCACGTTCCAGGCACTCACCACCCTCTGTGGAAAGAACTTGCCTCGCACATCCCCTCTAAACTTTGCCCCTCTCACAACTTAAAACCTATGACTCTTCCACCCTGGGAAAAAGCTTCTGACTATCCACTCTGTCCATGCCGCTCATAACTATCATGTCGCCCCTCCACCTCCGTCGTTCCAGTGAAAACAATCCGAGTTTATCCAACCTCTCCTCATAGCTGATGCCCTCCAGACCAGGCAACATCCTGGTAAACCTCCTCTGTACCCTCTCCAAAGCCTCCACGTCCTTCTGGTAGTGTGGCGACCAGAATTGCACGCAATATTCTAAGTGTGGCCTAACTAAGGTTCTGTACAGCTGCAGCATGACTTGCCAATTTTTATACTCTCTGCCCCAACCGATGAAGGCAAGCATGCCATATGCCTTCTTGGCTATCTTATCCACCTGTGTTGCCACTTTCAGTGACCTTTGGACCTGTATGCCCAGATCTCTCTGCCTGTCAATACTCCTAAGGGTTTTGCCATTTACTGTATACTTCCCACCTGTATTAGACCTTCCAAAATGCATTACCTCATATTTGTCCGGATTAAACTCCATCTGTCATTTCTCTGCCCAAGTCTCCAACCGATCTATATCCTGCTGTATCCTCTGATAATCCTCATCACTATCCGCAACTCCACCAACCTTTGTGTCGTCTGCAAACTTACTAATCAGACCAGCTACATTTTCCTCCAAATCATTTATATATACTACAAACAGCAAAGGTCCCAGCACTGATCCCTGTGGAACACCACTAGTCACAGTCCTCCATTCAGAAATGTACCCTTCCACTGCGACCCTCTGTATTTTATGACCGAGTCAGTTCTGTATTCATCTTGCCAGCTCACCTCTGATCCCGTGTGACTTCACCTTTTGTACCAGTCTGCCAAGAGGGACCTTGTCAAAGGCTTTACTGAAGTCCATATAGACAACATCCACTGCCCTTCCTTCATCAATCATCTTCGTCACTTCCTCAAAAAACTCGACCAAGTTAGTGAGACATGCCATCCCCTTCACAAAACCATGCTGCCCCTCGCTAATAAGTTCATTTGTTTCCAAATGGGAGCAAATCCTGTCCCGAAGAATCCTCTCTAATAATTTCCCTACCACTGACATAAGGCTCACCGGCCTATAATTTCCTGAATTATCCTTGCTACCCTTTTTAAACAAAGGAAAAACATTGGCTATTCTCCAGTCCTCTCGGACCTCACCTGTAGCCAATGAGGATGCAAAGATTTTTGTCAAGGCCCCAGCAATTTCTTCCCTTGCCTCCCTCAGTATTCTGGGGTAGATCCCATCAGGCCCTGGGGACTTATCTACCTTAATGCTTTGCAAGACGCTCAACACCTCCTCCTTTTTGATAACAACATGACCCAGACTAGCTGCACTCCCTTCCCTAGACTCATCATCCACCAAGTCCTTCTCTTTGGTGAATACTGATGCAAAGTACTCATTTAGTACCTCACCCATTTCTCTGGCTCCATACATAGATTCCCTTCTCTGTCCCTGAGTGGGCCAACCCTTTCCCTGGCTACCCGCTTGCTCTTTATATATGTATAAAAAGTTTTGGGATTCTCCTTAATCCTGTTTGCCAATGACTTTTCATGACCCCTGTTAGCCCTCCTGACTCCTTGCTTCAGTTCCTTCCTACTTTCTTTATATTCCTCAAGGGTTTCGTCTGTTCCCAGCCTTCTAGCCCTTACAAATGTTTCCTTTTTCTTTTCGACTTTTTACATTTCTAATATTTGCCAGTTCTGAAGAAGGGTCACTGAACTGAAACGTTAACTCTGCTTCCGTCGCCACAGATGCTGCCAGACCTGCTGAGTGTTTCCAGCATTTCTTGTTTTCATTTCAGATTTCCAGCATCCGCAGTATTTTGCTTTTAACTAAATGCATACTTTGGTTCTGTCTTTACAAAGGAGGACACAAATATCATACCAGTTATGTTGGGGAACATAGGGCTTAGTGAAGAGAGGAAAAGAAGGAAATCAGCATGAGTAGAGAAATGGTGTCGGGGAAATTAATGGGATTGAAGGCTGATAAATCCCCAGGGCCTGATGGTATGCATCCCAGACTACTTAAGGAAGTGGCCCTAGAAATAGTGGATGCATTGGTGGTCATCTTCCAAGATTCTATAGACTCTGGAACAGTTCCTGCAGATTGGAGGGTAGCTAATGTAACCCCACTACTTAAAAAGGGATGAAGAGAGAAAACAGGGAATCATAGACTAGTCAGCCTGACTTTGGTAGTGGGGTAACGCTCGAGTCCATTATCAAAGCTTTTATAGCAGAGCACTTGGAGAACAGTGATAGAATCGGACAGAGTCAGCATGGATTTACGAAAGGGAAATCATGCTTGACAAATCTAGAATTCTTCCAGGATGTAACTAGTAGAGTTGAGGAGGGGGAGCCAGTGGATGTGGTTTATTTGGACTTTCAGAAGGCTTTCGACAAAGTCCCACATAAGAGATTAGCATGTAAAATTAAAGCACATGGGATTCAGGGTCGTGTATTGCGATGGATGGAAAATTGGTTGGCAGACAGGAAACAAAGAGTGGGGATAAATGGGTCATTTTCCGAATGGCAGGCAGTGACTAGTGGGGTGCCGCAGGGATTGCTGCTTAGACCCCAGCTATTCACAATATATATTAATGATTTAGATGAGGGAACTAAATGTAATATCTCCCCATTTTCAGATGACACAAAACTGGGTGGGAGGGTGATTAGATTAGATTAGATTAGAGATACAGCACTGAAACAGGCCCTTCGGCCCACCGAGTCTGTGCTGACCATCAACCACCCATTTATACTAATCCTACACTAATCCCATATTCCTACCAAACATCCCCACCTGTCCCTATATTTCCCTACAACCTACCTATACTAGTGACAATTTATAATGGCCAATTTACCTATCAACCTGCAAGTCTTTTGGCTTGTGGGAGGAAACCGGAGCACCCGGAGAAAACCCACGCAGACACAGGGAGAACTTGCAAACTCCACACAGGCAGTACCCAGAATCGAACCCGGGTCCCTGGAGCTGTGAGGTGAGTTGTGAGGAGGATGCAGAGAGGCTTCAGGGTGATTTGGGCAAGTTGAGTGAGTGGGTAAATGCATGGCAGATGCAGTATAATGTGGATAAATGTGAGGTTATCCACTTTGGTAGCAAAAACAGGAAGGCAGATTATTATCTGAATGGCTAGAAACTGAGAGAGGGGAATATGCAGCGAGACCTGGGTGTTCTCGTACACCAGTCGCTGAAGGTAAGCATGCAGGTCCAACAGGTGGTAAAAAAGACAAATGGTATGTTGGCCTTCATAGTGAAAGGATTCGAGTGCAGGAGCAGGGATGTCTTGCTGCAATTATACAGGGCCTTGGTGAGGCCACACCTTGAATACTGTTTGGTCTCCTTATCTGAGGAAGGATGTTCTTGCTATAGAGGGAGTGCAGCGAAGGTTTACCAGACTGATTCCTGTGATGGCGGGACTGACGTATGAGGAGAGATTGAGTTGGTTAGGATTATATTCGCAGGAGTTCAGAAGAGTGAGGGGGGAGCTCATAGAAACCTATAAAGTTCTAACAGGACTTGACAGGATAGATGCAGGAAAAATGTTCCCGATGTGTGGGAGTCCAGAACCAGGGGTCATAGTCTAAGGATATGGGGTAAACTTTTCAGGACTGACATGAGGGGAAATTTCTTCACCCAGAGAGTGGTGAGCCTGTGGAATTCACTACCACAGAAAGCAGTTGAGGCCAAAACATTGTATGTTTTAAAAAAGGAGTTAGATATAACTCTTGGGTCTAAAGGGATCAAAGGGTACGGGGCGAAAGTGGGAACAGGTTATGAGTTGGATGATCAGCCATGGTCATAATGAATGGCGGAGCAGGCTTGAAGGGCCGAATGGCCTACTCCTGCTCCTATTTTCTATGTTTCTATGAGAGCAGCACAACTGTATAGTTAGCTAGCAAGCAAAATAGTATGTAATGCCAATGCGAATTACTTTTATTGACAGAATAGAGCATGTCACCATGTCACAGGGTGGTAGATGGACCTTATTGGATGAGCTTTGTGGATTCACACTGTGTAAGGGGTGCGAATTCATCCAATAAACTCTGAAACTCAAGGAGAGGATTGTTATTGTGGTTATTGAGGAGAGGCAGTAGAAAAATCAGCAATAGGAAGACGGACCATTTCTCACACACTATTGTCACAGGACAATTTAACCCATGATGGTCAATGTTTGTGCAACTTCTCCTCCTGCTTGTAATATGTGTCTGAAGACAGGGGGGCGATCAAAAGGGCAATGATCTCCAAATCAGGAGAATTTTATAGGATGGAACAGATGGTATTTCAGAAGAGTCATGTAGAACAGAAAGGCAGAATGGGACACGAAGGGACAGAGAGATTAATGGTAGGTAGCCAAGGCTAGTTTATTCGCCTTGACAGACTGATAAACCAGGTCCTGGATTCTAAAATACAGAAACAACAGCATCTCTCATGTACAAAATGTCATTTACACACCAAAACTGGTGACAAAATTAAATAAACACAATTACAAATAAAGAGCGCCCTTCAATTCCTCCAATAAAGTGATTCTGTTAAATTCACATGTCTATATCACAGTCTATCACTGTTGATTCAGATTCAACTCTGACAAGATAATTATTAACAAAAACTTTTCTGCAAAATGTTGAGTGTTTGTTACTGCATGCATTATTCAGTTATAAAATGTTTAGTCACTATCTGTAAGATTGTACTCCAGACTAACCAATAAATGCCCAAGCCAAATCTCTTACCTGTTAGCAAAGGTGCATTTTAAACATAATGCAATTATATGATACCGACAACATTCAAATGACATAGGCCATTCAGGTTATTTGCCCTCAAACTAGATAGTAAATTATGCAAATTGTAGTTACTGATCTTTGACATACTTATAAAACTTGTCCTTCATTCCAATTCGCAGAGGGAAAAAAACGGTTAATGACTGTTTCTAACATGGTAATTGAAACATAATACATTTTTACTATGTCTTTCCCGACAGTTTTTAAAACTACAAATACAGCAAGGATTTTGTTAAAGGATTGTAGAGGGTTCCTCATAGATTAAGGTTTATCAAAACTATCAGTTAAACTGTATTTATTAACTATTGTATATGGATCAGCAGCATCATATTTTTGAAAATATTGCTCAGCCCCATTACACTGTACTTTTTGTATTCATGAGGAACTTACAGTGCTGATTTCTGGAGATTCCTTGGATTGTCTTTCCTGTTTTCCCCTCAATACAAGTTTTAAAACATTATGATTCCAAATGGATAGCAGCAGAATTGTGACATTTATATAGAAATAAAAGTCCAGCAACTTTCAACATCTCACTGAGCTTGTGTCTCAAGTGAAAGTAATGCGTGCCACAGCATAGGAATCGAAACATTCCCAAAGTGACTTTTGCCATTTTAAAATGAGTTTACATCGCACAAGCCTTTAAACATGTTTTAAAATAACCTAGCTGTTAGTAAGTGGGGGAGAGAGACAGAGAGAGAGAGAGGGACAGGGGAGAGAGAGGGGTGGGGGGGGGGGGGGGGGGGGGTGGGAGAGGTGGAGGGAACAGAGAGAAAAGGGTGTCCAACCTTTCCGTCTGTGGGGGTGCGGGGGTGTGAAGAAGCTTTAAATGAGAAAACTAATCTATTGACTTTGTTATGGCCAGGTGAGAAGGGGGTCTCAGGCTCCACTTTCACCGTTTTCTGGTTTGACCGCAACAGGCTTTTAACACAGTGGTTGAACTTACCACCTCAGTGACTGCCTGCTCCTGTTCTTCTAATCTGACTGCAGAAGAACCAGTCAGACAGGTTTTCTTGAGTTTAACCAAGAAAGGTGCAAATTTATTACTCTTAACACTCTAACCCGGTTAAAATACTAAAAATACGTTACACATTCACACGAGAGTCACACACACGCAAATAGATTTTTAAAATTCGTTCCTGAGATGTGGGCACCGCTGGCAAGGCCAGCATTTATTGTCCATCCCTAGCTGCCCTTGAGAAGGTGGTGGTGAGCTGCCTTCTTGAACCGCTGTAGTCCATGTGGGGTAGGTACACCTACTGTGCTGTTAGGAACGGAGTTACAGGGGGAAAACAGATTTGGTGGTTGGATTTAAGTCCAGAACAAATGGAATTTAAATACAGTTTGTGAGTTCAATAATCCTCAGCTGAAAGTGTATTCCTGAAGTCCTTAAGGCCACATGTACAGTGGTGGGCTTGTTTTGCTCAGGGATCCTGAAGGCAGAAGAGGGGGTTGATTCTCATCCCCTGGCTGCTGTCTCTGACAGGCTTGAGGGGGGTTCCCAGTCACAGCCAGATCTTCTCTTGATACTTGCTGAGGGGAGAGAGAGAGAGCTGTTTCGTTGATGGCTTTTCACGTACAGCTCTCTGCAGTCTGAGTGACAGATCTTGCAGTTTCTCCAGAGCTGTACAGGCAGTCACATGACTCTATCAAGTCCCATTTTTTTAAATGAGTCTTTTTTTGGAATCTTCTCTGAGATCCAAGGTGCTACATGCTTCAAGATGTCCAGTCACACCTGGGGGATTGGGGGGCTTGCTTCTTTCAAAGTCAATGGGTGTTGATGGCCCTGACGACAATGTTGATGAGGCCATTCTAGGTAATTCAATCATTGGGAGCCAACCATTGTTCTGGTAGGCTGGGTGAGACTTTTCATCTCCAGTTTTAATCTGGTGTTTCAAATGCAAATTGCAGTGGTCATCTTGGCTGCCAGTTTTTAAAGAAGCTACTTGTAAGATTTTTCCATTAAAAGTCTAATGTAAGGTTCCAACCGATGAAATTAATATTTCACCTTTAGCATATAAGCGTTTCATAACTTACTTTCTCATCACTATATTGGACACTGATATAGTGAGATACCTAGCACTTTTTTTGCTTGCACAGTAGTCAATGTCTGTCTGCACACTTGTAGCAATATGGAGTATTCCGGATAGATGTTCACTTGTCAGGAATGATCTTGATCACTCTCTCTCCCTCCTCTCCCTCCCTGTGTCCCCTCTTTCTGTCTGTCTCTCTGGCCCCCCTCTTTGTCCCTCTCTCCCTCTGCCCCCTCTCTTGCTTCCCCTCTCTCTCATTCTTTCTCCCCCTCTCTCTGTCCCTTTCTCTCTCCCCCGCCCTCTCTCTGTCCTCCTCTCTCTCACTCTCCCTCCCCCCTCTCTCTCTCTCCCCCCCTCCCCCCACCTCTTTCTCTGACTGTTGCTGGGAGCGGGAATAGCAGTTAAAAATGAACATACAAACTAGGAGCAGGAGCAGGTTATTTGGCTCCTCGAACCTGCTCCGCCATTCTATAAGATCATGACTGACCTGTTTGTGGACTCAACTCTATTTTTCTGCTTATCCCCGATATGCTTTGACTCCCTTGCTTGTCAAGACACTGTCTACCTTTGCCTTAAAAAAACATTCAATGACCCCGCCCCCACCGCTCTCTGGGGAAGACAGTACCACTGACTCATGGCCCTCTGAGAGAAAGAATTTCTCCTCATCTCTATCTTAAATGGGAGATCCCTTATTTTTAAAGTGTGCCCCCTAGTTTTAGTGTCTCCCACAAGGGGTAACATCCTTTCAACATCCACCCTGTCAAGTCCCCTCAGGATCTTTATGTTTCAATAAGATCCCCTCTCATCCTTCTAAATTCCAATGTTCTTTGTTTGTTTTGAATACAGACCCAACATGCCCAACCTTTCCTCATAAGATAACCCTCTCATCCCAGGAATCAGTTGAGTGAACCTCCTCTGAACTGCCTCCAATGCAATTTTATCCTTTCTTAAGTAAGGAGACCAAAACTCTACCTAATACTTTAGTTGTGGTCTCACCAGCACCCTGTACAATTGTTGCAAAACATCTCTACTTTTATATTCCATTTCCCTTGCAATCAACAACAACATTGCATTTGCCTTCTTAATCACATGCGGTACCTGCATACTAACCTTTGGTGTTTTATGCACTAGATCCCTCTGCATATCAGAATTCTGCAACCTCTCTCCATTTAAATAATACTTTGCTTTTCTATATTCTGGCCAAAGAGGACAGGTTCACACTTTCGAACATTATACTTCATCTGCCAAATCTTTGCCCACTCACTTAACCTTTGCAGACTCCTTATATCCTCTTTATTTACTCCAATTTACTCTCCTACGTTTCTTTGTGTCATCAGCAAATTTAGCAACCATACATTCGGTCCCTTTATCCAAGTTATTGACATAGATTGTAAATAGTTCCGGCCCCAGCACTGATCCCTGTGGCACTCTACTAGTTACAGCTTGCCAACCTGAAAACAACCCATTTATGCCTACTCTCTGTTTTTTGTTAGCTAACCAATCCTCTATCTATGCTAATATGTTACCCCCTATACCATGGGCTCTTATTTGTTTAGTAACCTTTGCTGTGGCACCTTGTCAAATGCTTTCTGGAAATCCAAGAACACCACATCCACAGGTTCCCCATTATCCACATTGCTTGTTTCTTCCTCAAAGAACTCTAATAAATTATTCAAACATGATTTCCCTTTCACAAAACCATGTTGACTCTGCCTGATTGCATTGAGATTTTCTAAATGACCTTCTACCACCTCCTTAATAACAAATTCTAGCATTTTCCCTATGACAGATGTTAAGCTCACTTGTCTGTAGTTTCCTACTTTCTGTCTTCCTCCTTTCTTGAATAATGGAGTTACAATCACTATTTTCCAATCTGATGGGACCTTTCCAGAATCTAGGGAATTTTTGAAAATTAAAACCAATGCATCCATTATCTCAATAGCCACTTCTTTTAAGACGCTAGGATGAAGTCAATCAGGACCTGGGGACTTGTCAGCATTTAGTTCTAATAATTTTTTCAATATTCTTTCCCTGGTAATGGTAATTGGTTTAAGTTCCTCCCTCCCTTTCAACTCTTGATTCACAATTATTTCTGGGATGTTATTTGTATCCTCTACAGTGAAGACAGATGGAAAGAATCTATTCAATTCTTCTGCCATTTCCTTATTTTCCATTAACTCCCCAGACTCTCTCTCTAGAGGACCAACACTCACTTTATTTACTCTTTACCTTTTTAAATACCTGTAGAAACTCAACTATCCATTTTTATATTTCTCGCTAGCTTTCTCTTGTACTGTAATTTCTCTCTCATTATTCTTTTAAGCATTCTTTGCTGTTTTTTATATTTTGTCCAATCTTCTGACCTACCACTACATTTTGCTGAATTGCACACTCTTTCTTTCAATTTGATACTGTTACGACCGGGTATGAAAGGGTTCTAGGGGTTCTCTCTCAGCCCTTTCTTGGTTTGACCATAACAGAGTTTAATTTTTAAAACACTGTGTTTTTAGCTTCCCCTCAGTGAATCCTTGTTCACTGCTCTCCAATTGTAATGGCAAAGAAATAAACCAGACATGTTTTCTTAGATTTAAACAAGAAAGGTATAGGTTTATTAACCTTAAAACTCTAATTTGGTTAAAACTGCTAAAAATACACGACGCACCCACGCAAGCATGCATACGCAATAAAAACACACACAGATAGAGACAGAAAAGGAGAAAGAATCAAGGGGAAAGGTTTGAAGCAATAGCTGAAGTTCATTTACTGTTGTTTGAGTTCGCTGTAAAGGCTTTGATTATAGTTAATTCTTGCCAACTCGTTGGGGCCCAGTACACACTTTCAAATTTGTTTTGACGATTTTCTGTCCTGGCTTAGTTTATTCTGTGGGTCCCTGTATTTTTGTGAGAGGGAGAAAGCCAGGGAGGGATGCTCTTTCTTCAAGTTCAGTTGCAGTCTGACCCAAACTGGTCTGTGAATACAATTCAAAAACCCTGAGCCAACAGGTTGGTCATGTGACTAGGTTTCTTCAACAAAATCTCCTGCGTTTTTTGAGGATTCTCCATCTTAGCAGATACCCTGAGTGGCGGTGGGGGCGGGGGGGGGGAGGATGGAATGTTGGCTTGTTACACATTCAATGTCTGGTGATCAAAATCCATTTGAGTTAATTGGATCAGTGAGCAGTTCCATTGTCTTCTCCAGCCAACTGTCTCTTTAAATGCAAATGTTTCCAGCAACTGCTGTGATCTCTTTAAACAAGATATATTTTCAGTCCAGCAACTGTTTAAAATTAATATTTCATATGATGAAATCAATATGCCTCAATCATGGCAGGTGGGGTCTTCATGACACCTCCACACCTGGTGGAATGAAATGCGATTTCTAGAAGAGCATTTCATTAAAAGACTAGAGAGAAGAATAAGTACAGGAAAACACACATGCATCGCTCTCATTCAGAAATCCTGAAAATTGTCACTGCCTTTCTTTTCTTGGTAGCAGTACTGCTCTAAACTGCCCTTTTTGGCATCCCAATAAACATGTGATTTTGGGGTAAGTTTTTCAGTTTGCATATTTCCATGACTGCCTAGGGTGTCTTTGTTCCTGTTGAGGTCTGCAGGGGGAGGTTAGATTTAATTAGCTCTAAGTTGGAGTTCTGCTCAGGAGAGTCAGTGTTAGTTTAGTTACTGTCAGTGGTTTGATGAGTCATGCAAGGTCTTTTCACCTTAGGAGATGGTTGGTTCCCTTCTCTCCTAACTGTGGGGGAGGACTCCTGCTCATCTCCCCTTTGCCCTCCGGGACACTCCTGCTTGCAGGTATTTGTCCAGATTCTACTGCACCCCCCCGTGGCACTTTGACTAACTGAGGAATCACCCTCATGGTTTCTCTGCCCTCTTGAGGCCTTCCTTTGTTTCTGCAGGTTTCTGTAAATTCTGTGAGCAACTCTGGTGGGGTGCTTCTAGTGTCTGCATTTACATAGGAGGATGTGGGGTCTAACTTTTCAAACACTTCGGTGTTGGCTGACCGGACAGTAGGGGTTTCCATTTGGGATTCCTTCCGGACATCATTTAACCTTCCCTCTTTGTCCCTTTTCCTTCTTTCCTGTCTAACCTTGTGCCTGTCTGTCCCCTTTTGTTCCTGACGGGGGTCCCTTACAGTTCACCAGCCCTCTGCTGGAAGGTCCTCCAAACACTGGAACAGGACTTAGGGGCACAGATGTCACTGTAGGTTGGGGTTTCACCTCAACCTGGCACATGTGGCAACTCCTACAGTACTCCACCACATCTTTGCAGAGTTTAGGCCAGTCAAACTGCTGTCTTATGCGGGCTTTGGTTTTACATATACCGACATGTACCGTCACTGTAATCTCATGGGCCATTCTTAATATTTCTCTCCGATACCTCTGCGGAACCACTAACTGGTGAACCACTATCCACTCCTTGCTCTCAGGTCTGCGAGGAGAACTCCACTTCCTCATCAGTACCTCATTCTTTAAATAGTAGCAATCAGGACTCCCTCTGCTTCAATTTCATACTGGGCAGCCTGTGCTAACTCTCTCAGGACTGGAATAAAAACATGAAATACTGGAACCACTCAGCAGGTCTGGCAGCATCTGTGGAAAGAGAAGCAGAGTTAACGTTTCGGGTCAGTGACCCTTCTTCGGAACTGGGTTTCAGGACTGGGTTGGCTCGCTGAGCCTCAACTAGGGAAGATTCATTTAATTCATTCCCTGGGTCTTCTAACTTTCCAAGGAAAGTCTCAGACAGACAGATCTCGTCTACCTGCAGTGCCAATTCAGTCTCCTCTGGGGGAGCTGGTTTGATCATGGCCTGATTCACGAAACATGCAGGGAAACTGCAGGAGACCGTCTTCTGCCACTGCCCTGTTTCTTTGGCCTCCTGCGGTCTTTCTTTCACTACTGGAGAAGCTACCACCTTCACCCCCGCCAGATCATTACCTAGGAGCAGGTCAACCCTGTCCGCAAGCAAACTAGGGACAATCCCTACAGTCACTGGTCCCGAACTAGGTCGCACTCCGAGTGCACCCGACGTAAAGGTACATGCATAAACTGCCCTTCAATACCATTCACCACAATTCTGGTATTTACTGCACTCTCTGGGGGGAAGGTCAGGCCTTTTCCAAGTAAAAGGGATCTCGTGGCCCCTGTGTCCCTGAGGATTACTATGGGCTTGCTTGCCCCACTTGAGGGATATGGGGTTACTTTCCCTTCAGACACAAAATCCTGATAACCCTCAAGAATCCTATTAAATTTTCCTGCACCTACAGCAGTATGTTTCCTGGGCCTTACTACGGCTACAGTTAAAGCCATAGGCTGTTCAGCTGTGCTTTCCATCAGGGTCCTTTCTCCTTCACTGACCGGACATGCCCTGACTAACCCGATAGGCCTTTCCCGTACTTTCCGGCAATCAGTTTTCAGACGACCTGCTTTATTACAATGGAAGCACACAGGTCTCCGGGTCTCACTCCTACTTATAGCACTATCCTTTTTGGATGGAGTAGGGCCCCCTGTGTCTCCTGCTTTTCTTTCTCTCCTCGGACTGCTTGGGCTTCAATCACCTGCCCACCCTTTGTCCTTTTCAGATTTGTGGGGGTGACTAGGAAAGGTTTTCCCCTGGAGAACCGACTTACAGATGAGAGCAAACTCATCAGCCAGAACTGCGGCTTGCCGGACTCTATGATTCTTTTGTTCCTCTACATGTGTCTTTATGGAGAGTGGGAGAGAGTTTTTAAATTCCTCGAGCAAAATTACCTCTCTGAGATTTTCATAGATGGGCTGCACTTTAAGAGCCCTAAGCCACTGATCAAAAGCCAGCTGCTTACTTCTTTCAAACTCCAGATAATTTTGATCAGCTTGCTTCTTGAGGGTTCTAAACTTTATGCAATAGACTTCTGGTGCAAGCTCATATGCCCTGAGGATAGCATTTTTTGTCAGTTCATAATTGGATGAACTCGCATCTGGCAACAGGGAATAAACCTCATGGGCTTTTCCTGTTAGCTTGCTTTGTAACAGCAGAGTCCAAGTTTTAACTGCCTTGCAAGTTTTTCAAAAGATATAAAAAATGCTTCCACGTCTCTCTCATTGAATTTTGGAATCAATTGGGTAAATTTTAACAATTCTGTACCCAGCCCTGAATTACAATCCTCCATATTGGCCATGCTTTCGCTGGTGTTACTCTGTCCCCCCCTAGTTAACTCAAGCCACCTCAGCTCTCTCTCCTCGCATTCCTTCTGGCAGGCTCTCTCTTTCTCTCTCTCCTCTCATGCTTCCTCCCTCTCTTTTTTCTCCTGTCTCTCTTTTTCTTTCTCCTGTCTCTCTCTCTTTCTTCAAATTCAGTTTCTTCTGTTCCAATTGTATCTTTGCTAGCAATACCCTGTCAGAGTCTATTTCTAACCCTGTTTCTGCTTCTTCAGATACGAGGGAAAAATGATTGGCCACTAGTTTTAGGAGTTCAGACTTTCTAGCCTTGGCACGGACAGTGAACCCACACTGCTCAGCCATTTTTCTCAACTCCTCCATAGACAGTGCTTTTAACTTATCCCAAGTGACTTCACCCTGGCTTGGGGAGTTACTGGCTTCAGTCACAGACATGTTAGCATTCTAGTACACACAACCACAAGAAAACCTGTATTGAAATCCTTTCTCTTTTTGATTGGGATCAATTTGACTTCCCACTTCCAATTTCTCATTTGTCTGTGAGTCGAATCCAGACACTAGCCCTCAAATTTCTGTTAAGACCAGGTGAGAAAGGTATCTAGGGGTTCCCTTGCAGCCTTTTCCTGATTAATTTTAAACAGAGTTTAATTTTTAAAAACACCGTGTTTTAGCTTCCCCTCAATGAATCCTTGTTCACTGCTCTCCAATTGTAATGGCAATGAAATCAACCAGACAGATTTTCTTACATTTAAACAAGAAAGGTGTAAGTTTATTAACCTTAAAACTTTAATTCGGTTAAAACTACTAAAAATATATGCGATAAACACACATGCAGATAGAGACAGAAAAGGAGAAACAAGGGGAAAGGTTTGAAGCAACAGCTGGACTTCATTTACTGTCGTTTGAGTTCGCTGTAAAGCCTTTGACTGCAGTTAAATCTTGCCATCTCATTAAGGTCCAGTGCATGCTTTCAAACTTGTTTTGATGGTTTTCTGTCCTGGCTTAGTTTCTTCCGTTGGTCCCTGTCTTTTCGTGAGAGGGAGCGAGAGAGCCAGGGAGGGATGCTCTTTCTTCAAGTTCAGTTGCAGTCTGACCCAAACTGGTCTGTGAACACAATTCAAAAACCCTGGGCCAGCAAGTTGGTCATGTGATTAGGTTATTTCAACAAACTCTCTTGTGTTTTTTGTGGATTCTCCATCTTAGCAGACACCCTGAGTGGCAGGGGGTGGGGGGAGGGGGGGGGGGGAATGAAATGCTGGCTTGTTACACATTCAATGTCTGGTGATCAAAATCCATTTGGGTTAATTGGATCAAGCAGCAGTTCCATTGTCTCCTCCAGGCAACTGTCTCTTAGATAGAATGCAAATGTTTCCAGCCACTGCTATGATCTCTTTAAACAAGTCATCCTTTCAGTCCAGCAACAGTTGAAAATTAATACTTCATATGATGAAATTAATATGCCTCATTCGTGGCAGGTGGGATCTTCATGACAATACTATCATTAACTTTGTTAGTCACAGATGGTGCATCCTTCCCCTGAAGTCTTTCTTTCTCACTGCAATTTATCTTTGCTGAGTGTTATGAAATATCTCCTTAAATGTCTGCCACTGCATCTCTACTGACATATCCCTTAATCTAATTTCCCAGTGTACCTTAGCCAGCTCTGTCTTCAAACCCTCATAATTACCCTTATTTAAGTTTAAAACAATGGTCTTCGATGCACTCGTTTCGCCCTCAAACTGAATGCTAAATTCAATCATGTTGTGATCACTGCTACCTAGGGGCGCCTTTACTATGAGGTCATTAATTAATCCCGTTTCATTACACATTACCAGATCAAGAGTAGCCTGCTCTCTGGTTGGCTTTAGAATGTGCTGCTCTAAGAAACTGCCCTGAAAACACTCCATGACCTCATTTTCCAGGCTACCTTTGCCAATCTGATTTGTCCAATCTATCTGTAGATTAAAATCACCCATGATTATCACCGTACCTTTATCATAAGCCCCTATTATGTCTTCCTGTATACTCCACCCTACAGTGTAGTTACTATTAGGGGCCTATAAACTACTCCCACAAGTGACTTTCTACCTTTACTATTTCTTATCTCTACCCAAGCTGATTCTTCATCTTGATTTTTAGAACAAAGGTCACCTCTCTTTATTTACTAATGTCATCCCTTATAACAGAGCTACCCCTCCACCTTTTCCTAGTTTCCTGTCCTTCTGAAATGTCATGTACCTTTCAATATTCAGGTCCCTGCCTTTTGTCATCTTGTAGCCATATCTCTGTAATGGCTATCTGATAATACATATTTATTTCTGTTTGAGCTATCAATTCATTTGCTTTGTTACGAATGCTACGCACATAAAAATGAACAGCCTTTTGTCTGTCTTTTTACTATTTATGCAACCCTTAGCCATATCTGCTTGCACACTCTTAATTTTCTACATTCTGTCCCTTCCTGCCATGCTCTGATTATTATTTCCCTTATTGCTACCTTGCTCTCTTGCCTTGACCTCGCTCTTTAATTTATCATATCTTCTCTCACTTGATCCCTCGCCCCCACTATTTAGTTTAAAAAAATCAGAACCCACTGAAAACCCCAAATCTGTCCGAAGTTCAGAAACTGCTATTCCCGCTCCCAGCATCTGTCAGCTGTCGGCTGTGAAACTGACAATGCGATTTGTTTTAAAGTCGGTCTGGTCTGGAAGAAGCCAATGGGAAATTTCTCATCCCTGAAATTACCAATCATGGAACTCAAGGTACGTTACCATGGTCAGTAGTGTCCATGCATGGACACAGTGCCGACCCGTGGCCAAAATATCGGCAGAAATGGAGAGAGTGGAGGCAATGGATAGGGTAAAAATTGGGAGTGAGGAGATACTGGAACGGCTGGCCATTGCTCAGGATAGGTAAGTCACCTGGTCTGGATGGCTTACATCCCAGGTTGCTAAAGGAAGTGGGGGTGGAGTTAGCAGAAGGGCTTGCAATAATCTTCCAATCTTCCCTAGATAAGGGGGAGATACATTGATCTTTGAAGCTGGCAGGACATATGGAGAAAGCATATGGGATCTTGGGCTTCATAAATAAAGGTATTGAGTACAAAAGCAGGGAAGTTATACTGAAACTTTCTAAAGCTCTGGTTAGGCCCCAACTAGAGTACTGCATCCAGTTCTGGTCACCATACTTTAGGAGAGATGTTCAGGTCCTTGAGAGGGTGCAGAAGAGATTTACCAGAATGGTTCTGGGGATGGGGGTTTTAGTTACAAGAGGCTGGATTTTATTGAGCCCCCAACGTCGGGCTCCGTGGCGGGAAGGGGCCGGAAGATGGTTCTGGCAGCGGTCCGCCACGGAGGCCGACGTCGGGAGGGCCTGGTCTGATCCTCCTGGCGGCGGCGAGGCTCCGTGGCAGCCCCCCCGCTGCTAGGCAACGGAATCAGTATTTCAATATTTCAATCAATCAAATGAATTCATTGAAATATACTTACCGGAAATCTTCCAGGCTCACTGCGATGTTCAGCGCGGTGGCTGGCACTCCCGTGTCTTCAATTCCCCGTCTGGGGAAAGCAGGCGTGACATTGGTGGGGAGGGGGCGGAGTTAGGATTTTCAGTGCGTACTGGGTGTAGGGAATGGCGGGAAGAGATGAACTTTAAACTTTGCGCAGTCTGTGGGGGGGTGTGGGGGTGGGGAAGGTCAGATTTAAAAGGTAAGTGTTTCGGAGGGGAAAGGGCAAATAGTTAATGCATTTGTTACTGGGGGGGAGGGGTGGAAAAGGGCATTAGAATTTTATTTGATAGATTTTAGGGGTGTATCTTTAAAAATTTAAATATGCCAGCAGGGCTGGCTGCCCTTTTAAAATGGCGCCTGCACTCATTGCCAGCTTCGGACAGCCCATCCCCTTCCATGGGATTAAGGGGCGGGCCACCCTGACTCTTTAAATGAGCCACCATGTGGGAGATCGCAGGGGCTGTACGGCGTGCAGCCCGCCACTGCTCTTAAAATCCAGCCCCTGGTTGGTTTGGAAAATCTGGGTTTGTTCTCCCTGAAACAAAGGAGATTGTGGGGAGATTTGATAGAGGTGTACAAAATTATGACAGGCTTAGATAAGTTAGACAAGGAAAAAGGATTGAAGGTTTTGGGCAAGAGATGTATCGGGAATGTGAGGAAGAACTTTTTTTACGCAGCAAGTGAGAATGACCTGGAGCTCACCACCGACAGAGGTGGTGAAAGCGGAGACAATCAATGATTTCAAAAAGTAATTCGATGGGCAATTGAAGGAAATAAACTTGCAGGGCTGTGGAGATCGAGCGGGGGAGTGGGACTGACTGGATTGTTCTGTGGAGAGCTGGCATGGACTTGATGGGCCAAATGGCCTTCTTCTATGCCGTGAATGACTCTATAAACAACATCCATAAACAGTCCCTTATCTATCACTTCTTCAAAAATTCAACTCGGTGAATTAGACATGACTTACCCATTGCAATTCCATTCTCCAATCAGTTCATATTTCTCCAAGTGCTTAGTCACTCCATCCCTAACAAGAGATTCTGGTAACTTTCCCACAACAGTCATTAAACTAGCTGGCCTATAATTTCCTGGTTAATCTCTGTTAAACAATGGAGCGACATTGGCAATTTTCTAATTAAAGCAGACAATTCCTGAATCAAGAGAGTTTTGGAAGATCATAACTATTACGTTATTGTGTTGCTGCTCAATAAATGTGATTTTCCCAGCCTTCCAGAATCCATTTTATTCCATTATTGGCTGCCTGACTTAAGTATGTTGTTTCAAAAATTGGCGTGTGTCTTTGAGCAATTTCATTGACCAGGGATCATGTGATAATCTATTGCTTTCTCACTGGTTGCTGGTTAACTACTTCTGACTTGATTGTTTTACCAGCTCGTGCTGATAAAGAGAGGATAAGCATTTGGCAAGTTTCAATATATGCGTTAATGGCTTATTAATCTATTGTAACCTCATGGTAACTGCAAGTGTTGACTTCACACACTGCGATCACTTTTTCCAACAAAATGACTGAAGAATACAATTTACTTTCATTAATAGCACCTGAAGGAAAGGGGTACATTGCCTTACACCAGCAACTCATAAAGGGATGGTAGTTCCCTTAATGTTATGGTACTGAGGGGTACAAATACCTGCAGTAAAACCAAGATGAAGAGAACACCCAGGTTGCCGCTGTGAAGTTCCTCTTGGAGACAGTGCTGGACGGATAGAAAAATCCATGAGGTCCTTACACCTGATATTAGAAGTGAGGGGTGGAAGGAAAAAAGGAGCTGCCCAATCTTGCCCTGCCAACAGCTGCTCTACACTCTCTTCCTGCCCGTTTCTGGGCAGGAAATAGATTGGCCGTATTTAGTTAGAGTTAAATTACCCAGGCTTGAAACTTAGGTCAACGAGTACAATCCACATTTGCCCTGCTCCCATTCTTGTCCATCGCCTTCCAAAACTGCCTTGAAGTTAAAATCAACACCCAGAAGCAACTATTCAATAGGATCCCTTGTGGGAAATCATAATGACTGGCCACAGAATAATTTCATAAGCAGAGTTCAATGCCTAGAGAAGAATGAATTATCCAAACATTAGCTAAAAATACTCGTGAATTACAAAGGAACAGGAATAGGCCATTTAGACCCGTGAGCCTAATGCACAGTTAATTAGATCGTGGCTGATCTGTATCTTTACTCCATCTATCCGTAACTCTTGCCTAACAAAAATCTATCAATCTCAGTTTTGAAATTTTCAATGGACTTAGCCTCAACTGTATTTTGGAGGACAGAATTCCAGTTTCCAACCATCCTTTGTGTAAAATAATGCTTCTGACATCATCATTGAAAAACATAGCTCTAATTTTAAGGTTATGGACTCTCCCAGCAGAAGAAATAGCTTCTATTTATCAAATCCTTTAATCATCTTAAACACCTCAATTAGATCACCCCTAATCTTCAATACTTGAGGGAATAGAAGCCTATTCCATGCAATCTGTTCTCACAATTTAACCTTTTTAGCCATGGTATTATTCTAGTGAATCTGCACTGCACTGAATGCAATAAAATGGCTCGTAAACATAGGTCTGTTCAGCTGTATCATAGCATCCATCTGTTTATATTCTAGCCTTCTTCAGATAAAGACCAACATTCCACTGGCCTTTTTAGTTTTTTTTGCACTTGCCCACTAGCTTGGATCCTTAAATCTCTCTGCTCATCCACAGATCCTATCTTTTCACCATTTAGAAAATACTCTGATCTGTCTTTCTTGGGTCTAAAATAGATGGGGTCACACTTTACCACAATAAACACCATCTTCCATCGTTTTGTCCACTTACCTAATCCATCAAAGTCTCTTTGCAACTTTGTGCTTCCATCTACCTTATTTATCTGCCACCTAACCTAGTGTCGGTCAGCAGGCTTAGATAGATGGCACTCTGTTCCTGCATCCAAGCCATTCATAAATAGTGAAAGGCTGAGGCGTGACTTGTGGTGTCCCCCGTATGAAACTGAATAATTATTTGTGGCGTTGGGTGGCACTAACTGATGTTAATTTTGATAATGAAGTTTACAACATCAGATACTTTACCCACCAGATCTATAGTTTTCGCTATCTTTTTGGACTCATCATTGCACCAGGTTTCACACCATAGCCATTCCTGTGGTAGGGATTTGATGGCCACCTGATGGATCATGTTATTGGGCAGGTCCTGGAAGAAAGAAAAACAAAATGATTGGAACTAACCCTTGTGACCTAAATAAGCATAACACTGTGTTCTAAATAGTAATAAAGAGATGAACAAACAATCTCTGCAGTTAAAAAGAAATGAAGTTAGGCTTTTTATTATAATTATGCACCTATATAACTAGTCAGATAAGGTGTCCAAGGTTCAAGTTGTGACGAATATGTAAACACATGCATGAATCAAAATCCTGGAGACTTTTAAAAAATATTATTAAATTTAACTTACTAATGTGGGGCTGGATTTAATGAGCCTGTTGCGGGTCCCGGTGACGAACTTGGGAGTGGGCTCCGTCTCCACTTGTCACATCCCTCGTCAAGAGTGGTGCACTGGTTCGCACCGCAGCCTCACAGCTCCAGCGACCCGGGTTCAGTTCTGGGTACTGCCTGTGTGGAGTTTGCAAGTTCTCCCTGTGACCGCGTGGGTTTCCGCCGGGTGCTCCGGTTTCCGCCCACAGCCAAAGACTTGCAGGTTGATAGGTAAATTGGCTATTGTAAATTGCCCCTAGTGTAGGTAGGTGGTAGGAGAATGGTGGGGATGTGGTGGGGAATATGGGGCTAATGTAGGATTAGTATAAATGGGTGGTTGTTGGTTGGCACAGACTTGGTGGGCCGAAGGGCCTGTTTCAGTGCTGGATCTCTAAATAAATAAATGTGCAGTGGCCCACTGTGATCACATGGCAGGCAGCCAATTATAATAATGGTGGCATAGGGCCTGGCCAATTACATGAAAGGGATGGAATTTGAGATCTGAATACAGTGTCAGATGACTCCGGAGGAGGTGCTGTTGCCATATTTAAAGGTCTGCCAGCCATGCATTCATTTCTGCCAGTTATAAAGCAGTATCTTTCTGAGTGCCCTCTGCTGACCCAGGACCCATTCTGCTGGCTCGACTGCCCCATAGCCACATCTGCTGCCTCAGGATCCCTCCTGCTACCTGATAGGCAAGGAGCTGAATATGAGCCTATAGCAACCATGGCTGAAGGAAGATCTCCAGGCCTCAGACAGCCAGAGCACAGCCACTGAAGTCATCACAGGCCAAAGGCAGCCTGTCTCCACCTCAGCTGCAAGTGCAAGGGGGTTACACTTCACAGAAGCACTCATCGACATATAATGAAAACCACCTAGAGACATTTGGGGTTTCATGGGTGTTTGACATTTGTTTTCTCTTATAAAGTTCTTTTGTTTTAGAAATTATGTTTCAATATGGAAAATGCTTGTGAGCTGCTGATTTCACACTTCCCCCTTAGTGGATGCCAATGTAGGCACAGCCCTCATTTGATCAGCATCTTCCATGAGCCATAGCACGTGGTTCAGCTGGGCACTAAACACAGAAGACAAGTCGAAAGGAAGCGACAGACTGCATGCATTGAGATGAGTCTTTATTAATTTCACTCTGAGAGGTCATCATGGTGGCTGGAAGCAGGTAAGTATGAAACTGTCTCTTGTCTCCTTGGCCCATCGCTCAATGTGGCTGGCCTCTGCTGCAAGGGGCTCAACATCAAGTGCTGCCGACTCATCACCCTCCTCCACATCCTCCTCATCAGTGGAGGAGTGGTGCTCAATCATATCCTCTTCAGGTAAGGTCTCGCTCCTCTGCAAGGCTAGACTGTGCAGAGCACAGAAGACCACCACGATACATGAGACTATCACTGAGGGATAATGCAGGGTTCCACTGGATCAATCCAAGCATTGAAATCTCATCTTCAGTAGCCCATGGCCTGCTTGATGGTCGCTTGGGTGGAGCTGTGGTAAGTGTTGTATTTCTCCCCTGTTGCAGTGCGACAGTTCCTCACAGGTGTCAGTAGCCATTTCTTCAATGGGGATAGCCCTTGTCCCCGAGAATCCATCCCTGAAGGCGAGTGGGGGTCCTGAAGAGCTGTGGCACCTGGGACTGTCGAAGTATGTAGGCTTCCCGGGAATCAGACAAACACCTATAGGAAACACTTTCGGTGGTCGCAGACCAATCAACCATTGATGGAATGGCAGCCTTTCTTGTAGATGTATCACAGAATCGTTACACTGCAGAAGGAGGCCATTAGGCCATCGTGTCTGCACCAGCTCTCCGAATGAGCAATTCACCTAATGACATTCCCTCGCCTTCTCCCTGTAACCCTGCACATTCTTCTTTTTCAGATAACAGACTAATTCCCTTTTGAATGCCTCGATTGAACCTGCCTTCACCACACTCTCAGGCAGTGCATTCCAGCTTTAACCACTCGCTGTGTGAAGAATTTTTTCCTTGTGCCACTTTTGCTTCATTTGCTTTAAATTTGTGCCCTCTCGTTCTCGATCCTTTCATGAATGGGAAGGTGGCTGGCTGGTCCGTTGGAGCCTTGATGGCTACATGCGTGTAGTCTATCACACAATGCATCTAAGAGAATCCAGCAATGGTAACAAATCCGATGGCACTCTTGGCCTGACTGTCTAGGTCAGTCCGGTAGCGCGCATAGTCGCTGCCCCTCTTGAACAGGACATTGGCCACTTTCTTGATGCAGCAGTGGGCTGCTGTCTGGGAGATGTCACAGATGTCCTCAGTGGATCCTTGGAATGATCGATACGTGTAAACGTTAACTGCCACTGTGATCTTCAAGGCCACGGGCATAGAGTGACCACCGTATCCCATAGGTCGCAACTCGTCCTGCAGCAAGTTGATGATGGTCTGCCTTGACAGCTGTCGCCTTTGTTGACAATGCCGCTTGGACATTTGGAGGTAGCTGACCCGAAACCGGTGCACTCTCTGGCTTCGATGAATTCTTCTTGGCATGGACAGCTGCTGTCATTCTTGTCATGGAGCTACACGGGTAGGCACTGCTGCATCCTCACCCTCCCTCCATCTGGGGTGCTGGATCATGCTATGGGGTCCAAAAAGACCCATGCCAGGTGATCAGTAGGCCTGCCGAGTGTTATCCTTGCAGAGACGGTTACCCGTCATCCACTTATATCCAAGCCGTCACTGAATCAATTACAATTACATGCAAATGTATTAAAACTAAGTGTTCTGCAATTTATTTATTCATTTTATTTAGAGATACAGCACTGAAACGGGCCCTTCGGCCCACCAAGTCTGTGCTGACCATCAACCACCCATTTATACTAATCCTACATTAATCCCATATTCCGAACACATCCCCACCTTCCCTCAATTCCCCTACCAATACTAGGGACAATTTATAATGGCCAATTTACATATCAACCTGCAAGTCTTTGGCTGTGAGAGGAAACCAGAGCACCCGGCAAAAACCCACGCGGTCACAGGGAGAACTTGCAAACTCCGCACAGGCAGTGCCCAGAATTGAACCCGGGTCCCTGGAGCTGTGAGGCTGCTGTGCTAACCACTGCGCCACCCAAATTTAATTTGCAGTCCCATTGTGTCAAGGTGGCAATGTTGCCTTGGTGCTTTCCAGTTGTCGATTAAATTCAGAACTGACATCATGATGTCAGATTTCCGGGTGGACTTGTCCAACGCAATTCTCAGCCCCCCTAACGCCTCCATTACCACTCCAAACAGCCTCAGTTGTGCAACTAATATTTATTTTATTTAGAGATACAGCACTGAAACAGGCCCTTCAGCCCACCGAGTCTGTGCCGACCAACAACCACCCATTTTATACTAACCCTACAGTAATCTCATATTCCCGGCCACCTACCTACACTAGGGGCAATTTACAATGGCCAATTTACCTATCACCCACAAGTCTTTGGCTGGGGGAGGAAACCGGAGCACCCGGCGAAAACCCACACGGTCACAGGGAGAACTTGCAAACTCTGCACAGGCAGTACCCGGAATCGAACCCGGGTCCCTGGAGCTGTGAGGCTGCAAATGAAATTCATTTGTAGTTATTTTTCTTTAACAATTGTCAAGAATAACAAAGAAATATTTTTTAATTCGCCTAACCCATTCCAATCTCAAAATGAGTATTCTAGCTGTAATGCAGGCTTGCAGACCTGCAACAGAAGTCTAGAATACCTATTTTTCTTCAAAGCTTTCAAATCCAGAACCTGTGGAGTTCAATGTGCAAATGTTGTGTTCCAATGACTTTACTCTGTCAGTCTTATGCAATATTCATAAAAAATACCTTTCACATCAACAAGTCATGTTTGAGAAAACTGTGGCCCCTAATATTGCCCAATAAATCTTTCTCTGGATTTGTGAATGTTAGCCTGAGAAATGCTTTTCACACCATGTTTATGACTGACATGGATGTTTGAATTCATATGCATACAAATCCAATAATGTGTCCATTGGTCATGAATCCATCCTATTTGTGCGAGTGATTTTCACAAACTGGTATATAGCAAAAAAATTGCTGCCATTCCTGATTTCTACCATTTTCCAATCACTGACTTTGTATCTGTATAATGCTTTTACCTTTATTTACTATTTCTGCTATTAGATACCAGCAGCATCACATACCTTCTCTTTTGTTCTTCTTTACCCTCCAACCCCGCCACTTTTCACTTGCTAAAAATTTCTTCTAACCTTTGCCAGTGCTGATGAAAGGCCACATATCTGAAATGTTAATTCTGCTGCCAGACCTGCTGGGTATTTCCAGCACTTGCTGTTTTTATTCCAAGTGTTTGGGATTAGTTTGCATGTCTTAAAAAACAGACACACAAGCCTGAATTTTAACTTAAAACAATGGGGAGGTTTCTGATGGGTGGGGTTTGCAGTCTCAAAAATTTGTTTCCCTGAAACAGGCCCTTCGGCCCACCGAGACTGTGCCGACCAACAACCACCCATTTATACTAATCCTACAGTAATCCCATATTCCCTACCACCTACCTACACTAGGGAAAATTTACAATGGCCAATTTACCTATCACCTGCAAATCTTTGGCATGTGGGAGGAAACCGGAGCACCCAGTGAAAACCCACACGGTCACAGGCAGAACTTGCAAACTCCACACAGGCAGTACCCAGAATTGAACCCAGGTCACTGGAGCTGTGAGGCTGCGGTGCTAACCATTGCACCACTGTGCAGAACCTGGGTGCAGTGCATCAATGACTTGCTCAGATCGGTGAGGGTAAGTGGTCTTGGTGAAGCAGCTCCATAGCTTTCCTCCCTACTTGTCCATAGATCACTGAAGGCAGCAGCACAGGTAGATAAAGTGGTTAGGAAGGCATATGGGATACTTGCCTTTATTAGCCGAGGCACAGAATATACGAGCAGGGAGGTTATGTTGTAGCTGTATAAAACACTTGTTAGGCCACAGCTGGGTTACTGTGTACAGTTCTGGTCACCACACTGTAGGAAGGATGTGATTGCAATGGAGAAGGTGCAGAGGAGATTCACCAGGATGTTGCCTGGGCTGGAGCATTTCAGCTATGAAGAGAGACTGAAAAGGCTGGGTTGTTTTCCTTGGAGCAGAGAAGGCTGAGGGGGGACATGATTGAGGTATACAAGATTATGAGGGGCATAGATAGGTTAGATAGGAGGAATTTTTTTCCCTTAGCGGCGGGGCAATAACCAGGGGACATAGATTTAGGGTAAGGGGCAGAAGCTTTACGGGAGATTTGAGGAAACATTTTTTCACCCAGAGGGCGGTTGGAATCTGGAACACTCTGCCTGAAGAGGTGGTGGAGGCAGGAACCCTCTTAAATGTATTTAGATGAGCACCTGAAACACCACAGCATACAAGATTACGGGCCAAGTGCAGGAATATGGGATTAGAATAGTTGGATGCTGTATTGCCGGCACAGACAAGATGGGCCGAAGGGCCTGTTTCTGTGCTGTCTAACTCTATGACTCCCTGGCTCTGTGTTTTTAAGGCAGAGGGTACACATGGAACGCAATGAAATGCATGAGCAGCATTCGTACCATTCACTAAATGATTCTGTGCCAAGATGAAGGTTGCCATTGTTTTATGTGCTTCTATGTCGTGTGAAAGCCAATACAGAATGAGATCTTGATACATGTATAAAATGGTTGTGATGCATCTTTTGCCATGTCATTAAATCTGCACTGCCTCCAGCAGGATAAATGCATGCACAACCAGCGTGAGCATGCTAAAACAGAAAGAGGGGTCCCTGACATCAGGGTGCTGACCATGGCTGAGGAGCTGGTGTCAGAGATCACGAGAGAGAGGCACGGCGAGCAAAAATGGCGAGGCAGGATCCACAAGTTGTAAGGATGAAGTGTAATCTCCACTCCTGCAGCTATATGTGAACACTAAAGGAAATTGTGTGAACTCATGTACAGTACATGCTTAAAGTGCCTCTGCTTGTGTCTCCACTGTAGGTGTCCGCACTTGAGACGTGGAACGCCACGAGACCCAAGACTCCTCCTCTGGGGAGGAAGAAGAAGCCAATGCCCCAGAGGGTGCACTGTCACCTGATTCTTCTTCCATCTCTGTCGGCGCAGAATCATCCACATGGTCCACGGGGGGTTTAAGATTAGAATCTGGGTCACAAGCTTGTGGTCGCGACACAGACACATCCCAGCAGCTAAGGGAGCATGTGCTAGACGGGTCCCCTGAAAATTGGAAGACCGCTGAGGACCAGGCCCCTGCTCAGTCCCACACTCATGATGATCCTCTGTTTGTAGCTACAAAAAGTCCGCTGCAGTCCTACCACATCCAGTCGTGAACGGTGGTGGATAATTAAACAACTAACTGGAGAAGGTGGCTCCACAAATATCCCCATCCTCAATGATGGGGGAGCCCAGCACATCAGTGCGAAAGATAAGGCTGATGCATTTGCAACAATCTTCAGCCAGAAGTGCCGAATTGATGATCCATCTCAGCCTCCTCCTGAAGTCCCCAGAATCACAGACGTCAGACTTCAGCCAATTCGATTCACTCCGCGTGATATCAAAAAACGACTGAAGGCACTGGATCCAGCAAAGGTTATGGGCCCTGGCAACATTCCAGCAATAGTACTGAAGACCTGTGCTCCAGAACTTGCCATGCCCCTCGCCAAGCTGTTCCAGTACAGCTACAATACTGGCATCTACCCGACAATGTGGAAAATTACCCAGGTATGTCCTGTACACAAAAAGCAGGACATCGCCAACCCGGCCAATTACCCCAACCGTCTATTTTCAATCATCAGTAAAGTGATGGAAGGTGTCATCCACAGTGCCATCAAGCGGCACTTGCTTAGCAATAACCTGCTCACTGACGCTTAGTTTGGGTTCTGCCAGGGCCACTCAGCTCCTGACCTCATTACAGCCTTGGTTCAAACATGGACAAAAGAGCTGAACTCAAGGAGTGAAGTGAGAGTGACTGCCCTTGACATCAAGGCAGTATTTGACTGAGTATGGCATCAAGGAGTAAAACTGGAGTCAATGGGAATCAGGGGGAAAACTCACCACTGGTTGGAGCCATACCTAGCACAAAGGAAGATGGTTGTGATTGCTGGAGGCCCAATCATCTTAAGCTGCTTCATCAATGACCTTCCTTCAATCATAGGGTCAGAAGTGGGGATGTTCGCTGATGACTGCACAATGTCCAGCATCATTCGCGACTCCTCAGATACTGTAACAGTCCGTGTAGAAACGCAGAAAGACCTGGATAATATGCAGGCTTGGGCTAATAAATGGCAAGTAACATTCGCGCCACACAAGTGCCTTGGTTCAAAAGCAATGACCATCTCCAACAAGAGAGAATCAAACCATCTCCCTATGACATTCAATAGTATTACCATCGCTGAATCCCCCACTATTAACATCCTGGGGGTTACCATTGACCAGAAACAGAACTGGAGTAGCCATATAAATACCGTGGCTACAAGAGCCGGTCAGAGGCTAGGAATCCTGCAGCGAGTAGTTTTAGTTTTAGAGATACAGCACTGAAACAGGCCCTTCGGCCCACCGAGTCTGTGCTGACCATCAACCTCCCATTTATACTAATCCTACACTAATCCCATATTCCTACCACATCCCCACCTGTCCCTATATTTCCCTACCACCTACCTATACTAGGGGCAATTTATAATGGCCAATTAACCTATCAACCTGCAAGCCTTTGGCAAGTGGGAGGAAACCGGAGCACCCGGAGGAAACCCACGCAGATACAGGGAGAACTTGTAAACTCCACACAGGCAGTACCCAGAATTGAACCCGGGTCGCTGGAGCTGTGAGGCTGTGGTACTAACCACTACGCCACTGTGCCACCCTTGCGCCACTGTGCCGCAGGAGTAATTCACCTCCTGCCTCCCCAAAGCCTGTCCACCATCTACAAGGCACAAGTCAGGAGTGTGATGGAATATTCTGCACTGGCCTGGATGAGTGCAGCTCCAACAACACTCAAGTAGCTTGATACCATCCAGCCTGCTTTGGCACCTCATCTACAAACATTGACTCCCTCCACCACAGTGGCAGCATTGTGTACCATCTACAAGATGTACTGCAGCAATGCACCAAGGCTCCTTAGACAGCACCTTCCAAACCCGCGACCTCTGGAAGGACAAGGGCAGCAGATGCATGGGAACACCACCAGCTGCAAGTTCTCCTCCAAGTCACACACCATCCTGACTTGGAATTATGTCGCCGTTCCTTCACTGTCGCTGGGTCAAAACCCTGGAACTCCCTTCCTAACAGCACTGTAGGTGTACCTACCCCATGTGGACTGCAGCGGTTCAAAATGGCGGCTCACCACCACCTTCTCAAGGACATCAGGGATGGGCAATAAATGCTGGCCTGGCCAGTGTTGCCTACATCCCTGGAATGAATTTTAAAAAAAGGATGTGCAGCAAAGCCATGTGGAAAACATATTGGAGATGCCTGAGGTCATGTGTGACTTTGCGTGTGCCATGGAGGAGTCCATGCAAGCCAGGACATCAGCCATGTCCCAGGCATACGAGCGTATGGCTTCCTCAGTCGAGAGTTTGGCGAGCTCTGAGGCGAGTCTCCTTGAGTACTCGAGCCATATGTGATCAGGCCTGCACTCCATCGCTGTTGACGTGGGCTCCATGCAGCAGAATCTAAGTGAGGGGTGGATGAGGAACCTGGACCTCCCTACGGGTGCCCCTTCCCCTCTGGAGACAGGCATTTGCCATCGTGCACACAGATGGAGGAGGAGCACGTGCCAGATTCCCCAGGGTCTTCCTCTCAGGATACCCCCAGGGTAAGCGGCATCTCGCCCTTCCCCCCAACATTGACTCCCTTAACTCCAGCACACGGGATATACTCAAGCCCCATTGCTGCAGACCCCTAGTAGGATGGAACCATCAAGGCCCTGCTCTTCTAGAGGATGACCATCACAGTCACCAACAGCAATGGGACAGCACACTGAGCAGACTGCCTCCACCTCAGCTGCTCATGTTGGGGTAGCACCTAGATGTCGTGGTAGAAAAATAAATTTGAACATTTTTAAGATCGAAGGTGGCACGGGTGATGTACATATTGTGATAATAGTAAAGATTTTTCAAATCATCTTTATTTCATTTAAAATTTGATCCGCTCTCATTTATCTTTTGTTCAGTTTCCGATGGAAACAGAGATGTTCATTGGAGACCTACGACAGGAACATTGATGTTTGCAGAGCATCTCAGAAAATGTCCTGTGTCCATTTCTTATTGAAATTTGAGCCTTCAGTCTTCAATGATGGCTGTTTTTCTATTGATGATGATTAACAATTTCCAATACTGTCAGACCTTACACTTGTGCATCTGCGATCATAACTCAATGCTGCTTGCAATGGTGTGTAGTCACATTCATTGTAGCCCATAGAGGATTTCAAATGCCAATCACATAAAAGTGCAGCAAATATTTGTTAAGATTGGAGTGATGAATAAGATCTCAGGCAAAAGTGAATTTCTGTGGGGAATTTTTATGTTTCTCCTCCCAATGTTCCTTGATGATGTGGCTTATTGTTGGCTGAAAAGTGCATATATAAGGTTCTCCCAGATGTCCCTTGCATGTCTCTCCATGGCCCTCAGTTTGACTATGGCATTGTTGTCCTCCTCCTCACCCTCTTCGTAGTCATAGAGTCATAGATTTATACAGCACAGAAACAGGCCCTTCTGCCCATCGTGTCTGTGCTGGCCATCCAGCATCCAACTATTCTAATCCCACATTCCTGGACTTGGCCCATAGCCTTGTATGCTATGGTGTTTCAAGTGCTCATCTAAATATTTCTTAAATGTTGTGAGGGTTCCTGCCTCCACCAACTCTTCAGGCAGTGCGTTCCAGATTCCAACCACCCGCTGGGTGAAAAAAGTTTTCCTCAAATCTCCTCAAAACCTCCAACACCTTACCCTAAATCTATGCCCCCTGGTTCTTGACCCCTCCGCTACGGGAAAAAGTTTCTTCCTATCTAACCTATCTATGCCCCTCATAATCTTGTACACCTCAATCATGTCGCCCCTCAGCCTTCTCTGCTCCAAGGAAAGCAACCTTAGCCTTTTCAGCCTCTCCTCATAGCTGAAATGCTCCAGCCCAGGCAACATCCTGGTGAATCTCCTCTGCACCCTCTCCAGTGCAATCACATCCTTCCTATAGTGTGGTGCCCAGAACTGTACACAGTACTCCAGCTGTGGCCTAGCTAGCGTTTTATACAGCTCCAACATAACCTCCCTGCTCTTATATTCTATGCCTCGGCTAATAAAGGCAAGTATCCCAAATGCTTTCCTAACCACCTTATCTCCCTGTGCTGCTGCCTTCAGTGATCTATGGACAAATACACCAAGGTCCCTCTGACCTTCTGTACTTCCTAGGGTCCTACCATCCATTGTATATTCCCTTGCCTTGTTAGTCCTCCCAAAATGCATCACCTCACACTTCTCAGGATTAAATTCCATTTGCCACTGCTTTGCCCATCTTACCAGCCCATCTATATCTCCCTGTAATGTAAGGATTTCCTCCTCACTATTTACAACACCACCAATTTTCGTGTCATCTGTGAACTTACTGAACATACCTGCTATATTCATGTCTAAATCATCAATGTACACTACAAACAGCAAGGGTCCCAGCACCGATCCCTGTGGTACACCATTGGTCACAGGCTTCCGCTCGCAAAAACAACCCACGACCATCACCCTCTGCCTCCTGCCACTAAGCTAATGTTGGATCCAATTTGCCAAATTGCCCTGGATCCCATGGGCTCTTACCTTCTTAACCTATCTCACATGTGGGACCTTATCAAAAGCCTTACTGAAATCCATGTACACATCTACTGCTTTACCCTCATCGACCCATCTGGTCACCTCCTCGAAAAATTCAATCAAGTTTGTGAGACACGATCTCCCCCTGACAAAGCCATGCTGACTATCCTTGAGTAATCCCTGCCTCTCCAAGTGGAGATTAATCCTGTCCCTCATAATTTTTTCCAATATTTTCCCAACCACTGATGTTAGACTCACCGGCCTGTAATTACTTGGTTTATCCCTACTACCCTTCTTGAATAATGGTACCACATTCGCTGTCCTCCAGTCCTCTGGTACCTCTCCTGTGGCCAGAGAGGATTTGAAAATTTGTGTCAAAGCCCCTGCTATCTCCTCCCTTGCCTCACATAACAGCCTGGGATACATCTCATCTGGAGTGAGGATTTATCCACTTTTAAGACACCAAAACAGCCAATACTTCCTCCCTTTCAATGCTAATATGTTCAAGTATATCACAGTCCCCCTCCCTGATCTCTACACCTACATCGTCCTTCTCCATAGTAAACACCGACGTAAAATAATCATTTAAAACCTCACCTATGTCCTCCGGCTCCACGCAAAGATTGCCATGTTGGTTCCTACTCTTTCCCTGGTTATCCTCTTACCCTTAATATACTTATAAATTGCCTTAGGATTTTCCTTTATCTTGCCCGCCAGTGTTTTTTCATGTCCCCTCTTCGCTCTCCTCATGACTTTTTAAAGTGCCACCCTACACTTTCTATACTCCTCTCGTGCCTTCGCTGTTTTCAGTGCTTGGGATCTGCTGTAAGCTGCCTTTTTTTCCCTGATCCATTCCTCTATATCCCCTGACATCCAGGGTTCCCTGGGCCTGTTAGTTCTACCCTTCACCTTAACAGATACATGTTGCTCTGAATTCTCACTACTTCCTCTTTGAATGACTCCCACTGATGTGATGTAGACTTTCCTACAAGTAGCTGCTCCCAGTCCACTTTGGTTAGATTCTGTTTTATCATATTGAAATCAGCCTTCCCCCAATTCAGTACCTTTATTTCCGGTCCCTCTTTGTCCTTTTCCATAACTACCTCAAATCTTACAGAGTTATGGTCACTATCTCCGAAATGCACCCCCACTGACACTAAATTTATTTAGAGATACAGCACTGAAACAGGCCCTTTGAGTCTGTGCCGACCATCAACCAACCATTTATACTAATCCTACATTCCTACAAATCCCCTACAACCTACCTATACTAGGGGCAATTTATAATGGCCAATTTACTTATCAACCTGTAAGTCTTTGGCTGTGGGAGGAAACCAGAGTATCCGGCGAAAACCCACACAGTCACAGGGAGAACTTGCAAACTCCACACAGGCAGTACCCAGAATTGAACCGGGGTCGCTGGAACTGTGAGGCTGCGGTGCTAACCACTGCACCGCCACTTGTCTGGCTTCATTCCCTCGGATTAGGTCCAGTACTGCCCCTTCTCTTGTAGGACTTTCTACGTAATGACTCAAAAAGCTCTCCCGTATGCATTTTAAGAATTCCACCCCCTTTAAGCCTTTCGCACTCAGACTATCCCAGTTAATATTGGGGAAGTTTACTATTATTACCCTATTATTTTTACACCTCTCTGAGATTTGCCTACATATCTGCTCCTCTATCTCTTGCTGACTGTTTGGAGGCCTGTAGTACACTCCCAGCCAAGTGATTGCCCCATTTTTGTGTTTAAGTTCTACCCAAATGGCCTAATTTGAGAAACCTTTTTTATTTAGAGATACAGCACTGAAACAGGCCCTTCGGCCCACCGAGTCTGTACCAACCGACAACCACCCATTTATACTAACCCTACAGTAATCCCATATTCCCTACCACCTACCTACACTAGGGGCAATTTACAACAGCCAATTTACCTATCACCTGCAAGTCTTTGGCGGTGGGAGGAAACCCACACAGTCACAGGGAGAACTTGCAAACTCCACACAGGCGGTACCCAGAATCGAACCCAGGTCCCTGGAGCTGAGAGGCTGCAGTGCTAACCACTGCGCCGCCCTTCTAAGATATCATCCCTCCTTACTGCAGTAATTGACTCTTTGATCAACAGTGCAATGCCACCTCCTCTTTTATCCCCTCCCTTGTCGCGCCTGAAGATTCTATTCCCTGGAATATTGAGCTGCTAGTCCTGTCCGTCCCTCAACCATGTCTCTGTGATAGCAATAATATCTTAATCCCATGTGCTAATCAATGCCCTCAATTTATCTGCCTTACTAGTAAGACTCCTTGCATTGAAATAGATGCAATCCAGCCTTGCATTTTTCACTTGTGCCTGACCAGGTCTATATTTGCTCTGCCTTCCAGACAGACTCAGTTTCTGTTCTATATTATCCCCTACTGTACCTCCACTCTGTATCCCATCCCCCTGCCAAATTAGTTTAAACTCCCCCCAACAGCACTAGCAAATCTCCCAGTAAGGATGCTTGTCCCATTCCGGTTCAGGTGCAACCCACCCAAATTGTACAAGTCCCACCTTTGCCAGAAACAGACCCAGTGATCCAGGAAACTAAAGCCCTCCCTCCTGCACCATCTCCTCAGCCACACATTCATCTGCTCTATCCTCTATTTCTAAACTCACTAGCACATGGCACTTGGAATAATTCATAGATTACAAACTTAAAGGTCCTGCTTTTTAATCTGCTACCTAGCTTCCTAAATTCTTGTTGCAGGACCTCATCCTTTTTTCTACTGATATCATTGGTGCCAATGTGTACCACGACCTCTTCAGAATGTCCTGCAGCCGCTCCATGACATCCTTGACCCTAGCACCAGGGAGGCAACATACCATCCTGGAGTCACGGACCTGGCTAAAGCTGCTTTCCCCTGGGAGGCCATCCCCCAACAGTATCCAAAGCGGTATATCGAGAGTGGTATGGCCACAGCAGACTTCTGTACTACCTGCCTGTGCCTACTACTCCGTCTGGTGGTCACCCATCCCTTTTCAGCCTGTGCTGCCATTACCTGCAGTGTGACCACCTCTCTATACATGCTATCCACAATGTCCTCAGCATCGCGGATGCTCCACAGTGAATCCACCCGCAGCTCCAGCTCCGTAATGCGGGTAGCCAGTAGCTGCAGATGGATACACTTCCTGCACGCATGGTTATCAGGGGCACTGGAAGCATCCCTGATTTCCCACATAACGCAGGAGGAGCACACCACGGGTGCGAGCTCTCCTGCCAAGACTTACCTTTAATTAGTTACTCCCTTTAAAAAATATTAATTACACTAGGGGCCTTGTTCTACCCCAAATACTACTCAGTACAAAGTCCTTAATAAATAACACTAATTTAAAAAAATAAATAAAAGAAAAACACCCTTTTTGTACTACTCACCTTATCATTTGAGGTTTTTTTTTAAAAAAAACTTTCCCCTTTTTTAAGCAATTTAAATGCACTAACAGCTGTTACTTACCCAACCTATCACCTTGCAGAATTCCCGTGATGTCACTGTAAGTTTTTTTTTTCTCTTTTCGAAATTCAGCGCGTGCCGAGAGACACAGGGAGCTCCGGGTCAGCTTCCTCGCAGGTCCGCTAGCTGCCGCTCCTCTCCCAGGTAAAGTGAATGAGGGCCTTGAGCCCTGCTCTTTATTTACATCCGCTGCTCCGGGTCAGCTTCCTCGCAGGTCCGCCAGCTGCCGCTCCTCTCCCAGGTAAAGTGAATGAGGGCCTTGAGCCCTGCTCTTTATTTACATCCGCTGCTCCGGATCAGCTTCCTCGCAGGTCCGCCAGCTGCCGCTCTGCTTCGCTCCCAGGTAAGTGACATCTGAGGAGGACTGGTTTTCCACCTGTTCCTCCACCTGCAGAATGTTGCCACGTTTAATTGCTAGGCACAGCAATGATTATTCATGACACCCTCTGTGGCGCACACCGAAGAGCTCCTCCAGAAGGTAGCGGAATCGCATTTTCAGCATGCCGATGATGTATTCAATGATGGCTCTGGTAACTGCATGAGCTGGCAGTTGGGAGTTCCTCAAAATGTATGAGTCATGACAGCTCCCTGGGAAATGTGCACTAACATGCATGATTCTTCTCCTGTGGTTGCAAAGCAGTTGAGCGTTTAAAGAGTGGAAGCCTTTGCGATTCACAAATACAGCTGGCTGGTCCCAGAGAGCTTTAATGGCCACATGAGTACAATCGATCACCCGTTGCACTCTAGGGAACCTTGCAATGGCTTCGCAGGCCAGAGACCTTGCTGCCTGGCTGTCCTTGTCTACAGGTAACTAGATAAAATCATTGGCACGTCACAAAAGGGTATTGGTCATCACTTTGATGCACCTGTGGGTCGCAGACTGCGAGATGTCACATATGTCACCCGTGGATCCCTGGAAGGACCCACTAGCAAAAATATAGAGTGCGGCAGTCACCTTGAGGGAAACAGGCATGGGATCCCCACCAAAGCCAAGCAGCTGCAGGTCAAGCCACAGGATCCGACAAATTTCTGTGACCATTTCACGTGACATCCTTAGACGTCTTTGGCATTGCCTCTCTGACACTTGTAGGTAATTGTCCGTGTCCTGAGGATGTGATGACTCGTTTCTGGATGTTATCATTCGGAGCATCGGTGCTCAGTCATCATGAGTTGAGGGAAAACAGCCTTCCTTAGTCTCTTCCTTTGCTCTTCTTCTTGTGGTGTGTGACAAATTGGGTTGTATGAGACCCATGTTGCTGTGGCTTTTTTGAATAAGAAGTAAGCAGAGTATGGCAATTCAGCCCTCTGTTGCCAGTGAGCTGAAACATTGAGGCAATGATCAGCTGCCTTAAATCTGCCTTCAAAGACACACCCACTATCATTTGTCTCCTCCCACTCTCCTTGCTATTCTTGAGTGGCCATGCAGTTTCCATTATCATTGGAGAAAATGGTGTACGTGGAATTCAGGGCAAGTCTGCCCACCATCCAACTTCCTCCTGCAACCTTCCAGCTTGAACCCATCATCCTTGACCCACCCAATGCTACCGTTAACCTTCCCTCCGTAACCACCCCCCCACACCATGGACAGTGTAATCATCAATTTATTCATGCCATCCCTCCCCCCGTTCCTACTCCTGTTACTATCGACATGCCTACTCTTACCCTTGAACCTCCTCACATCGACCTGACCATTGTTGCAGAGTCCCACTCCTCTCCATGTGAAGTTGTCAAATACCCACCCAATAGTTTTGACCTTCCCCTCTACAGAATCCACTTGCCCCCATTGTCTGTGACCGTACCTCTGCTAGCCAGTACTCTCAATTTGCCCGACAGCTCCCCAACGTTGACTACACTCATCCCTTCCTTCAGGCCTTTGCCAAATATCTTCACATGATATCCACTCACCACGCCGAGTTTAAGACAGGCACATGGTTAAAAATAAAATGAAGGTAAATTTAAAAAAAAAAAAATGGAGTCATGGTCTGAAGTTGATGAACTCAATGTTGAATCCCGAAGGCTGTAGCATGCCTAATGGGAAGATGAGATGTTGTGCCTCGAGCTTGCATTGGGCTTCACTGGAATATTGTAAGAGGCCAAGGACAGGAATGTGGGCGTGACAGCAGGGTGATGAATTAAAATAGTAAGCAACTGGAAGCTCGGGGTCATGCTTGTGGACTAAGTGGAGGTTTTCTGCAAAGCTGTCACCCAATCTGTGTTTGGTCTCCCCAGTGCGGAGGTGGCTGCATTGTGAGCAGTGAATACAGTATACTAAGTTGAAAGAAGTACAAGTAAATCACAGCTTCACCTGGAAGGAGTGTTTGGAGCCTTGCATGGTAAGGAGAGAGGAGGTAAAAGGGCAGGTGTTACACCTCCTGCGATTGCATGGGAAGGGGACGAGGTGAGCTTCTTTTCCTGGAAGTTGCCTATATACAGCAAAGTGCTTTATAAACCATCAGCTTGGTCCTAAGGGTCAGCTTGGTGTTAGCCCATGCGCATTTCCCAAGTAGGCCAAAGATGGTAGCTGCTTTCCCTATGCGTGCATCGAGCTCTGCATCAAGCGACAGATTGTCTATCACCATGGACCCAAAGCAGAATTTGCTAACACTTCCAGTGGGGTGTTTTTTTAGTGTGATGGAGTGTAGGATGGAGCTTAAGAAAGCAATTAGGAGAGCAAAGAGGGGATATGAGAAAGCTCTGGCTGGTAAAAGTAGGGAAAATCCCAAGATATTCTATATCAATGGGAAGAGGCTAACCAGGGAAAGAATAGGACCCATTAGGGACTAAGGGGGAAACCTGTGGGTGGAGCCAGAGGACATTGGTAGGGTGTTGAATGAATACTTCACATCTGTCATCACCCCAGAGAATGAGGATGTAGATATGGAACTCAGAGAGAGAGACTGTGAGGTTCTTGAGCAAATTGTAATAGGGAGTGACAAGGTATTGGAGGTTTTGGAAGGCTTAAAAGTGGACAAATCTCCAGGTCCGGACCATTTGTGTCCCAGGATGCTGTGGGAGGTGAGGGTGGAGATTGCAGGGCCTCTGACCCAAATTTTTAATTCCTCTCTGGCCACGGGGGCGGTGCCAGAGGACTGGAGAACAGCTAATGTGGTCCCACTATTTAAGAAAGGTTGTAGAAATAAGCCAGGGAACTACAGACCAGTGAGTCTCACATCAGTGGTAGGGAAACTATTGGAGAAACTTCTGAAGGAGAGAATCTATCTCCACTTGGAGAGCCAAAATTTGATTAGGAATAGTCAGCATGGCTTTGTCAGAGGGAGGTCATGCCTAACAAATTTGATTGAATTTTTTGAGCATGTGACCAGGTGTGTAGATGAGGGTAGTGCAGTTGATGTAGTTTACATGGATTTTAGCAAAGCATTTGACAAGGTCCCACATGGGCGGCACAGTGGCGCAGTGGTTAGCACCGCAGCCTCACAGCTCCAGCGACCCGGGTTCAATTCTGGATACTGCCTGTGTGGAGTTTGCAAGTTCTTCCTGTGTCTGCGTGGGTTTCCTCCAGATGCTCCGGTTTCCTCCCACATGCCAAAGACTTGCAGGTTGATAGGTAAATTGGCCATTATAAATTGCTCCTAGTATAAGTAGGTGGTAGGGAAATATAGGGACAGGTGGGGATGTGGTAGGAATATGGAATTAGTGTAGGATTAGTATAAATGGGTGGTTGATGGTCAGCACAGACTCGGTGGGCCGAACGGCCTGTTTCAGTGCTGTATCTCTAAACTAAACTAAATTAAATGGGAGACTTATCAAGAAAGCAAATGCACATGGGATACAGGGTAACTTCATAAGGTGGATTCAAAATCGGCTTTGCTGTAGGAGACAGAGAGTGATGACAGACGGTTGTTTTAGTGACTGGAAGCCAGTGTCCAGTGGCATACCACAGGGATCTGTGCTGGGTCCCCTATTGTTTGTCATTTATATAAACGACATAGATGACTATGTGGGGGGGTAGGATCAGTAAGTTCGCGGATGACACAAAGGTTGGCCGAATGGTTAATAGTGAGGTTGAGTGTCTTGGGTTACAGGAAGATACAGACGGGATGGTCAAATGGGCAGAAAAGTGGCAGATGGAATTTAACCCTGAAAAGTGTGATGTGATACACTTTGGAAGGAGTAATGTGACACGGAAGTATTCAATGAATGGCCTGACACTGGGAAGTTCCGAGGAACAAAGGGACCTTGGCGTGTTTGTCCATAGATCTCTGAAGGCAGAAGGGCAGGTTAATAGGGTGGTGAAAAAAGGCATATGGGACACTTGCCTTTAATCGAGGCATAGATTACAAAAGAAGGGAGGTCATGTTGGAGTTGTATAGAACTTTGGTAAGACCACAGCTGGAGTACTGTGTGCAATTCTGGTGGCCACATTATAGGAAGGATGTGATTGCACTGGAGGGGGTGCAGAGGCGATTCACCAGGATGTTGCATGGGATGGAAAATTTAAGCTATGAAGAGAGGTTGGATAGGCTTGGGTTGTTTTCGCTGGAGCAGAGAAGACTGAGGGGTGACCTGATCAAGGTGTACAAGATTATGAGGGGCATGGACAGGGTGGATAGAGAGCAGCTGTTCCCCTTAGTTGAAGGGTCAGTTACGAGCAGACACAAGTTTAAGGTGAGGGGCAGGAGGTTTAAAGGGGATTTGAGGAAGAACTTTTTTACCCAGAGGGTGGTGACGGTCTGAAATGCACTGCCTGGGAGGGTGGTAGAGGCGGGTTGCCTCACATCCTTTAAAAAGTACCTGGATGAGCACTTGGCACGTCATAACATTCAAGGCTATGGGCCAAGTGCTGGCAAATGGGATTAGGTGGACAGGTCAGGTGTCTTTAATGCATCGGTGCAGACCCGATGGGCCGAAGGGCCTCTTCTGCACTGTATTATTCTGTGATTCTGTGATCAGGGGCAGAGATGCAACACCTTGTCCACAATTTTCTTGACACTTATAGTCAAGGAGAACAAGTTACAGGCACGGAAGAGACAGTCCATGAATCTTTGTAGTTTTGGACAGCTCCGGTGCCAAGCCAGGTGAATCCTGGGGCAAGTTGGGAGCTGTGTCCCTTGAAGGACTGCTGATTAGGACACTGAAAACCTGACAGAACTGGACGGAGTATGCATAACACAAGCTCCACCAATTTGATAACCGATTTTGTATAAAGCTCCTTATAACTAGATTTAGGCCTCCGATTTGCACAGCCAATGTGCCTAAGTCATTTCATATAGGTGCCTGGCACACCTAGATGATGCTGACCTGAAATTCGGCCCCCTAAAACTTGTTATTTTGCACAAAAAAGTGCACATTGATGTTCAATTTCTACCCCAATGAGTCTCCATAGGAGGACGTAGAGTCTCCCAAAACCTAGCTTCTCATTTGCTAAAAACATAAATAGGCATCACTGAAAGGAAAGGATAAAAGATGAAAAATGTATCGGGGATAATTTTCAATTTAGGTGGGTACAAAAATCTGGCATTAGTGGATCAGTTACTCATTATGCACTTCAATAAATTTTTCTTGAAAGAAAACTTGGGAAGGATGTATATAACAGGTGGGCAATCTGTTCCCAACAGTTATCACCTCTGCCAATGTTGAAAACTACCCCCACTGTTGTTTCAATGTATTCAAGCATAACTGTACAGAATTATCAACATAAAAATTTCAATTCAAAGAGACTTAAAACTAAGTAATCAGAAAAATCAGACTTTGCATATAATACAAAGCTAAGCAGGATCATCTTCAACAACATATATGTTATCCATGAGCGATTTAAGTAAAAACTGACCTGATCCAGGTTAGAGAGACTGTTGGGATCCTGACTGAGTGCTTGATACTGGCCTCGAAGGCGATCGCCTGCTGCTATTTTTCTAAATTTCTTTAAATCCACAACATACAATGCACTGGAAAAAGAGAAGATATAATCACAGTGTTTTTTTTTAGAGATACAGCACTGAAACAGGCCCTTCGGCCCACCAAGTCTGTGCCAACCAACAACCACCCATTTATACTAGCCCTGCAGTAATCCCATATTCCCCACAACCAACCTATACTAGGGGTAATTTACAATGGCCAATTTACCTATTAACCTGCAAGTCTTTTGCTGTGGGAGGAAACCGGAGCACCCGGCGAAAACCCACACGGTCACAGGGAGAACTTGCAAACTCCGCACAGGCAGTACCCAGAATTGAACCCGGGTCCCTGGAGCTGTGAGGCTGCAGTGCAAACCACTGCGCCCCTGTGCCACCCCTGATTTTTTACAGATTTTGTTCATTATAACCATACCAGAGAGAGTCATAGACTCTCATAGTACTTGAGACAGTTAAAATATCCAGCACTATGCAATCATTAATTGAATCGTCATTTCAAATTTAAAAATCCGACCAAAGTTCAATCAATTTAGTAAAACATGTTAACAAATGCTGAAAAAAAGAGCTTCTCTTTACGAAAGAGTGTGATTACCATCATGAAGCTATTACATTGTTGTAAAAACCCATCCGGTTCACTAATGGGTTTAGTGAAGGAAACCTGACATCCTTACCTGGTCTGGCTTATATGTGACTCCAGTTCCATACCAATGTGGTTGACTGCCAACTACCCTCTGAAGTGGCCTAGCAAGTCATCCAGTTTTATCTTATCGCTACAATGCAGTGGTCCAAAAAGGCGGCCCACCATCACCTTCTCAAAGACAGCTAGGGATGGACAATACCCGTCTTGCTAGTGACACTCATGTCTTAATGAATTAAAAAAAAACACTTCTGCTATCAGCGTAACATTCAGTAGGTAGTAAAGTGGATACAGAATTGGCATGGTGATAGGAGGCAGAGGGTGGTAGTGGAGGGTTGTTTTTCAGATTGAGGGCGGTGACCAATGGTGTGCAGCAGGGATCGGTGCTGGGCCCTCTGTTGTTTGTCATATATATTAATGACTTGGATGTGAATGTAAGGGGCATGATTAGTAAGTTTGAATCTGACACCTAAATTGGTGGTATAGTCGAAAGTGAAGAAGGTTCTCTAAGGTTACAACAGGATATAGATCAACTGGGAAAGTGGGCAAGGGATTGACAAATGGAATTTAATGCAGACAAGTGTGAAGTGATGCATTATGGAAAGTTAAACCAGGGTAGGACATATACAGTGAATGGCAGGGCCTTGGGGAGTGTTGTTGAGCAGAGAGACCTTGGGGTGAAAGTACATAGTTCCCTGAAAGTGGCAACACAGGTAGACAGGGTGGTGAAGAAGGCGTATGGCATGCTTGCCTTCATCGTCCGAGTTGGGATGTCATGTTACAGTTGTACATAACGTTGGTTAGGCCGCATTCGGAGTACTGTGTGCAGTTCTGGTCGCCACACAACAGGAAAGATGTGATTAAGCTAGAGAGGGTGCAGAAAAGATTCACAAGGATGTTGACTGGTTTGGAGGGTTTGAGTTATAAAGAGAGATTGGATAGGCTGGGTCTGTTTTCCCTGGAGCGAAGGAGGCTGAGAGGGTTCATGATAGAGGTATATAAAATTAGGAGAGGCATAGATAGGGTAGATAGCCAGAATCTGTTTCCCATGGTAGGGGTAACTAAAACTAGAGGGCATAGATTTAAGGTGAGAGGGAGAAGGTTTAAAGGGGATCAAAGGGGTAAATTTTTCACACAAAGAATAGTGGGTATCTGGAATGAGCAGCCTGAGGAGGTGGTGGAGGCAGGAACAGTAGCGACATTTAAGAGGCATTTGGACAGGTACTTGAATGAGCAAGGCATAGAGGGATATGAAATTAATGCAGGCAGGTGGGATTAGTATAGATCGGCATTATGGTCGGCATGGATGCGGTGGGCCGAAGGGCCTGTTTCTGTGCTGTACGACTCTATGACTCTAAAAAGGGTGGTTTTGAAAAGGTAAGTAAAAAGTAGCAAATACGAGACATTTATTTCTGCAGTAATACGTTCATAATGAGTTTTTAAAAACGAATTTTCCTAATATGATTTGCTTCTTGTAATACCAGTCATATTAATAACTGATGAAAATTATATGTGGACAGGAATAATGGCTCACTGCTAAATTTTATTCCTGTTAAAGTGTAAATGTGAAGAAACTATACTGGACTTTATTTCATCTGTTACAATACCCCAAGGCAGATTTTTCTCCTCTTAAAAGTTTAAAAAAACATTTCCTGCTTCCTTTCCTCCACCCTCTTCCAATTAAAAGTATTCAGAAGAGATTATACCTTATGTGGTACTTTCTGCCTCCCAAATGTGAGGCCCAGTATCCTGAGTTCCAGAAACGGTAACCATCCATTTCTTTACGGCTATTACAGAAGGGCGTGTATCCATAGGGTGCACCTTCGAGATCCAAATCACGTAGTTCTTTTAAATCAGTTCTCACAAGCTAGACAGGAGAAAAGAAAAGTACATATTTAATACTGGTAACTTCTTCATTAAATAAGCAGTGTTTAACAATACTTTCTTTTAGAAAGATCTTGTTTACTTTGAGAAAGGAGAAGCATTTTGCATGATGTCATAAGCAAATGATTTAAGAGATGTAGAGTTAGAGCTAAAAAAAATTAAGATGTACTGAAAAATGCACTAATTGTGGTAAACAATGGAAGCTTTCAATGTCAGGAAAAAATTACCGCAACTGAAGCATTTTAAGAATAGATATTTAAGAAAATCTAATTAACGCTGCTCTGTAGTTTTGCTTTTATTAAACAAAGTAAAGAAGAAATGGTCAACAGTATTTAACTATGTGCAATGGCAGCGGTTAAAAAGTCTAAACTCTATAAAGACTTTCTTCTGTACTCAGTATTGGCAAGTAACAAAACCATTTACAGTACTGTAGATCATACGGAGAATGACAGAAACCTATCTGTATGCAAACTTTTTCAACTAATCACTTCCTCACAATCAGTCGTATACAAGTGGGCTTGACTTCAAACTTTGTACTGTTTCTGGGTGCGGAAGATTTCTTTTCTATGTCCAAAGTCTATTCTGACCTTTTCCATCTTTGAAAGTGTGCATTAATGTCAAGCATTCCTATATCATTAATATACCATGAATATAAATTATATAATCTGCACATATTGCAGCGTCCCCTGGATATTATCTGTACTGGTCAAGGTAAGGTCTCTGAGCCCATTTCTGAAAGTGAGATGTAGAGGTGTATCCCAGAGAAGGGCCTGGCTTTCTCCCAGCCTGAACCTCCACCTTCCCACGCTCTTGTTCATATTTAGAAGGGATCAATTCTGCAGCTACCAAAAGGTCAAAGCTCCAAGGCCAGGTCCAGATAACAATGGGAGGTGAGAGAGACAGAGAAAAAGCAAGATCTACGATTATAGGGAAAATGGATGAGAAAACATGTGCACAAGGCAGAGGGTAGGAGAGATAAAAAGAAAAAGCAAACAGAGGGAGTAAAATACATATAGAAAGGGGAGAGAGTAAGAAGTGTACTGGGATAAAGAGAAAGAAAGGCAGAGACAAAAAGAGTGAAAAACAAACAGAAAAACAGAGGAAGACCAGCAAGAGAATTACAGGCGATAATTTAAAAAAAGAACTTATTTTTGTCTAAACTATAACACCACAGGCTTGTGTGAATAAAAGTTATTTATTTAAATACCCTAGCTTGTACTAAGAGTGACAATACATTCAGCAATTTCAGAATTGTAGCAGCAAGCACTCTTAGGAGAATGAGGTCGCATGTTAGTCCCCAATAAGATGCAAACATTTACACATTTTACCAATAGCAACTTCCCTCTGTTCTATTGTTAATTTCTATATATCTGCTGTACAGAACTTTCAGGGTCTAAGCCCATACCTGGGTGTAGCAAATTTTGGAAACTGAATGGTTGGAGTGCAAAGGAAGCACGCTTCTTTTTCTTTAATGTAACCTAATGTAGACGTTAAACAAATATTCACAATAAAAGACACAAAAAGGATACCAAAAATAGTGGGAAACCAAGGGGCTAATGTGAGTGAGAAACTTGAAGTAATTAATATCAGTACAGTGAAAGTACTAGAGAAACTAATGGGATTAAAAGCTGAAAGATCTCCAGGACCTGATGATTGACATTCTCGGGTCCTAAAAGAGGTGGCAGCAGAGATAGTGGATGCGTTGGTTATGATCTTCTAAAATTCCCTAGATTCTAGAATGATCTCAGTAGATTTGAATGTGGCAATTGCAACCCCGCTATTCAAGAATAGAGGGAGAGAGAAAACAGGTAAACCACAGGTCAGTTAGTCTGACGTCAGTCATCCACTATTAAGATGGTGTTAACAAGTCACTTAGAAAATCAAAATATGATTAGGCAGTGTCAACATGGTTTGATTAAAGGGAACTCGTGTTTGACAAATTTATTGGTGGCAAATGTGACATCCTTATTCAGCAATGAGTGTAAGTTGAACATCTGTGGTGGGTAAGGTTTTAGAAACAATAATCAGAAAAAAAAATCAACAGGCACTTGGAGAGGTTTGAGTTAATTAGGGAGAGCCAACACAGATTTGTAAAGGCAGATTATGCTTGACTAATCTAATTAATTATTTTGATGAAGTAACAGAGAAGGTTGGTGACGGGAAAGCAATGCACGTTGTCTATATGGATTTTAAGGAAGTCTTTCACAAGATACCACACAAAAGGCTGGTTACCAAAATTGAGGCTCATGGAATAGGAGGGTCAGTGTCAGATTGGTTAAAAAAATTGGCTTAAGGACAGAAAACAGTGAGTCTTGGTAAATGGCTATTTTTCAAACTGGAGGATGGTAGACTGTGGTGTTCCCCAAGGTTCAGTGCTAGGACCACTGCTTTTTTGATGCATATAAATTACTTGATCTTGGAATACAGAATAAAATTTCAAAATTTGTCGATGATACCAAACTTGCAGGTGTGGCAGACAATCAGGATGATAACAATCAACTGCAACAGGACATAGATAGGCTAACAGAAAGGGCAGACAGGTGGCAGATGGAATTTAATACAGAGAAATGTAAGATGATGCATTTGGGCAAAAGGATAGGGAGAGGCAATATAGACTAAATGGTACAGTTCTAAAGAGTGTGTAGGGACAGAGAGACCTGGGGGCTTCATGTGCATAGATCTTGAAAGGTGTCAGGACATATTGAGAGAATAGTTAGCAAAGTTGAGCTTAGTAAATAAAGGCATTGAGTACTAAAGCTGGGAGGTTATGCTGAACCTTTATAAACCTCTGGTTCGGCCACCAGTTATGGTCAGCACACTTTAGGAAAGACATGCAGGATCTTGAGAGGGCGCAGAGCAGATTTACCAGAATGGTTCCAGGGATGAGGGATTTTAGCTACAAGGTTAGCTTGGAGAAGCTGGAGCAAAGGAGGTTGAGTGGAGATTTGATAGAGGCATACAAGATTCTGAGAGGTTTGGATAGGGTAGACAAAGAAAAGCTGTTCCCATCAACTAGGAATGCAGATTGAAGGTTTTGGGCAAAGAGGCAGGGGGGATATGAGGAAGAACCTTTTTACGCAGTGAGTGGTAAAGACCTGGAACTCACTGCCCAAAGCAGTAATGAAAGTGAAGATGATGAATGATTTCAAAAGGAAATTGGATGGGCACTTAAGGTAAATAAACTAAAAGGGCTACGGGAATAGAGCCGGAGAATAGGACTGATTAGATTGCTCTGCAGACTTGATGGGCCAAATGGCCTCTTTCTGTACCGTTATGCCTCTATGGGCTGGATTTTGTTCTCAGCCCGGCGTTGGTTTTCGTGGCAGGAGGGGCGAGGCCGGAGAATCGGAGCAGCTGTGGCGCTTGGGGTCCAAGGTGTACTAGCTAGATGGATAAAGAACTGGCTGGGCAACAGGAGACAGAGAGTAGCAGTAGAAGGGAGTTTCTCAAAATGGAGACGTGTGACCAGTGGTGTTCCACAGGGATCCGTGCTGGGACCACTGTTGTTTGTGATATACATTAATGATTTGGAGGAAAGTATAGGTGGACTGATTAGCAAGTTTGCAGACGACACTAAGATTGGTGGAGTAGCAGATAGTGAAGAGGACTGTCAGAGAATACAGCAGAATATAGATAGATTGGAGAGTTGGGCAGAGAAATGGCAGATGGAGTTCAATCAGGGCAAATGCGAGGTGATGCATTTTGGAAGATCCAATTCAAGAGTGAACTATACAGTAAATGGAAAAGTCCTGGGGAAAATTGATGTCCAGAGAGATTTGGGTGTTCAGGTCCACTGTTCCCTGAAGGTGGCAACGCAGGTAAATAGAGTGGTCAAGAAGGCATACGGCATGCTTTCCTTCATCGGACGGGGTATTGAGTACAAGAGTTGGCAGGTCATGTTACAGTTGTATAGGACTTTGGTTCGGCCACATTTGGAATACTGCGTACAGTTCTGGTCGCCACATTATCAAAAGGATGTGGATGCTTTGGAGAGGGTGCAGAGGAGGTTCACCAGGATGTTGCCTGGTATGGAGGGCGCTAGCTATGAAGAGAGGTTGAGTAGATTAGGATTATTTTCATTAGAAAGACGGAGGTTGAGGGGGGACCTGATTGAGGTGTACAAAATCATGAGAGGTATAGACAGGGTGGATAGCAAGAGGCTTTTTCCCAGAGTGGGGGATTCAATTACTAGAGGACACGAGTTCAAAGTGAAAGGGGAAAAGTTTAGGGGGGATATGCGTGGAAAGTTCTTTACGCAGAGGGTGGTGGGTGCCTGGAACGCATTGCCAGCGGAGGTGGTAGATGCGGGCACGATGGCGTCTTTTAAGATGTATCTAGACAGATACATGAATGGACAGGAAGAAAAGAGATACAGAACCTTAGAAAATAGGCAACATGTTTAGAGAGAGGATCTGGATCGGCGCAGGCTTGGAGGGCCGAAGGGCCTGTTCCTGTGCTGTAATTATCTTTGTTCTTTGTTCCACGGAACCCGACGCCAGGTTTGCATGGCCCGATCTTCCAGGCGGCAGGGAAGCTCCGCGGCGGCCCCTCCGCCGCTCTGCACCGCGACCCTGGTTTAAATATTCAAAATACCTATCTGCATACATTACCATGTCATCCCCATGATCTTCCCATCCACTCCCGGTCTTCAGCAACGTGCAGCACTCACACACCTTCACTTTCCCATCCAGGAGAAACTGGCGCCACCGAGGAAGGGAAGGGGGTCTCCACTGCTTTCTGAGTATAGACGGGTGGGGGAAGGGGCAACTCTGACATATTTTGTGGATATGAGGGGGAGACAGGGTCAACCCTAGAATATGGGAGGGATGATCAATTCTGCATTAGTTTGAACTGTTTGCAGGGCTGGCAACCTTTTAAAAATAGCTCCAGCACCTGTTCTAGCCGTGAATGGTGTCGCCAATGCCGCTCTCGCCACGTGATTGGGGGGGGCGGTGGGTAGGGGGTGGCCGCTGTTAATATGTTAAGTGGCTGCCTGCCGTGTAATTGTGGTGGCGCAGCTCTCATGTGGAGTAGCCGCCATTTTCTGCACCCGCTGCCTCTCCCGCAGCAGGACAACAAAATCCATCCCTTTGACTCTATTCGAGTTTTTTGAGGATGTAACGAGCAGGGTTGGCAAAGGGGAGCCAGTGGATGTAGTATACTTGGATTTCTAAAAGGCATTCTACAAGGTGCATAAAAGGTTATGACACAAAGTATGGGGTCATGAGGTTAGGGTTAATATATTAGCATGATGGAGGATTGGTTAACTGACAGAAAGCAGAAAGCAGGGGTAAACTGGGCATTTTCATGTTGCAAGCCATAACTAGTGGGATTGACGCAAGGATAAGTGCTGGGGTCTCAGATATTTACATTCTATATCAATGATTTAGATGAGAGTAAAGTTTGATGATGATACAAAGCTATGTGGGACAGTAAGGCCGCAAAGGTTTATACACAAGTTAAGTGAGTGGATAATAAGGTGGCAGATGGAGTATAATGTGGGGAAGTGAGAGGCCATTCACTTTGGTGGGAAGAATAGAAAATCAAAATACTTTTTAAATAGTGAGAAGCTTTTAAATGTTGGTGTTTTGAATATGAGGGTGTCCTTGTAAAAGGATCACAGGAAGTTAACATGCAGGTACAGCAAGCAAATTATATATTGACCTTTATTGCAAGGATGTTAAATTACAAGAGTAAAGAAGTCTTGCTGCAATTATATAGGGCTTTGGTGAGACCACCCCTGGACTACTACTTGCAGTTTTGGAGTAAGGATTTACTTGCCTAAGAGGGGGTGCAACAAGGGTTAACCAGATTGTTTCTGGGATGAATCACTTCACATGTCTTATGATGAGAGGTTGAGTAGAGTGGGCCTATGCTCTCCAGAGTTTAGAAGACTGAGAGGTAATCTCATAAGATTGTGACAGGACTTGACAGGGTTGATACTGAGAAACTGTTTTCCTGGCTGGAGAGTTTAGAACTAGGGAACATAGTCTCAGAATAAGGAAGATGAGGAGGAATGTCTTCACTGAGAGGGTTATGCATCTTTGGAATTCTTTACCCGAGATGGCTGTGGATACTGAGGCATTGAGTACATTCAAGGCTGAAATAGATTTTTTGCATTTTAGGAGAATCAAGGGATATGGCGATCAGACGGAAAAGTAGAATTGAGGTCCAAGATCAGCCATGATGTTATTGAATGGCGGAGCAGGCGCAAGAGGCTGTGTGGCCTACTTCTGCTCCTATTTCTATGTTCTTATGTAATGCACTGAAAACCAGCCAATGTTCTGATATTCTCAGCGCCCAATGCAGATTCACGAAAAATCTCAGCTACTCAATCCCAATGTGAGCCATGCCACCATTCAAAAGAAACGCATTTACCTGGTCAGCATCAACAAAGATTATTTTGTTAACAGCCAATGGGAAGAGAACATCTAGAAAAAGGATCTTGTATCCCCAGATAATCCTCTGTTTCTCTGTCTGTTGATGGAGCCACCTAGGCCACATGTACTGCACCAACTCATACTGGAATCCATATTCGTTTGCCATTTCTGGAATGAACTCCTAGGTGAGGAAATCAAAGTTGTCAAACAAGTTATTTCTTCTATAATACAACAGAATCCAGAATATAACAAATAAGCATTATGAGAAAAGCAAAAACATTATTTTATGAGTAGCTACTCCAATTAGTGTTATTTATAAGTATAAATTTTACACACAAACAGTATTATGTATCTTATATTATGTATTATATTATTAACCCAAACACAATACATAACAAAATACTGTTAAATAGAAGACAAAACACTCCAGAGGCTTAAAATTATGGAAATGCTCAGCAGGCCAGTTCTGATGAATGATCTGCACACCCAAAATGTTAATTTGTCTGTTGGTGGAATGGGCCAACAATTGGCAGATGAAGTTCAATGCAGAGAAATGTGAAGATGAAGTGATTAATTTTGGTAGGAAGAACATGGAGAGCCAATATAAGATAAAGGGTACAACTCTAAATGGGGCGCAGGAGCACAGGGACCTGGGTGTATATATGCATAAATCATTGAAGGTGGCAGGACAGGTTGACAGTGCGTTTAATAAAGCATACAGGCTTTATTTATAGGGGCACAGAGTACAAGAGCAAGGAGGTTATGTTGAACTTGTATAAGACACTAGTTCAGCCTCTGGTGGAGTATTGTATCCAGTTCTGGGCACTGCACTTTAGGAAAGATGTGAAAACATTGGACAGAGTGCAGAAAAGATTCACAAGAATGGTTCCAGGGATGAGGAACTTCAGTTATGAAGACAGACTGGAGATATTGAGTCTGTTTTCCTTAGACAAGAGAAGGCTGAGAGGTGACTTGATAGAGGTATTCAAAATCATGAGGGGTCTGGACAGAGTAGATAGAGACAAACTGTTCCCACTCGTGAAAGGATCAAGAACAAAAGGGCACTGATTCAAAAGTAATTGACAAGAGAAGCGAAAGCGAGATGAGGAAACATCTTTTCACGTAGCGAGTGGTTAAGGTCTGGAATGCACTGCCTGAGAGTGTGGTGCAGGCAGATTCAATCATGGCATTCAAAAGGGAATTAAACTGTTACCTGAAAAAGAAGAATGTGAAGTGTTATGGGGAGAAGGTGGGGGAATGGCACTAGGTGAATTGCTTACTCGGAGAGCCGGTGCAGACATGATGGACTGAATAGCCTCCTTCTGTGCTGTAATAATTCTGTGATTCTGTTCTCTTTACAGATGCTGCCTGACTTGCTGAGCATTTCCAATATTTTCTGTTATTGCATTTTGTCCAATGTACTGAATATCAAAGTTCCCTTACTTTGAAAGTAGGAGATAAATAATTCTTCAAAAACCAGAACTTGACAGGGGATTTGGTGTGCTTTAACACAGAAAGCATCATTATTCTGAAAATGGAAAAATAAAAAATAAAGAATTTAACATTTTAAAGTCTGCATGTTGCTAATGCAACTTAAATACATAACTCAATTTTACATCAGTTAAAATACCACTTTCTAATCAAGAAAACAAAGTTAATCTATAACATAAATATCAAAAATAAATGAATGAACACAAACCAGAAAAAGCTTCATGTTATGAAATTAGTGAAGGAACTTATATCATGGCACTTTCTCTAGCATTATTTTATTTAGAGATACAGCACTGAAACAGGCCCTTTGACTCACTAAGTCTGTGCCAACCATCAACTACCCATTTATACTAATCCTACATTAATCCAATTACCACATTCCCATATCACATCACCACCTTCCCTCAATTCCCCTACCACCTACCTATACTCGGGGCAATTTACAGATCAACCTGCAAGTCTTTGGCTGTGGAAGGAAACCGGAACACCCGGTGAAAACCCATTCGGTCACAAGGAGAACTTACAAACTCTGCACAGGCAGTACGCAGAATCGAACCTGGGATGCTGGAGCTGTGAGGCTGCAGTGCTAACCACTGCGCCACTGTGTCACCCCATCCATTTAATACAATTTTCATTCTATTCCAATTTGTATTCATATATGGAAGCTGCTAGAATAAATGCAATTAAAACCCTACTGGAACATTCAATAACAGGCCCTACTGCATTCTCAGAGATGCACAATTTGATTCAGAGAATCATGCAGCACAGAATGAGCCCAGTCAACCCAGTGTGCTCGTGCTGGCTCTCTGAAAGAACTATCCAATTAGTCCCACTACCCTCTTCTTTCCCCTTAGTCCTGCAAATGTTTCCTTAAGTATACAAACACTTCCTTTTTGAAAGTTAGTATTGAATCTGTTTCCAATACCCTTTCAGGCAATGCATTCTAGGTCATAACAAATCACTGAGTAAAAGGAATTGTCCTATCTCCCCCCCACCACCACCATCAACCACCGCCCCCAGCTTTTTTGCCAATTTATCTTGAATCTGTATCCTCAGGGTTACTGACCCTCTGGTCAGTGGAAATTCTCCCGATCAACTCTATCAAAATCCCTTATAATCTCAGCTTTTCTACTCTCTGCACAACTGGATTCCCTCATCTCTGGTACCATTTTGGTAAAATGTTTTCTGCACCCTCTCTAAGGCCTTGATATTCTAAATTGTAATGCCCAGAATTGGCCACAATATTCTAGCTGAGGTCTAATTGGTAATGTATAAAGGTTTACCATGACTTCCTTGCTCTTGTACTCTATGCATATATTTATTCTTTTCTTTCTTTCTTCTTCTTTTCATATATTTATAAAGCCAAGGATTCTACATGCTTTTGTTTAAACAGCCTTACCAACTTGTTCGTCTAATTTCAAAGATTTGTGCAGGCGAACACACAGGTCTCCCTGTGCCTGCACCCCTTTTAAATGATGCCTTCTATACGCAAATCCAGGTCATTAATATATAGCAAAATGAGCAGTGGCCCCAAACAGACCCCTGGGATACATCACGATATAATTCCCTCTCATCTGAAAAACAATATACAGATGTCAACTGAACTATGTTCATTAACCCTCTCAGTTATTTAATTGAAGAACTCAACCGAGTTAGTCAGACATGATTTGCCTTTAACAAATATGTGTTGGTTGCCATTTATTAATCGACGTTCTTCCAAGTGACAAGCTATTTTAGTTTAGTTTAGTTTAGTTTAGAGATACAGCACTGAAACAGGCCCTTCGGCCCACCGAGTCTGTGCCGACCATCAACCACCCATTTATACTAATCCTACACTAATCCCATATTCCTACCACATCCCCACCTGTCCCTATATTTCCCTACCACCTACCTATACTAGGGGCAATTTACCTACCAACCTGCAAGTCTTTTGGCTTGGATTATTGACTCTAGAAGTTTCCCCATCACCGACATTTTGCTGACTTGCCTGTAATTTATCTTTCTCCCTTTTTTCGAACAGGGGTGTACTATTTGCAATTCTCCAGTCCCTCCACTCCCATATCCAAGGAGGACTGACCAATTTTGCCTAGAACCTCGTTATTTCCATCTTTAATTCCATCAGCAACTTAAGATGCATCCCATCTGGATCGGGTGACTTTTCTACTTAGAGCATTACCAATCTTTTTAGAACTTCCTCTTTATTTTACCCTATCCAATTTCTTTAAATCCTCCTCCTTTATTGCAATATTGGCAGCATCCTTTTCTTTATGAAGACAGATGAAATGTACTAATTTAGTACCTTAACCATGCCCTCTGCCTCCACAAAATTGTTTCCTTTCTGGTCCTTAATCAACCCCACCTTTCCTTTGAATTTACTCTTACTCTTTATATTTTTATAAAAGACTATAGTGTTCTCTTTTATGTTACCCGCTAATCTTTTCTCATACTTCTCTTTGCCCCTCATATTTCTTTCTTCAGTTTTCCTCTGTACAATCTGTTTTCAGCTTGATTCTTTACTAATGTCCTTTAGAGAAGAAAATCTGCTGTCCTTACCTGATCTGGCCTACATGTGACTCCAGACCCACAGCAATGTGGTTAACTCTTACATGCCCTCTGAAATGGCCTAACAAGCTACTCAGTTGTACCTAACTGCTACGAAGCCAATAAAAAGGAATGAAACGGACGGACCACCGGCATCAACCTAGGCACTGGAAACGACAACGGCAAACACAGCCCTGTTGACCCTGCAAAGTCCTCCTTACTAACATCTGGGGGCTTGAGCCAAAATTGGGAGAGCTGTCCCACAGACTAGTCAAGCAACAGCCTGACATAGTCATACTCACGGAATCATAACTTACAGACAATGTCCCAGACACTGCCATCACCATCCCCGGGTATGTCCTGTCCCACCGGTAGGACAGACCCACCAGAGGTGGTGGGACAGTGGTATACAGTAGGGAGGGAGTTGCCCTGGTAGTCCTCAACATCGACTCCAGACCCTATGAAGTCTCATGGCATCAGGTCAAACATGGGCAAGGTAACCTCCTACTGATCACCACCTTCTGCCCTCCCTCAGCTGATGACTCAGTACTCCACCATGTTGAACACCACTTGGAGGAAGTACTGAGGGTGGCAAGGGCACAAAATGTACTCTGGGTGGGGGACTACAATGTCCATCACCAAAAGTGGCTTGGTAGCACCACTACTGACCGAGCTGGCCGAGTCCTAAAGAACATAGCCGCTAGACTCGGTCTGCGGCAGGTGGTGGGGGAACCAACACGAAGAAAAAACATACTTGACCTCGTTCTCATCAATCTGCCTGCTGCAGATGCTTCTGTCCATGACTGTATTGGTAGGAGTGACCACCGCACAATCCTTGTGGAGACGAAGTCCCACCTTCACATTGAGGATACTATCCATCGTGTTGTGTGGCACTATCACTGTGCTAAATGGGATAGATTTTGAACAGATCTAGCAATGCAAAACTGGGCATCCATGAGGCGCTGTGGGCCATCAGCAGCAGCAGAATTGTACTCAACCACAATCTGTAACCTCATTGCCTGGCATATCCCCCACTCTACCATTACCATCAAGCCAGGAGACCAACCCTGGTTCAATGAAGAGTGCAGGAGAGCATGCCAGGAGCAGCACCAGCCATACATCAAAATGAGGTGTCAACCTGGTGAAGCTACAACACAGGAGTATCTGCGTGCCAAACTGCGTAAGCAGCATGCGATAGACAGAGCTAAGTGATCCCATAACCAACAGATCAGATCGAAGCTCTGCAGTCCTGCCACATCCAGCTGTGAATGGTGGTGGACAATTAAACAACTAACTGGAGGAGGTGACTCCACAAATATCCCCATCCTCAATAAAAGCAAAATACTGCGGATGCTGGAAATCTGGAACAAAAACAAGAAATGCTGGAATCACTCAGCAGGTCTGGCAGCATCTGTGGAAAGAGAAGCAGAGTTAACGTTTCGGGTCAGTGACCCTTCTTCGGAACTTCGGAACAGTTCCGAAGAAGGGTCACTGACCCGAAACGTTAACTCTGCTTCTCTTTCCATAGATGCTGCCAGACCTGCTGAGTGATTCCAGCATTTCTTGTTTTTGTCCCCATCCTCAATGATGGGGGAGACCAGCACATCAGTGCGAATGATAAGGCTGAAGCATTTGCAACAATCTTCAGCCAGAAGTGCCGAGTTGATGATCCATCTCGGCCTCCTCCTGAAGTCCCCAGCATCACAGATGCCAGACTTCAGCCAATTTGATTCACTCCATGTGATATCAAGAAGGCACTGGATACTGCAAAAGCTATGGGCCCTGACAATATTCCAGCAATAGTACTGAAGACCTGTGCTCCAGAACTTGCCGCGCCCCTAGCCAAGCTGTTCCAGTGCAGCTACAATACTGGCATTTACCCTGCAATGTGGAAAATTGCCCAGGTATGTCCTGTACACTAAAAGCAGGACAAGTCCAACCCAGCCAATTACCGCCCCATCAGCCTACTCTCAATCATCAGAAAAGTGAAGGAAGGTGTCATCAACAGTGCCATCAAGGGGCACTTGCTTAGCAATAACCTGCTCAGTGACGCTCAGTTTGGGTTCTGCCAGGGCCACTCAGCTCCTGACCTCATTACAGACTTGGTTCAAACATGGACAAAAGAGCTGAACTCAAGAGGTGAGGTGAGAGTGACTGCCCTTGACATCAAGGCAGCATTTGACCGAGTATGGCATCAAGGAGCCCTAGCAAAACTGAAGTCAATGGGAATCAGGGGGAAAACCCTCCGCTGGCTGGAGTCATATCTAGCGCAAGGTTGTGGTTGTTGGAGGTCAATCATCTGAGCTCCAGGACATCACTGCAGGAGTTCCTCAGGGTACTGTCCTGGGCCCACTCATCTTCAGCTGCTTCATCAATGACCTTCCTTCAATTATGAGGTCAGAAGTGGGGATGTTCGCTGATGATTGCACAAAGTTCAGCACCATTCGTGACTCCTCAGATACTGAAGCAGTCCATGTAGAAATGCAGAAAGACCTGGACAATATCCAGGCTTGGGCTGATAAGTGGCAAGTAACATTCGTGCCACACAAGTGCCAGGCAATGACCATCTCCAACAAGAGAGAATCTAACCATCTCCCCTTGACATTCAACGGCATTACCATCGCTGAATCCCCCACTATCAACAACCTAGGGGCTACCACTGACCAGAAACTGAACTGGAGTAGCAATATAACTACCGTGGCTACAAGAGCAGGTCAGAGGCTAGGAATCCTGAGGTGAGTAACTCACCTCCTGACTCCCCAAAGGCTGTCCAACATCTACAAGGCACAAGTCAGGAGTGTGATGGAATACTCTCCACTTGCCTGGATGGGTGCAGCTCCAACAACACTCAAGAAGCTCGACACCATCCAGGACAAAGCAGCCAGCTTTACTGGCACCCCATCGACAAACATTCACTCCCTCCACCACCGACGCACAGTGGCAGCAGTGTGTACCATCTACAAGATGCACTGCAGCAATGCACCAAGACTCCTTAGACAGCACCTTCCAAACCCACGACCTCTACCAACTAGAAGGACAAGGGCAGCAAACACATGGGAACACCCTCCAAGTCACACACCATCCTGACTTGGAACTATATCGCCGTTCCTTCACTGTCATTGGGTCAAATTCCTGGAACTCCCTTCCTAACAGCACTGTGGGTATACCTACCCCAAATGGACTGCAGCAGTTCAAGGGCAATTAGGGATGGGCAATAAATGCTGGCCTGGCCAGCATCGCCCACATCCCATGAATGAAAATTTAAAAAAAATTCTGAGAATGCAACATTTATCATAAGCCTTCTTTTCTGTTTCATTTTAACCACAGCTTCTTTGGTCATCCAGGGAGATCTAGCTTTGCAATGCCCTTTCTTTCCCCACCATAAGAATGTTTCTGGTTTGTAACCAAACCACTGCCTCTTTGAAGGCCTCTGAATGGTCATATATTCTATTTTTTAGACTCATAATGGCACAGAAAGAGGCCATTTGGCCCGCCAAGTCCACGCCAGCTCTTTGCAGAGCAATCCAATCAATCCTATTCTCCAGCTCTATCTCCATAGCCCTGTAAATTTATTTCCCTCAAGTGCCCATCCAATTTTCTTTTGAAATCATTCATTGACTCCGCTTTTGCCACCCTTGCAGACAGCAAGTTCCAAGTCATTATCACCGTGTAAAAAAGCTCTTCCTCACATCCCCACTGCATCTTTTGCCCACACTCTTAAACCTGTGTCCCCTAGTCCTTGTACCATCAGCTAATGGAAACAGCTTTTCTTTGTCTGCTCTACCCAAACCTGTCTCATCCCCATACACCTCTATCAAATCTCCCCTCAATCGCCTTTGGTCCAAGGAGAACAACCCCAGCTTCTCCAACCTAACTTTGAAGCTAAAATTCCTCATCCCTGGAAACATTTTGGTTAGTTTCCTCTGCACCCACTCAAGGACCCTCACATCCTTTCTAACCTGTGGTGATCAGAACTGGACACAATACTCTAGTCGCAGCCTACCAGAGGTTTACAAAGGTTCAGCATAATCTCCCTGATTTTGTACTCAATAGCTCTATTTATGAAGCCCAAGATATCATGTGCTTTGCTAACTACTCTCTCAAAATGTCCTGTTACTTCTGAAGATCTATGCACATGAACACCCAGGTCTCTCTATCCCTGTGCACTCTTTAGAACTGTACCATTTCGACTATATTGCCTCTACCCATCCTTTTAGCCAAAATGCATCACCTCACATTTCTCTGTATTAAATTCCATCCGTCACTTGTCTGCTCATTGTGCTAGCCTATCTATGTCTTGTTGCAGTCGATTGGTATCATCCTCACTGTTTGCCACACCTGCAAGCTTGGTATCATTGGAAAATTTTGAAATTTTACCCTGCATTCCAATATCCAAGTCATTTATGTTTATCAAAAAAGCAGTGGTCCTAGCACTGAACCTTGGGAAACAACACTAGCTACCATCCCGCAGTCTGGAAAACAACCATTTACCACAGCGCACTGTTTTCTGTCCTTAAGCCAATTTTTTATCCAAGCTGACACTGACCTTCTATTCCATGAGCCTCAATTATGGTAATCACACTTTTAAATGATACTATGTCACAGGCTTTCTTAAAGCCTACACAGACAATATTGTTTTCCTTTCATCAACCTTCTTTGTTATTTCAACAAAAAATCAATTAGATTAGTTAAACACAATCTGCGTTTTACAAATCTGTGCTGGTTCTCCCTAATTAACTCAAACCTCTCCAACTGCCTGTTGATTTTTTCCCTGATTATTGTTTCTCAAACTTCACCCACTGCAAATGAGAAACTAACTGGTCTGTAGTTACTAGGAATGATGTCCTTACACCCTTTCTTCAATAAGGGTGCCACATTTGCCACTCTCCAATCCTCTGGCACCTCTTCTATTGGAAAATTGGAAGAATATGGCAAGCCCTTGCACTATCTGCACTCCCACTGCCCTTCGTAACCTGGGATGCAAGCCATCCAGACTAGGCGACTTATCCGCTCTAAGCATAGCCAGCCTTTCCAGTTATATCCTTCCTATCAATTTTCATCTCATCCATTACCTCTACCATCTCCGCTTCCAGCGACATTTTGTCAGCATCCTCTCTTTTAGTATACACCGATACAAAGCACTCATTAAGTATTCCAGCCTTGCCCTGCATCTCTAAGCATATATCACCCTCTATGTCCCAAATAGGCTCCACCACTTACTAGCCACTTTCTATTTTCACACCTCTGGAAGATTTTTGGGTTCCCTTTTATGTTAACTACCATTCTATTCTCATATTCTCTCGTTGTCAGTCATATTTTCCTCCTCACATCCCCTCTGAACTTATTGTATTTGGCCTGGTTCTCATTTGAAGAATTCATCTGACATGCATCTTTTTTGTTTCATCATATTCTCTACCTCCCTTGTCATCCAAGGAGCCCTGGCTTTGGTTCCCTTACCTGTTGCACTGGTCGGAATGCACCTAGCCTGTACCTGAAACATCTCCTTCTTAAGAATCACCCATTGTTCTGTTATAGTTTGTCCTCTCAATCTCTGGTTCCATTTTACCCCGATAGATCCCTTCTCCTCTCACTGAGGTTAGCTCTCTTCCAATTTACAAGTTCTACATTAAATTGTTCCTTGCTCTTCTCCATTGCGAATCAAAACCTTATGATACTATGATCACTCTTACTCAAGAGTTCCCCCACAGATACATGGTCCACTTGGCTACTTGATTTCCCAGCACCAGATCCAGCAATGCCTCCTTCTTTGTAGGGCTGAGAGCACACTGGTCAAGGAAGTCCTCCTGAACACATTTCAGAAATTCCACCACCTTCTTTCTGTTTACTTAAACATTATCCCAATCAATATTTGGGTAATTAAAGATCCTCAATATCACCATTCTATTCTTCTTACATTTCTATGATTTTTCTGCAGATGTGCTCCTCTATCTCTCTTTCTCTTGCTATTTGGAAGTCTATAGAATACCCCCCAGAGCGTGATAATACCCTTTTTGCTTCTCAACTGCAGCCTAATAGTTTCTATCTTTGCCTCAAGTTCATTCTCTCTTTCCAATACTACAATGCCTTTCCTAATCAGTACTGCCACCCACCCCTGTTTTTCTCTTTCCTATCTTTTCTGAACACTTTGTATCCTTGAATATTAAGCACCCAGTCCTCACCATTTTTAAGCCACATTTCAGTTATTGCCACTGCATCATAATCCCACATGGCTATTTGTTCTTGTCCTTATTCACCACTCTTTGCGTTTACATTTGTAAATCTGTCTTTGTACTCCTTGTACTCCTTCTTAGTCTGCTCCTATCTAATGGGCGGCACAGTGGCGCAGTGGTTAGCACCGCAGCCTCACAGCTCTAGCGACGTGGGTTCAATTCCAGGTACTGCCTGTGTGGAGTTTGCAAGTTCTCCCTGTGTCTGCGTGGGTTTCCTCCAGGTGCTCCGGTTTCCTCCCACACGCCAAAGACTTGCAGGTTGATAGGTAAATTGGCCATTATAAATTGCCCCTAGTATAGGTAGGTGGTAGGGAAATATAGGGACAGGTGGGGATGTGGTAGGAACATGGAATTAGTGTAGGATTAGTATAAATGGGTGGTTGATGGTCGGCACAGACTCGGTGGGCCGAAGGGCCTGTTTCAGTGCTGTATCTCTAAACTAATATGGTGCTACTTCCTTCTCTAGTACTATCCAACATTCTCACTCCTTTATGCACCTTATTCCTCTTTTCTACTTCTATATGCAGGTGTCCATCCCACTGTGAATTTAGTTTAAACTCTCCTCAACCACATTAGTGAACCGCCCTGTGAGGACATTGGTCCCAGTCCTGTTGAGGTGTAACCCACCCCTTTTGAATAGGTGCCACCTGCCCCAAACTGGTCGCAGTGACCCAAGAATCTGAAGCCCTCCCTCCTGCTCTGTGCCTCAAGCCATGCATTGGTCCTCCCTATCTTCATATTTCTACTCTCGATAGCACGTGGGACTGGGAGTAATCCAGAGATTACAACCTTTGAGGTCCTACTTTTTAACTTCCTCCTGAGCTCCTGACCATAGCTCCTCAATACCTGCTCTCTCTATGTTGTTGGTATTGACATGTACCACAACTTCTGGCACATTCCCTTCCCCCGCAGAATATTATGCACCCTCTCCGTGATGTCCTTTAATCTGGCACCAGGGAGACAACACACCATACGGGACTGCCGGGGGAGGTGGTGGAAGCAGGTACGATAGCGACGTTTAAGAGGCATCTTGACAAATACATGAATAGGATGGGAATAGAGGGATACGGTCCCCGGAAGTGCAGAAGGTTTTAGTTTAGGCAGGCATCAGGATCGGCGCAGGCTTGGAGGGCCGAATGGCCTGTTCCTGTGCTGTACTGTTCTTTGTTCTTTGACTCATGATAATGGTTACAGAAATGCCTATCTGTCCTCCTAACTATGAAATCTCCTGTAACTACTGCATTGCTACTCTTAGCTGTTCCCTCCTGTGCAGTCCCTTGCCCACAGGTGCCATGATCTGGACTGCACTCCTTCAAGGTGTCATCACTCCCACCAGGCTCCAATGCTGAGTAGTGGTTTGAGAGTGGCACACACACCGAAGACTCCAGCATTTTCTGCCTCTTGCTACTCTTCTAGGTGTGCCACCCATCTAATATCCTGAACTTGCATTGCTTGTGGAGTGACCACCTCTTGGAACGTACGATCCAGGAAATTCTCCTGCTCTCCTGAGTGACTGCAGCTGCCCCTCAAGCTCAGAAATCCTGAGCTCAAGCAGTTGGAGACACTTCCTACACATGTCGTTCCCCCAAGACACATGAGGTGTCTTGAAGTTACTCATGGCGCAGGAATTGAGAACAACAGGTCTCAGCTGCCCATCCATGATCTAAGAAAAAAATCTCTCTTCCTTCTTTTATAATGTAGTTAGTACCTTGTGTAAACTATTAATTTTAATTCAAAAGCTTCTAGATCTGCTCTGTGCTAATACTCTTATTAATTCAGTTACTGTTTTACTTAACCCACTTGGAATTCTAAATATTAACCTAAGCTGTAAACTTAATACACTACTTTAGCCGGTGCTAGTTTAAAGGACTACCCAAGATTAAAGGAAAAAAACCCCTTAAAAACTCAGCAACCAATCACCTGCTATCCTCTGACATCACTCCTTGCTTTATCTGGAAAATGCTGTGGAAGGTTCACACTTTTCTCGCTCTGATTTATCAGCTGCCACTGCTGTTGCCAGGTCTCGCTGTCTCCCGCTCTCTCACTTGGACTGTTCCTTGTTTCATAAAATACCAGAATAGCAACTCTTCCCTCATTGCGCCGAATTCCCTCATTAACCCAATTTCCACAGTTACATACTCTGTCGCAGCCATACTTCGTCGAGCTAGACATCGTGCTACTTACTTCGTGCGCGAGCAAAAACGTCCTGTATTTATACAGCAGAAATTCCAAGATCTGAGTCTATCCCTGTTGAGTAGGTAACCAGTCCTAACTAGTCACCTAATGAACTAACTGCACAGCTGCCACTAGCAGGCAACTTGTTTACCACTGACTAAGGCTTTGAAAGAAACTAAAAGTCAACTTTAAAGTTAATGCTAAATGCAAAACCTGACAAGATTTTAGAAAGAGATCCACCCTTAAAATCCACTCCCTGACCAATTTCCCCGAAGTACTCCATTCAGCTGGACTTTGTGCTACTTCCTTACTCTATGTTGGAATGATGAGGACCCCTTTCCGAACTTAGATCCTCTCTTGACGTCGATAAATGGTGACACCAAGTCACAAACATTAAAGAACAATTCCAGAAAAAGGTGACCCAAGTCCTTGTACCATCAGCTAATGTGACAGCTTTTCTTTGTCCACCTCATCAAAACCTGTCATAAAATTAATAGTTTACACAAGGTACTAACTACATAATGTTGTACACCTCTAGCAAATCTCCCCACAACCGCCTTTGCTCCAAGGAGAGAAACCCCAGAACTGTATTCATACATTGTGGTTCTAACATATATAGCACACATGGATGAAATGGTAAGTTATGAGATGGGGCTAAAAGTTGTAAAAGTGATATGTATTCAGCATGAAACTACCCATATATTCCATTTATACCATGCGGAGAGTGTTGTATGATCACCTTAAGAGCGATGTCCCTTTAAGAATTCAGTATGCTAATGAGATAAGTACCAGGATGTCGTCATGTGACTAGAAGCCATAGTCACTCTGCAACTGTAACACCCTGGACAAAGGTTCTGTAAATAGTTTGCTCTGCATTGTATATACTAGTTCATCTGTTAATACACCTTCTAGAAACCTTCAACGAACTAGAATCTACGCACCTCATTGTGTTGCTTAACATAACGAAACCCATGATATGGTGGCAGGGGTAGTGAACAGACAAGATCTAAGCTTGAAGACCATGGGTAAAACTGCTGTGAAAGCGACCCTTCCTATAGCCAAAAGACAGAAAGTTCAAAAGAAATACTGGCCCAAACAGTGTAAAGAATAAAAAACGTACCTCCAGTTGTGGAAGACAGAGCACTGAATGACAGGCTGCAAATCAGTTCCTGTGATCGGGTGAGTTATTGTGCCAACGGTCGAGGGATCCCAGTTTTAAAAAAGCTTTGAAGTGCTTAAAAATTTGATTTTTTTAAAGGCTCCATGGGAAAGAGAAAAAAAACAGGAAAAACCCAATTTCTCTCTCAGGCTGATCGAGGTCAGCGTCATTACAGGAGGCATCTGAAAAAAAATCACGGGAAACCCCCGAACACGACAGAGCCGCCATTCATGCAGCCAAAGCTAAAAAAAAAATCATTAATCCAGTCATGCGTGAAGAATGTAAATAAACTCTAGCAAAAAAAAGTGAAGGGGAAAACCCTCGAACTGCCTATCGAACAGCTGTGTAAACATACAAGCTAAAGTGCTGAAAGCAAAATAAACAGAGAACACTGTGAAGCACTCTCCATCAAAGCAGCTAATCTAAATACAAGAGAATTTCTTAAAGGGGGAACAGCACAGAGTTAATAGAACAAGTTTTAAAACCAGTTTCAAACCACAAATCGAAAAGTCACGATAAGTACAGTGCTGAAGGCACACAGAGCTAAACAAAGTTAAATATAGAGCAGAAAGCAGAATAACATCAGAAAAATGGATATCAAATTTCCCAGCATGAACTGGAAGGGCACTGATATCCTATCTGAGTTCAAACTTTTAAAACAAAAAATGCGCTTCACAGGCCAAGCGGTTGCAGAACCAGAGAAGCAGGCTGTGAAAATAATGATACCAGTTGGAAATGAGGTGTTACACAGAATCAATACCTCTGGCTTATCTGAAGAGGACAAGAAAGATCCCATAAACATATGGAAAGTGCTGGAAGATCAGCTCCAGGTAAGAGTGAATTTTAGAATTCACCACCTGGAATTGATATCCTACAGGCAACAGCCACAGGAATCAATATATCAGTTCATCAGTAGATGCCTTGGTAAGGGCAACAAATGCGATTTTTCAGAAACTGAGCTGTTGGAGCGAATAATGGAGCTGGTGATTGTCTCAACACTTATTGAAGTGTTTCAAAAAGACCTCTTGGGGAAAAAGAAATATGACAGGAAATACGAAGCTATTGTAGCTGGACAACTGCATCTGCAAGCACAAGTGCAGCCAACAGTATCAGCATGATAACCAGGTCGCAAAAAGCAAGCAAGCTGTGTGGTAAGTGTGGTTTGTCCCACTCATCGCAAAGTTGTCCTGCATTTCAAGACCTGTTCAAGGCGTGCAGTGCAAAAAACACTGGGCTCGCCTATGCAAGAAATCTGGCTCCAAAGACACAGCCAGAAGTCACAATAGGGCACAAACAAACAGAAGACAGGCGCAGCAACAGGCCAACAGCAGCAAGGAGAACGCTCGAGATCTGCATATACACAAGCTTATACACGATGTCCACAGCGAAATAGACCCAAGACAAGGCTCAGAGTGGAGAGGAATGCAGTATTGAATCAGTCCCACTTCTCCACAGGTCAGCAGTTTTCAATAAATTTTCCCACTTACCAAAACAGTCGATGAGATACTCTATTTGTCTCCAGAATAAAGCACACCAACCTTTCTTTAATAAATAACAAAATTATCCATTTATTGTAAACCAAGACTTAAACAATAACGAAGTTAATATATACGGGAATTGAGATAATAAAGCCCTGTATTTTTATCCTAGCGCTCATGCACACAGATGTACAGCAACACAGTTTCAGTTCTCACACACATCCGATGCAAAGTCCTTTTAAAGATGCAAGGTTTCTGTAACCATTCAGGATATCTTCAAAGGAAAGGAGGAAAGAGTACCACTTCACACAGGCTTTTGCTTTTCAATATCAGGGATTCTTCAAAGAGAGGTAACCGTTATCTTTTTTTTTCTTCTGATCTCCTGGCAGTTCCATATGCAGATTTCAACTGCCTCTTTTAGTCCAAAAACCAGCATCTTTTAACAGTTCAAAGTGAAACCAAACATTTTCCACGCAAGTCCCATGGTAATCATAAATTCTCTCTTGTCACAATTGCAAAATAGCTCTTAAGTCAAACCTCCTGTGGTGTTTACTTGAAATCACATGTATTCCCATTACTTGTTTACAGTTAAGGTACCTATTACTGCAGAAGAGACCAAGGGTACCCGCATTGAGTCAGTCCACGATCTACAACAAATGTACCCGGACAGGTTCAAAGCCAGAGCAGATTTCAAAAGCAATGCAGTACTGCACCTCAGAGAGGATAAAATTCTGTTAATCGAGCCTCTCAGAAAGTGCAGCATACACATACAAGAAAAGCTTAAGCATGAGTTGGATGACGTGAAACGGCATCATTCGTCGTGTGCATCATCACAAAGACTGGTGCAGTTCAATTAGGTGCGTACGAAAGAAGGATGGAGCATTCAGGGTATGACTAGATCAGAGGTGTCTAGACCTCTCTCTAAAGAGATGCCCCCACAAGAGTCCAACACTAAAGGAACTGAATCCCAAGTTTACAGGAGCCAAATTCTTCTCCAAGTTGGATGCGAAACATGGAAATTGGTCAGCACACCTAACTAAGGAATTTCAGGAAGTCACCACCTTCAGAACATCATTTGGAAGATATTGCTTCCAGAGACTACCCTTCGGCTTATCTGTCAGTGAAGATCTGTTTCAGCAGCATATGGACAGAATTATAGAAAATGTGCCTGGATGTATATGCATTGCTGATGATATTGCGGTAATGGGCAAAACCAAAGAAGAGCACAATCGAAATCTTCACTCACTGATGGCAGCAGTTTGTCACAAAGGGCTCATTTTTAACAGCAAGAAGTGCCAGGTGAATGGAAATCATTCTTTGGCTCCATCTTTTCAGCTTGCGGAATCTGTCCTGATTCAGGCAAAGTCGAAGATGTAAGACATATGCCTACCCCACAAGACAAAGATCTACAGAGATGTCTTAGATTTTTCAACTTCTTGGCACCATACATTCCATATTTTTCTGACAAAGCATCATCACTGAGAGAGCTCTTAAAGAAAGACATATCATATGTATGGCAGGAAGACCATCAGCATATGTTTAACTCTCTCAAACAAGCATTGTCAGCAGAAAACTGTAGACTGCAGTATTCTTCTTCTTCTTTGGCCTCCTTGTCTCGGGAGACAATGGGTAAGCGCCTGGAGGTGGTCAGTGGTTTGTGGAGCAGCGCCTGGAGTGTCTATAAAGGCCAATTCTAAAGTGACAGACTCCTCCACAGGTGCTGCAGATAAAATTGGTTGTCGGGGCTGTTGCACAGTTGACTCTCTCCTTGCGCTTCTGTCTTTTTTCCTGCCAACTGCTAAGTCTCTTCAACTCGCCACACTTTAGCCCCGCCTTTATGGCTATCCGCCAGCTCTGGCGATCGCTGGCAACTGACTCCCACAACTTGTGATTAATGTCACAGGACGTCATGTTGCATTTGCAGACATCTTTAAAGCGGAGACATGGACGGCCGGTGGGCCTGATACCAGTGACGAGCTCGCTGTACAATGTGTCCTTGGGGATCCTGCCATCTTCCATGCGCCTCACATGGCCAAGCCATCTCAAGCACCGCTGACTCAGTAGGGTGTATAAGCTGGGGATGTTGGCCGCCTCGAGGACTTCTGTGTTGGAGATACGGTCCTGCCACCTGATGCCAAGGATTCTCTGGAGGCAGCGAAGATGGAATGAATTGAGACAACGCTTTTGGCTGACATACGTTGTCCAGGCCTCGCTGCCGTAGAGCAAGGTACTGAGGACACAGGCTTGATACACTCGGACTTTTGTGTTTCTTGTCAATGTGCCATTTTCCCACACACTCTTTGCCAGTCTGGACAGAGCAGTGGAAGCCTTTCCCATGCGCTTGTTGATTTCATAATCGAGAGACAGGTTACTGGTGATAGTTGAGCCTAGGTAGGTGAACCCTTGAACCATTTCCAGAACGTGGTCACCAATATTGATGGATGGAGCATTTCTGACGTCCTGTCCCATGGTGTTCATTTTCTTGAGGCTGATGGTTTCGGTCAAAATTGTTGCAGGCAGCCGCAATCCTGTTGATGAGTCTCTGCAGACACTCTTCTGTGTGGGATGTTAATGCAGCATCGTCAGCAAAGAGGAGATCCCTGATGAGGAATTTCCGTACTTTGGTCTTCGATCTTAGACGGGCAAGGTTGAACAACCTGCCATCTGATCTTGTGTGGAGGAAAATTCCTTCTTCTGAAGACTTGAACGCATGTGAGAGTAGCAGGGAGAAGAAGATCCCAAACAGTGTAGGTGCGAGAACACAGCCCTGTTTCACACCACTCAGGATAGGAAAGGGGTCTGATGAGGCACCGCTATGCTGAATTGTGCCTTTCATATTGTCATGGAATGAGGTGATGATATTTAGTAGCTTTGGTGGACATCCGATCTTTTCTAGTAGTCTGAAGAGACCACGTCGGCTAACGAGATCAAAGGCTTTGGTGAGATCTATGAGGGCAACGTAGAGGGGCATCTGTTGTTCGCGGCATTTCTCCTGTAGCTGGCGAAGGAAGAACAGCATGTCAATGGTGGATCTCTCTGCTCGAAAGCCACACTGTGCCTCAGGGTAGACACGCTCTGCCAGCTTCTGGAGTCTGTTTAAAACGACTTGAGCGAAGACTTTACCCACTATGCTGAGCAGGGAGATTCCACGGTAGTTGTTGCAGTCCCCACGGTCACCTTTGTTCTTATAGAGGGTGATGATATTGGCATCGCGCATGTCCTGTGGTACTGCTCCCTCATCCCAGCACAGGCAAAGCAGTTCGTGTAGTGCTGAAAGTATAGCAGGCTTGGCACTCTTGATTATTTCAGGGCTAATGCCGTCCTTCCCAGGGGCTTTTCCGCTGGCTAGAGAATCAATGGCATCACTGAGTTCCGATTTTGTTGGCTGTTCGTCCAGTTCATCCATGACAGGCAGAGACTGAGCTGCATTGAGGGTGGTCTCAGTGACATTTTCCCTGGAGTACAGTTCTAGATAGTGCTCCACCCAGCGGTCCATTTGCTTGCGTTGGTCAGTGATCGTGTCCCCTGATTTAGACTTGAGGGGGGCGATCTTCCTGATGGTTGGCCCAAAAGCTCTCTTAATGCCATCAGATATTCCTCTGATGTTTCCGGTGTCTGAGGCCAGCTGAATACGACTGCATAGGTGTTGCCAGTCGTCATTTGCGCAGCACCTGGCTGTTCTTTGTGCAGTGCTTCTGGCTGCTTTAAGTACTACTGATGTTAACTCGCTGGGGGCTTTCTTGTAGTTCAACAGTGCAATGCGCTTAGCGGCTATGACAAGTTCCAGCTCTTCAATGTGAGATTGAAACCAGTCTGCATTCTGCTTCACACGTTTGTCATAGGTGGTCATAGCTGAGTCATAGATGGCACCTCTGATGTGGGCCCACTTGGTCCCTGCATCCCTGTGGGAGTGTTTTGAAAGGCTTTTTCAAGTGAATTTACAAACTTATGTAACAGCTGTGGATAAGAAATTCTGCTAGTGTTGATGCGCGGGTGGCCCTTCTGCTTGGAGTGATGCAGCTTCTTTGGTTTGAGTCTAACCTTGCTGCACACCAGGGAGTGGTCGGTGTCACAGTCCGCACTGTGGAAGCTGCGTGTGATTTGAACGCTGTTTAAAGAGGCTCGCCTTGTGACGATGAGATCCAGCTGGTGCCAACGACGTGATCTTGGGTGCCTCCATGAAACCTGGTGACAGGGTTTATTGTGAAAGAACGAGTTGGTGATGCAGAGGTTATGATAGGTACACAACTCAAGCAGTCTCTGTCCATTCTCATTCATCCTTCCAATGTCATAGCGCCCAAGGCAGGAGGGCCATGAGTCATGGTCGGCCCCGACCCTGGCATTAAAGTCCCCCAGCAGGAACAAATGTTTGGTATTGGGGAAAGCTACTAATGATATTATGGAGTTCCTCGTAGAACTGGTCTTTAGCTTCAGGTGCGGAGCAGAGTGTTGGAGCATAGATGCTGAGTAGATGTACTGGACCAGAGGTGGTGAGCAGTCGGATGGACAGTATGCGTTACGAGCCATTTGAAGGTGGCTCTATCATGCTGAGCAAAGGGTTTCTGATGGTGAAGCCCACTCCATGATGTCTTGGTTCTTCAGGATCCCTACCCTGCCAGAAGAAGGTGTAGTCTTGCTCTGCTAGAGATCCACTCGCAGGGAGGCATGTCTCCTGAAGTGCTGCAATGTCCACATTGAGTCTACTGACCTCGTTGTTAATGATGGCGGTCTTCCGAGAATCGTTGATTTGTGTAAGGTCTTCTGACAGGCCAGGACACATAGTTCTGACGTTCCAGCTTGCAAAATGAAGAGCTGGTACCTCCTTTCCTTTTTTTGTCGTGCTGTTTGGTGCGGTGTTGCAGTCCACTTGTCGGGCAATGACCCTGAGCTCCAAGCACCCATTGAAGCAGGTGGGCTGTGACGGTACAGAAACTTACTGACCGGGGGCTGCACGGTTTGAGGCAGGCGGCAGCTGTCCAGTGAGATGCGATGACCTCTCCCACCGACAAAGGAAACCCGTGGCGCCCAATCTCTACGCCAATTGAGCTGGACTTATAACCCGTAACTGCTGCCTTCTGTGTAGTTTTGGTCGCTGCGAGGCGACAATGGAGTGACGTCTCCATGGTGCATGCCTGGTCGGATGTGTGGAGGTTGTGAGTTGCCCAAGCGTCAAACCCCCCTCTTGGCCTTCTTGGTGGGGTCCAAAGGAATGCAGAGCATGACGTTTGGCACCGGTGTGGCTGCAGGAACTGCCGGAAACATGGCAAAGGTGACATGACCGCCTTCGGGGTTCCGCTCCGGATTTTCTGTTAGGGTTTACTCCCATAGCCTTGGTCTCTCCCGAGACGCCCACAAGGCAGTGGGATTGTTAGAGCCCCTGCTCAGGGATAGGTGGATGTCGGGGGGAGGAGGTGGGGGGAACAGGTTCGGGGGGAGGTGGTGTGGGGGGAGGGGTGGAGGGAAGGGGATGTGAGGGGGAGCTGGGAAGGGGAGGTGCAGGGGGGGTAGCGGAGGGGGTGCAGGGGAAGGGGGTGCGAGAGGAAGGGGGTGCGAGGGGAAGATGGTGTGGGGGAAGAAGGTGCGAGTGGGGAGTTGGGAAGGGGGTGTGAGTGGGGAGCTGGGAAGGGGGTGCGAGGGGATGGGGGGAAGGGGTGCGAAGGGGGTGAGCTGGGAGGGGGCTGCGAGGGAGAAGTTGGGAAGGGGGCGCAGGGGGAGAGGGGGTGGGGGAAGGGGGTGAGCTGGGAAGGGGGTGCGAAGGGGAAAGAGGGTGCTAGGGGGGAGGATGGTGTAGGTGGGAAGGGGAGAGGCGTTCGGCGGGGGTCGCGACCCTGGCGAGCAGGCCAGCCCACAGCCTGCACGGCCTCCTCGATATCAGCGTCCTCCAGGCTGATGCTGCGCTCGTGGTCGCCATCCAGTTGACGATGGAGCTTCTTTCTTCAAAGTCATGAAGAGCAGATCCAGAGCAGTGAAGTTCTCGAGTGCAGATACAGATTTCCGATAGTTATGAAGCTTTGAAGGTGCGACCCATCGGACATTCTCCAGCATCTGCGATGGACGCAGCTCCTTGATAGTTAGGATCCTAACTGTGGTACTGTGCCTGCAGGAATTGAAATTCTTCCTTGATGCGGTCACATGTCTCCACCACTGCAGTATTATGATCCAAGCAAGAAGACATTCCTGGAAGTTGACGCCTCACAAAAACAGCCAGGAGCACGCATCCTGCAGGATGGCAGACCAATTGCATTCGGATCCAAATGTTATCCTCAGTACAATCCAATACTCAAACGTAGATTGTGGAACACTTGCTCTGGTGATTGGGATCACAAGCTTCCACACCTGTCTGTTTGGTAAGCAGTTCACTGTGGAAACCAACCAGAAACCATTGACAAGTGCACCACCTCGACTCCAGCAACTCTTAGTGAAAGTACAGGGGTACGACTTCGACATCTGCTACAAACCGGATACCATAATGGTCACCTCGGATACGCTGAACAGATTGCCAAACATGAACATTGGATTAACAAGTAGTCAGCATGGACATCGAGGTGGAAGACATGCTCAAAATCGATTTATTGCATTTTGGTCAGCACAAATGTGACCAACTGCAATCAGAAACAGCCAATGACCTATAACTGAAGGCACTGTGAAGGTTGGCCTGACACAATAAAAGATGTGCCAGAAAACCTCAGATGCTTTTGGCCTTATGGAGATGAACTCGGTATCTTGAGAGGTATCACCTTCAAGAGAAAACAAGTGATTGTGTCCAAAGCTCTCCAACAGGACATCTTGACACAACTTTATCAAAGCCAGATGGGAATAGAGCGAACGAGCCGACTGGCACAAGACACTTGTTTATTGGCCAGGGATCAACAGTGACATCGAAATGCGAGTAAGAATGTGCAAGGGATGCCAGAGCCACCAGCTACAACAACGTAAAGAACCTCTACACCCTACCGAGATTCCATCAGTCCCTTGGTCCAAACTCGGCACTGATCTATTTTTCATGAATGGACATGACTTTATCTTAGTCACCGATTGTTTCGCCAAATTTCCAATTGTCAGACAGGTAAGTCAGACAGCCTAGTCAGAAAGAAAAAGGAAGCATTGAGGAATATAAAGACAGTAGGAAGGAACTGAAACAAGGAGTCAGGAGGGCTCAAAGGGGTCATGATAAGTCATTGGCAAACAGGATTAAGGATAATCCCAAGGCTTTTTATACATATATAAAGAGCAAGAGGGTAACCAGGGAAAGGGTTGGCCCACTCAAGGACAGAAAAGGGAATCTATGTGTGGAGCCAGAGGAAATGGGTGAGGTCCTAAATGAGTACTTTGCATCAGTATTCATCAAAGAGAAGGACTTGGTGGATGATGAGTCCAGGGAAGGGAGTGTAGATAATCTCGGTCATGTCGTTATCAAAAAGGAGGAGGTGCTGGGCGTCTTGCAAAGCATTAAGGTAGATAAGTCCCCAGGGCCTGATGGGATCTACCCTAGAATACTGAGGGAGGCAAGGGAAGAAATTGCTGGGGCCTTGACCGAAATCTTTGCATCCTCATTGGCTACAGGTGAGGTCCCAGAGGACTGGAGAATAGCCAATGTTGTTCCTTTGTTGAAGAAGGGTAGCAAGAATAATCCAGGAAATTATAGGCCGGTGAGCCTTACGTCAGTGGCAGGGAAATTATTAGAGAGGATTCTTCGGGACAGGATTTACTCCCATTTGGAAACAAATGGACTTATTAGCGAGAGGCAGCATGGTTTTGTGAAGGGGAGGTCGTGTCTCACTAACTTGATCGAGTTTTTTGAGGAAATGACGAAGATGATTGATGAAGGAAGGGCAGTGGATGTTGTCTACATGGACTTCAGGAAAGCCTTTGACAAGGTCCCTCATGGCAGACTGGTACAAAAGGTGAAGTCACATGGGATCAGAGGTGAGCTGGCAAGATGGATACAGAACTGGCTCAGTCATAGAAGACAGAGGGTAGCAGTGGAAGGGTGGTTTTCTGAATGGAGGGCTGTGACTAGTGGTGTTCTGCAGGGATCAGTGCTGGGACCTTTGCTGCTTGTAGTATATATAAATGATTTGGAGGAAAATGTAGCTGGTCTGATTAGTACGTTTGCGGACGACACAAAGGTTGGTGGAGTTGCGGATAGTGATGAGGATTGTCAGAGGATACAGTAGGATATAGATCGGTTGGAGACTTGGGCGGAGAAATGGCAGATGGAGTTCAATCCAGACAAATGTGAGGTAATGCATTTTGGAAGGTCTAATGCAGGTGGGAAGTATACAGTAAATGGCAGAACCCTTAGGAGTATTGACAGGCAGAGAGTTCTGGGCGTACAGGTCCACAGATCACTGAAAGTGGCAACGCATGTGGATAAGGTAGTCAAGAAGGCATACGGCATGCTTGCCTTCATAGGTCGGGTTGGATAAACTCGGATTGTTTTCACTGGAATGACGGAGGTGGAGGGGCGACATGATAGAGGTTTACAAAGTTATGAGCAGCATAGACAGAGTGGATAGTCAGAAGCTTTTTCCCAGGGTGGAAGAGTCAGTTACAAGGGGACATAGTTTAGTTTTTAGTTTAGAGATACAGCACTGAAACAGGCCCTTCGGCCCACCAAGTCTGTGCCGATCATCAACCACCCATTTATACTAATCCTACACTAATCCCATATTCCTACCACATCCCCACCTGTCCCTATATTTCCCTACCACCTACCTATACTCAGGGAAATTTATAATGGCCAATTTACCTATCAACCTGCAATTCTTTGGCATGTGAGAGGAAACCGGAGCACCCGGAGGAAACCCACGCAGACACAGGGAGAACTTGCAAACTCCACACAGGCAGTACCCAGAATTGAACCCGGGTCGCTGGAGCTGTGAGGCTGCGGTGCTAACCACTGCGCCACTGTGCCGCCCATTTAGGTTTAAGGTGCGAGGGGCAAAGTTTAGAGGGGATGTGTGAGGCAAGTTCTTTACACAGAGGGTGGTGAGTGCCTGGAACTTGCTGCCGGGGGAGGTGGTGGAAGCAGGTACGATAGCGACGTTTAAGAGGCATCTTGACAAATACATGAATAGGATGTGAATAGAGGGATAAGGACCCCGGAAGTGCAGAAGGTTTTAGTTTAGGCAGGCATCAAGATCGGCGCAGGCTTGGAGGGCCGAATGGCCTGTTCCTGTGCTGTACTGTTCTTTGTTCTTGTTCTTTGTAAGACACTTCAAGCGCAGTCATCGCGGACACATTGAGTGCCATATTCAGTCTGTTCGGTGCACCAGAAGAAATTATTTCTGACAATAGGCCACAGTATACAGGCAGGGATATGTGTGACAAATGGGGCATAAACCATGTGACTTCCTCACCACTTACCCTGGATCTAATGGTCTTATCCTGAAGTGTAGGACAACGAAACAATATTTTTGTGTTGCCATGCTACATCTCAGAGCTATGCCGATGGATATGGGATTACCGTCACCAGCAGAGATCATGTTTGGGAGACAAGTACGAACGATTCACAGAATCACAGAATAATACAGTGCAGAAGAGGCCCTTCGGCCCATCGAGTCTGCACTGATGCATTAAAACACCTGACCTGTCTACCTAATCCCATTTGCCAGCACTTGGCCCGTAGCCTTGAATGTTATGACGTGACAAGTGCTCATCCAGGTACTTTTTGAAGGATGTGAGGCAACCTGCCTCTACCACCCTCCCAGGCAGGGCATTCCTGACTGTCATCACCCTCTGGGTAAAAAAGTTCTTCCTCAAATCTCCCTTAAACCTCCCGCCCCTCACCTTAAACTTGTGACCCCTTGTAACTGACCCTTCAACTAAGGGGAACAGCTGCTCCCTATCCACCCTGTCCATGCCCCTCATAATCTTGTACACCTCGATCAGGTCACCCCTAAGTCTTCTCTGCTCCGGCGAAAACAACCCAAGCCTATCCAACCTCTCTTCATAGCTTAAATGTTCCATCCCAGGCAACATCCTGGTGAATCACCTCTGCACCCCCTCCAGTGCAATCACATTCTTCCTATAATGCGGCGACCAGAATTGCACACAGTACTCCAGCTGTGACTTTACCAAAGTTCTGTACAACTCCAACATGATTCTGCCAAGACATCATCTCTCCAAATTCTCCAAGGTGCAGGAGACACTGCTCGAGAAACAAGTGAGAATGAAGAAGGTGCATGACCGACATGCAGGGGCAGAATGACCTCAGATACACACAGAACAAAAGGTCAGGGTCATACACGCCACAATGAGAACATGGTTACCCGCAGAGGGATCCAAACTATGCAGTGAGCCTACGAGGTTACAACATCTAAAGGAGCAGTGCTGAGGAGGAACCGAAGCTAATTAAGAGAAGTGTGCAATACTCCAATTGCTCACAGCGGACTCGAAAGAACACACTGACAATGATGGTGTGATGGAACAACAGGACAACAACCAACACATTGACGACATGTCTGCAAACCAAAAACAGCCAAGGGTGAAATTCAAATCCCCAGAAGGTTATACCATAACCAGATTTGGAAGAGTTGTCAAACCATCGCAACAATTTATGGACTCTTAAGCATCCATCTTCAGCTAGAAGTGCCGAGTGGATTATCCATCTTGGCCTCTTCCTGAAGTCCACAGCATCACAGAGGCCAGTCTTCAGCCAATCCAATTCACTCCACGTGATATCAAGAAACTGCTGAAGGCACTGGATACTGCAAAGGCTATGGACCCTGACAATATTCCAGCAACAGCACTGAAGACCTCACCACAGCCTGGGTTCAAACATGGACATAACAGCTGAACTCCAGAGGTGAGGTGAGAGTGACTGCCCTTGGCAACAAGGCAGCATTTGATGAATATGGCATCGAGGAGCCCTAGTTGATGGGAATCAGGGGGAAAATTCTCCACTGGTTGGAGTCATACCTAGCACAAAGCAAGATGGCTGTGGTTGTTGGAGGTCAATCATATCAGTCCGAGGACATCACTGCAGTAGATGCTCAGGGTAGTGTCCTCGGCCCAACCGTCTTCAGCTGCTTCATCAATGACCTTCCCTCCATCAAAAGGTCAGAAATGAGGATGTTTGCTGATGACTGCACAATGTTCAGCACCATTCATGACTCCTCAGATACTGATACAGCCCATGTCCATATGCAGCAAGACCTGGACAACACCCAGGTTTGGGCTGATAAATGGCAACAGTCACAACCACACAAGTGCCAGGCAATGACCATCTCAAACAAGAGAGAATCTAACCATTTCCCCTTGATGTTCAATGGCATTACCATTGCTGAATCCCCCACTATCAACATCCTGGAGGTTACCATTGACCGGAAACTTAACTGGACCAGCCACATAAATGCTGTGGCTACAAGAGCAAATCAGGGGCAGGGAATTCTGTGGCGAGTAACTCACCTCCTGTCTCCCTAATGCGTGTCCACCATTCACAGGGCCAGCAGCTCAGTATTATCGGCAGTGCCACCGCTAGCAGTGGCCACTGCTGGTACTATAGACGTCGTGGACCCAGGCGCAGTGCTGGAACCCTGGACCTCATGTAAGTGAGACGGGTTTGCCGGGGCCAGTCCTGAAGGCTTCAGCAAGGGTGGGGGTGGGCGAGAGGGTGGGCGTGAAATCCGGAGGGAGAGGGGTCCATGGTGGTTGCGGTTTTGCTGGCGTGGGTCCTCCGTGGACTACAGATTGCCCCACGAAGGAGAGACCCCCACAAGCCCACAGGGAGGGTACCTTATTTTACAAGGTGCCATTCCCGCATGGTGGTTAGATCCCAGCGGCGGCAGCAAGAGGCCCTTAAGTGGCCATTAATAAGCCACTTAAGGGCCTCAATTGGCCTCTGGGTGGGAAGGCCATTGTGGCCTATCCCGCCCCGGCAAAATTGCTTGGCGACGGGGCAGTGATGGGCCCTCCGCCCTGGCCACCCATTGCGATTCTATGGGCCCCCCGCCTTCGACCCCACCTCAGGGGGGCCCATAAAATCCAGCCCTATAAAAATGTCATCCCCTTCTCTGCTTCCACCCCACTCCTTGCAAGTTTTTTTGGCAGTAGTTGAAATCCTCCATGATTATGATTTTTTTTTACTCATTTTGTAATTTGATTAAATATTTCTCCCTCCACTTCTTTTCCACTATTTTGTAGTCTGCAATATTCCCCTAATAGTGCATTTGATCCTGTTTTATCCTTGATCTGAATGCATATAGATTATGTTTCGAATCACTTTGGCAGTTATGTCCTTTCTTGTGACTACCGCTTAGTTACTTCTGATCACAACATCTTTATTCTAGTGGACACAGTTTTAAGGTAATTAGCAAAAGAACCAGAGGTGAGATGAGCAGAATTTTTTATATGAGTTGCTACCAGCTCCTCAAGATGTATCTCCTTTAGCACTCTTGATGGCAGGAGTGCTTCCTCAGGCTGCTTAGGGAAGCTTTCAGCCTTCCCCAGCCCAATATCCAGCCACTCGCCTCAACCCAGTCGCTGACCTCCCCAGTCAGCAACCTCCCCATACCCTGATCCTTCCCCATGTCGTAGACTGTTTCCAAGGGTCCCGGCTGTGGCCTCCTGCCACTAGCATCCCTCCTGCCCACTGGCCGGCCGACCATTTGACTGGCTGCTGGGCAGGAGACACCCCTACAATATGTTCATGAAGCCATACTGTTAAGATCGGCAGAGCCAACATGTTCTTGGTCGCAGCAGATTCTTCGGCCTCCCACCCTCCCTCGCTCACAGTTAATATCGGGACCATTGTGTCATACAAAACTAACCTTAAAAAGCGCTCATACAGATGTCCTGATGCAACAGAGAAAATGTTAAGGATGTCATCTTTCTTATTTTCAGTCTGTTCAGACCTGAAACCTTCTGCAAGGCTGAAGCACAAGAAAAAGAATCACTTATTATTTGAATGAAACTTCAAACAATTATACAGAACTTAAATCAGCAGAGGTCATACTGAGATACACAATTTGAGCTTTGGCCCTTAATTTTGATCATAGCATAATTTTATTCATTTGAACATCTGATGAAAGCTGTAGCAAGTGATTTTATGTCCACATACTAAGTAGCAATTCTGTTTGCTATTTGATGGGTATTTGATGTAGCTGAATAGAAAATGCTTATATTCCATTTGATGTTACACTGAGATAGCCCAAATTAAAAATGGTCATGTTTAAAGAAGATTTATTCAATTGATTATCCCTTTTCCCTTTTTGATGTAGCTGAATAGAAAATGCTTATATTCCATTTGATGTTACACTGAGATAGCCCAAATTAAAAATGGTCATGTTTAAAGAAGATTTATTCAATTGATTATCCCTTTTCCCTTTTTGACGAGAGTGTAACATCCGCAATCCTCCAGTCCTCTCAGACCACTCCCACATTGGAGGATTGGAAGATTATGGCCAGAACTTCTGCTATCTGCACCATTACTTTCCTTAGTAAACACGAATAAATCTCATCAGGACAGGGTGAATTTTCTACTTTGAACATTTCCAACCTTTTAAGTACCTTTATTTTTATCCTGTCCAGTTTCTATACTACATCCTCCTTGTCTGTGATATTGGAACCATCCTCTTCTTTAGTGAAATCAGATATAAAGAACAAAGAACAGTACAGCACAGGAACAGGCCATTCGGCCCTCCAAGCCTGCACCGATCTTGATGCCTGTCTAAACTAAAACCTTCTGCACTTCCGGGGCCCATATCCCTCTATTCCCATCCTATTCATGTATTTGTCAAGATGCCTCTTAAACGTCTCTATGGTACCTGCTTCCACCACCTCCCCCGGCAGCATGTTCCAGGCACTCACCACCCTCTGTGTAAAGAACTTGCCTCGCACATCCCCTCTAAACTTTGCCCCTCGCACCTTAAACCTATGTCCCCTAGTAACTGACTCTTCCACCCTGGGAAAAAGCTTCTGACTATCCACTCTGTCCATGCCACTTATAATTTTGTAAACCTCTATCATGTCGCCCCTCCACCTCTGTCGTTCCAGTGAAAACAATCTGAGGTTATCTAATCTCTCCTCATAGCTAATACCCTCCAGACCAGGCAACATCCTGGTAAACCTCTTCTGTATCCTCTCCAAAGCCTCCACATCCTTCTGGTAGTGTGGCGACCAGAATTGTATGCAATATTCCAAGTGTGGCCTAACTAAAGTTCTGTACAGTTGCAGCATGACTAGCCAATTTTTCTACTCTATGCCCCGACTGATGAAGGCAAGCATGCCATATGCCTTCTTGACTACCTTATCCACCTGCGTTGCCACTTTCAATGATCTGTGGACCTGTACGCCCAGATCTCTCTGCCTGTCAATACTCCTAAGGGTTCTGCCATTTACTGTATACTTCCCACCTGCATTAGACCTTCCAAAATGCATTACCTCACATTTGTCCGGATTAAACTCCATCTGCCATTTCTCCGCCCAAGTCTCCAACCGATCTATATCCTGCTGTATCCTCTGACAATCCTCATCACTATCCGCAACTCTACCAACCTTTGTGTCGTCCGCAAACTTACTAATCAGACCAAAGTACTCATTTTGTACCTCATCCATGCCTCTACCTCTACAAGACTTCCTTTTTAGTTCCTACTTTTTGTATGTTGATAAAAGACATTAGTGTTCCCTTTGATGGTACATGCTAATCTTTCCTTATATACTCTATTTGCCACTCATTTCTTTTTTCACTTTTCCTTTGAATTTTATGTATCTGCTTGATTCCCTACTGTATTATGAATGGTTTATCATAAGCCTCCTTTTATTGTTTCACTTGAAACACTATATCTTTAGTCATACAGGGAACTCTAGCTTTGGATGTCCTTCTTGCTTCACTCAATTGAATATGTTTAGTCTGTACCTGAACTATTTCCTCCTCAAATGCTCATTTACTGTTTTACCTGCCAATCTTTGTTTCCAATCCAGCTGGGACACGACTCTTTTCTATGCACTGAAGTTAGCCCTTTTCCAGCATAATATCCTCACCCTTGATCGATTCCTTGTCCTTTTCTGTAACTATTGTAAACCATTATGATCACTGTTTTCCAAATGTTCTCCCACTAATACATGTATGAATGTCCCCACAACTAGATCTACACTGCTTCCTTCCTTGTTGGGCTAGAAACATTCTGATTAAGAAAGTTTTAGAAATGTTTTACACTCTTTGCTCTTGACTGTTTTTTGCTCCAATCGATAACAATGTAATTGAAGTTCCCTACAACTATTGCTCTATTATTTTTTGTTTCTCCCTGTCTGGTCCCTCTTCTTTCTGGACTACTTTTTATTCTAATGCTGTATGTCTCCCCCAATCCTCTATGCACATTGGTTCCTCTCTGTGATGCTTTATATTGGTTCTCCTACCCAGCCAAACTTTCCCCACAGCATTATTAATGTCCCGTGAGGACATTAGTCCCAGCCCTGTTCAGGTGCAACCAATCCATCTACGGGTCCTTCCTGCCCCAAATGAAATACGTTTGCTTTGTAAGTGCTGTTGAAACCATTTGGTGTGAACGACATTGAAGGTGCAACCACACAAAATGCATTTTACACTGAAACCCACATGCCGTCTTGCCAGTGAGGAAGGAAGGAAAAAAGCAAGGAATCAATCAAAGGTGATACTGATCTCTGAAAAATCTGCAAGATCACTTGGAAATTAGTCTTTTATTATTTTATTAGACTTTTATACAGTTTCATCAGAAATTCAGTCATAAAATTTATGGCTCAAGAACAATCCCTATAACTTGCCCCACATTTCGAAAATAATAACTGGCCAGCGATGTAATTTGATTACAAAATGCAAATTACAAAATAAAAGTTACTAAGGCAGTTTTCAATATTTAGTCTATTAGTTGGTCACAAGTAACATTGCACATGTGCAGTCAAGAACAACTTTCGTCATCTGATCAAGCAGGATTGAGGGAGTAGAAGATAACTGAACCAAGGCAAAGAGAGAGGAAGGGGAAGGAGGGAGTAGACATTGAGCTGGGGATAAAAAAAGGGTTTAAAGGAGAAGGAGGGGTGAGGGCAAAGGGAGAGGGAATAGAGGAAGGGAAAGGTGTGGAGAAGGGAAGAGGGAGGAGGGAAGAGAGAGAGAAAGGAGGGAAGAAGAAAGGGAAGAGAGGAGAGGAAGAAGGGAGGGGAAGGTGAGAGGGGGAGGTAACAAGGAAGGGTGAAAAGGAGAGGGGGTGAGGGGAAGGAAACCGTGTGTGGTGGGAAACTACAGGTGGGTAGGTGGAGGTGGAAAAATATCTCAATGGGGAGTTAGTAAGCGTATTTCAGTGACTGGGGAGTGCAGTGTGGGGGTTGTTGATATGGCTCATTGGGGAAGAAAGTATGGACAGTCTGAGAGTTGGAATGGTGGCTTAGTAGCTGGTTGTCTACGTGTCTCAGTGGCATGGGAAGGGCAGGTTAGCAGGTAGTGGAATCGTGACTGGTCTTTTTCTGCTCCTTAACAATCTGGGTCAAATGTAGACCATGACTTTGCCCCTGGTCTTACTATAATCGTCTGGGTTCTGATGGTTTTGGGACTTGGATATGCAATTCACATGAGTGATATATTTTCTTGTCAACTTTGTCTGATTTGTTGCCTTTGGAATAGCCTAATGATAATAGTTACCTGTAATGCTTGAATATTACCAGTTCTGTACTGCTCATTAATTGTGTTGAACTCTTCTAGGTACACAGGAACAGAGAAGCAGGAGTGGGCCATTCAGCCTGTCGAGCCTGCTCTGCCATTCAATTAGATCATGGTTGATATCTACCTCAACGCCACTTTCCCACGCTATCCCCATTTCCCTTGATGTCATTAGTATCCAGAAATTTATTGATTTCTGTTTTGAACATGGTCAATGATTGAGCTTCCACAGCCCTCCGGGGTAGAGAATTCCAAAGATTCACCACTGTCTGAAGAAATCACTCCTCATCTCAGTCTTAAATGACCTACCTCTTATTCTGAGATTATGTCCCCTGGTTCGAGACTCACCAAACAAGGTAAACATCCTATCTACATCCACTCTATTTAAATTCAATTAATTAAAATAAAAATCTGGAATTGAAAGCTAATCTCAGTAATGGTGTCATGAAGCTATGATTGTCTTAAAAACCCATCTGGTTCACTGATGTCCTTTAGGGAAGGAAATCTGCTGACCTTACCTGGTCTGGCCTACAGGTGACTCCAGACCCACAGCAATGTGGTTGACTCTTAACTGCCCTCTAAAATGATTTACAAGCCACTCAGTTCAAGGGCAATTAGGGCTGGCCTGCCAGTGATGCCCACATCCCAAGAAAGAATATGAAAAAACCCTGTCACACCCTGGAAGAATTTTGTAAGTTTCAATGAGATTACCTCTCATTCTTTAAAACTCTAGAGAATACAGGCTCAGTTGCCGCAATCTGTCTTCATAAGACAATCCTGTCATGCCAGGGATCAGTCTGGTAAACCTCCATTGCACTCCCTCTATGGCAAGTATATTCTTCCTTAGATAAGGAGAACAAAACTGTACACAAACTCCAGGTGCAGTCTCACCACGGCTCTATACAATTGCAGCAAGCCATTTTTACTCTCGTACTCAAATCGCCTTGCGATGAAGGCCATTTGCCTTAAAGCCTGGTTCGGGTATAAAATTAAAAACCGACCCAAGCCCGACCCGACAACAGGCATCTCGAACCCGACCCAGGCCCGTGTCCTTTAATTTTTAAAAATGCCCGACCCGACCCAACACGACCCGACCCGAAATACAGATTAAAATGAAAACAATACGAAACAAAACAGTACTGTAGTCAGTTCCGATGAAGGGTCACTGACCCGAAACGTTAACACTGCTTCTCTTTCCACAGATGCTGCCAGACCTGCTGAGTGATTCCAGCATTTCTTGTTTTTATTTCAGATTTCCAGCATCCGCAGTATTTTGCTTTTATTATAGTACTGTAGTCAGGTTTGGTCGGGTTCGGGTCGGGTAGCCAGCTTTAATTTGCCTTCCTAATTGCTTGCTGCACTGCATACTACCTTTTAGTGATTCATGAACAAGGACATCCGGGTCCCTTTGGACATCAACACCTCCTACCTCTCATCATTTAAGAAATACTCTTTCTGTTTTTTCTACCAAAGTGGATCACTTCACACTTATTCACATTATATTCCATCTGCCATGCTCTTGCCCATTTACTTAGCCTGTCCAAATCCCCTTGAAGCCTCCTTGCATCCTCCTCACAACTTACATTCCCACCTAGTTCTGTGTCATCAGCAAATTTGGAAATATTACATTTGGTCCCCATGTCCAAATCATTTACATAGATTGTGAACAGCTGCGGCCACAGCACTGAACCTTGCGGTACTCCACTAGTAACAGCCTGCCCTCCTGAGAATGATCCATTCATTCCTACCCTGTTTTCTGTCTGTTAACCAATTCTCAGTCCATACTAGTATATTACCCCCAATCCCATGTGCTCTAATTTTGTTTACTAACCTCCTGTGTGGGACTTTATCAAAAGCCCTCTGAAAATCTAAATACATCACATCCACTGGTTCTCCTTTATCTATGCTGCAAGTAACATCCTCAAAAAATTCCAACACGTTTGTCAAACATGATTTCCCTTTCATAAATCCATGTTGACTCTGCCCAATCATAGCATTATCTTCTAAATGTCTAGTTATCACATCCTTTATAATAGATGAAACATTTTCCTACGACTGACGTCAAACTAACAGGTTTGTAGATCTCCATTTTCTCTCTCCTTCCCTTCTTAAATAGTGGGGTTACATTTGTTACTTTCCAGTCTGCACGAACCGTTCCAGAATCTATAGAATTTTGAAAGATAACCACCAATGCACCCACTCTATCTATAGCCACCTCTTTCAACACTCTGAGATGTAGCTCATCTGGTCAAGGGGTTTTAGCAACCTTCAATCCAGTTAATTTTCTGAGTACTACCTCTTTATTATTACTAATTTCTTTCAGTTCCTCATTTTCACAAGTTCCTTGGTTCCCCAGTTTTTCTGGGAGATTTTCTGTATCTTCCTCCGTGAAGACAGACAGAAAGTAATTGTTTAGTTTCTCTGCCATTTCCCCATTCTCCATTATAAATTCCCTGGTGTAAAACAAATTATTGGAGGGCAAATTATTGCAAATAAAATCAAACATAGAGCTAAAATAAAAGCAAAATACTGCAGATGCTGGAAATCTGAAATAAAAACAGAAAGTGCTGGAAATACTCAGCAGGACGAGGTCAAGTAAGTTTTCCCCTCTTGTTGGTTCTCTCACCACCTGCCGCATACCCAATCTAGCAGATATGTCCTTTAGGACACGGCCAGCTCGGTCAGTAGTGGTGCTACCAAGCCACTCTTGGAGATGGACATTGAAGTCCCCCACCCAGAGTACATCCTGTGCCCTTGCAGTGGTTAGCACCGCAGCCTCACAGCTCCAGCAACCCGGGTTCAATTCTGGGTACTGCCTGTGTGGAGTTTGCAAGTTCTCCCTGTGTCTGCGTGGGTTTCCTCCGGGTGCTCCGGTTTCCTCCCACAAGCCAAAGACTTGCAGTTTGATAGGTAAATTGGCCATTATAAATTGCCCCTAGTATAGGTAGGTGGTAGGGAAATATAGGGACAGGTGGGGATGTGGTAGGAATATGGGATTAGTGTAGGATTAGTATAAATGGGTGGTTGATGGTCGGCACAGACTCGGTGGGCCGAAGGGCCTGTTTCAGTGCTGTATCTCTAAAAAAAAAATGCTTCCTCCAAGTGCTGTTCAACATGAAGGAGTACTGACTCATCAGCTGAGGGAGGGTGGTAGGTGGTAATCAGCAGGTAATCAGCATCTATGTTTGACCTGATGCCATGAGAGTTCACAGTCGATGTTGAGGACTCCCAGGGCAACTCCATCCCTACTGTATACCACTGTACCACCACCTCTGCTGGGTCTGTCCTGCCGGTGGGATAGGACATACCTGGGGATGGTGATGGCAGAGTCTGGGACATTGTCTGGCAGGTATGATTCCGTGAGTATGACTATGTCAGGCTGTTGCTTGACTAGTCTGTGGGACAGCTCTCCCAACTTTGGCACAAGCCCCCAGATGTTAGTAAGGAGGACTTTGCAGGGTTGACAGGGCTAGGTTTGCCGTTGTCGTTTCCAGTGCCTAGGTCGATGCCGGGTGGTCCGTCCGGTTTCATTCATAGAGAGATACAGCATTGAAACAGGCCCTTCGGCCCACCGAGTCTGTGCCGACCAACAACCACCCATTTATACTAATCCTACATTAATCCCATATTCCCTACCACCTGCCTACACTAGGGGCAATTTACAATGGCCAATTTACCTATCAACCTGCAAGTCTTTGGCTGTGGGAGGAAACCGGAGCACCCAGCGGAAACCCACGCGGTCACAGGGAGAACTTGCAAACTCCACACAGGCAGTACCCAGAACCAAACCTGGGTCACTGGAGCTGTGAGGCTGCGGTGCTAACCACTGCGCCGCCCCACATTCCTTTTTATTGACTTTGTAGTGGATAGATACAACTGAGTGGCTTGCTAGGCCATTTCAGAGGGCATGTAAGCGTCAACCACATTGCTGTAGGTCTGGAGTCACATGTAGGCCAGACCAGGTAAGGACAGCAGATTTCCTTCCCTAAAGGACATTACTGAACCAGATGGGATTTTACAACAATTGACATGGCCATCATCAGAGCTTTTTAATTCCAGATTTATTAATTGAATTCAAATTCCATCTTCTGCTGTGGTGGGATTTGAACCCATGTCCCCAGAACAATACGCTGGGTCTCTGGGTTACTAGTCCAGTGACAATACCACTACACCACCGCCTCTTAAAGCTAGCCTATATCTCTTAAAGGAAAGGTGAATTATGGCTGCTAGAGATGCTGACATCATTTGGAATGGTGTGGTGCAAACAAGGAACAATGACTAACCATAGGACAGAGGGTGCACCAACACTGAACTAGAGGTCTTGGTGGAGGAGGCGGAAAAAGGAGAGATATATTCTATTCACAAGAGGACAGGAGACCCTCCAGACACATAGTGAGAAGGCAGTCGGAACAGATAGCTGCAGAGATAAATGCCAGGAGTTTAGTCCCAAGAAATTTAACAATCTCACATGGGTGGTCAAGGTCAGTGAATGCAAATTCAATGTCATATCTTACCAACTGCACCACTAGATTCAGCCAATGCTCAATTCATTGCACCCCCATCACTCACCTAACAACAATCTCTATCAATCAGGACTCATAAACAACATTCAAATTCTCACCCTCACACACTTAGCACTGTCGCAAGCCTCACAACCACATCTCAGATCTTGCACACACTACCAGCTATTCAATCATGACAGCCAAAAATACTGGATGGCACTCACTGACACCCTTCCCTCTCTCCTACAGGAGAAGGTGGCACACAACTGTAGGCAGCAGGAATGAACTGGAAGGGGAGGTGCACGCCTGCATGTTCTAACCTCCGTGGAGGAGACGGCACTGGCCATTATGGGAAGGGCCATTGCTGAACCTGTGGCCATTGGAGGGGCTGAATCTATTGAAGATGATGGTACCCTCATACCTATACCACCTTCTCACATCCCACTTCACCCTCATCCCACAATTCCTTCTGACTTACAAACTGCAGTTGGTGTAAGCATGCATTTCTTACCTTCCCCTCACCAATCATTTTCTCATCCCTTTTTCTTTTCAGATACTTAAGAACTGCAACCTGCCCAGACAATGCAGGAAGACCAATTAGATAGTGATGATGAAGACAGATTTTCCTTCTGGGGTCAGGAGACGGACGTTGGGACCGTTTCCGCCTCCCGATCCCATGAGAAGGAAGCAGTCACAGGCCTCGACTTTCAAGGGGCTGCCTGTTAATTGGTTGGAGGGTGGGTTGGGTGGCCAATTAGAGGCCATGGGGGTGGGAATGGAGGTCAGAAATGGAGGACAGACTGAGTGGGTGTGGGTTCAATTTAGCAGACCACAGCAGCCATTATTGTGGCTGTCGCTTTACTCATTGAATTGCAGCAGCAGTCATGGAACGGGAAAGGCAACGGGCTGGAATCTGAGGCAGGGCTTCCCCTCGCTTTGCCGATGCTGATCTGGAGGTCCTCCTTGAGGCAGTGATGGAGAGGAGGGAGATCCTCTTTCTGGAGGCTAGCAGGAGAAGGCCACCCTCCCAAACTAAGCAGGCATGGATCGAGGTCGCTGAAACCGTTAGCAGACAAAGGCCGGGATTTTATAGAGCTTCCAACATTGGGCTCCATGTTGGAGCGGGGGGTGGGGGTGGGGGGCGGGGGAGCTGGAAGATCATTCTGGCAGCAGCCCACCACGGAGCCCGATGCCGAGAGGGCTGGGCCCAATCTTCCCAGCAGCGGCGAGGCTCTGTAGCGGCCATCCGCCACTGGGCGACAGGACCCAGATTAAAATATTCAAATTAGCAGAATGCATAGATTTAAATAAAATTGACTTCAAACTTACCTTCAGACCGCAATCTTCTGAGCTGCGGCCGGCACTCACGGGCCTTCACTTTCCTATCTGGGGAAAGCAGGTGCCGCAGGGATGGGGAAGGGGGAACTTAAGATTTTTAGTGCAGTGGTGGGAGGGGGACGGGGTCAAATTTACATCATTAGTGCAGGGGAATGTGGGAAGGGGTCACCTGTGCACTTTGTTCAGTTTGGGGGGGTGGGGGGAAAGGTCCAGTGTGGAAGGTAAGTGTTTTGTGGGGGAGAGGGCAAATAATGAATGTTATTGTTATTTGGGGGTAGGATAGGGGCGGCAGATTTTTAATCAGTACCGTGGGGGTGGGGGGGGATATAACTTTAAAAATTTTAATTAGTTGGCAGGGCTTTAAAAAATTCCCCAGCACCTGTGCACAGGGAGCTGATGCCATTGTCTTACAGGCTGCCGCAAGGTTCAAGAGGTCAGTTCACCACCAGATTCTCAAAGGTAATTAGGGATGGGCAATAAATGCTGGCCTTACCAGCGACACCCCCAAGGCCAGCATTTATTGCGACAGTGAAGGAAATGAATAAAATGAATAAAAAAAGGTTGTTAGGGTGCCCCCTCACGCCCATTGCAAGTCAGGGAAGGAGAAATGGGCATTCTTGATGGTGAGGATGAAAAGATATTGCAATCCACCCCATTCGACAGCATGCCAAAGGTTCAGCTGCATTGGGAAGCCTCACTACTGCATAGGCTTCTGCTCTTAAAGAACAGTTCTCATCCGTTTTTCTTGTGTCTCCCACAGATTCTGACATGGAGGGGGAAGGACAGATTCCTGTATCTGCTCCTGGGCAAGCGCTGGCATCAGAGACACCACAGCAAGCACTGTTACATCTTACAAGCACAACCTGCACCAGCTCAGATACAGTCACCCCAGTGGGTCCTCGTGCACAATTAGGTAGGGCGGCACTGGGTGATCAGTGCATCATGAGTGGGCAGGAGGTGGTGAGAGAGGCAGAGGCAGCTGTGGGCTGTCCCCCATGGAGGATGGAGGACAGACACAGCCATGCTCAGCTGGGCCTCCGGGTCACAAGAAAGGAGGCTCTACTTATACCAGCAGAAACAGATGTGTTCCCACGCATCAGAGATCCCTGAGGCAATACACAGTCATGGCCTGAGAATCAGGTCATGTGCTTGACCCTGGCTCAGGGCTTTGAACACATGAGTCCCTCCATTGAGAGAGTGGCCAACCTCATGCAGAGCCATATGTGGCAGCAATTGGAGTGGATGCAGGAGCAGTGCACTGACATACACAGAATGCATGCCACACTTTGTATCCCTAACCGGTCAGTGGGGCTGATTGCGCAGAATGTTTGGAGGGGATGCCACTTGAGTCCCAGCTTTTAAACAGAGGTACAACTTAGCAGTCCTCCAATCCTCTGGCACCACACCTGTATCCAGTAAGGACTGGAAAATGATGGTCAGACCTTCTGTTATTTCCTCTCTTGCTTCTTATAACAGCCTGGGGTACATTTCATCCGGTCCCGGTGATTTATCAACTTTCAAAGATGTGCGTCCTGCATTGGCGGTGAGAGTAGATTTATTCCAGGCTGCTTCTTCAATGGAAGTGTTCTCACAGGCATTTCAAAGTGATTTCCAGACCATGCCATACTCCTAGGTTACAAGGGCTCAGTTGAAACATGCCTAGACTCTGATGAGACTCTTGAGTCCAGCGCCAGACCCGGCCACCTCCCTGTGCAGTTGTGCATCTTCCTCCTCCTCTTCCTCTGATGAGCTGTGTCATTCCATGGCCTCACCTTCTTCGAGGTCCACACCTCTCTGGAGGGCCAGCAGACCACCATGATACTCGAGACCCTTACAGGAATGTACTGCAGGGCGGTAGCCGACCAGTCCAGGCACTGGAACTGCATCTTCAAAGCCTGATGGCCTGCTCAATGGTAGCCCTTGTGAGCAGATGGCTGTGGTTATAGTGCCTCTGTGGCTTCTGTTATGAATGCTGGACTTTGTAGTATGATTATGTGTTAAAAACTGTGATCTTTAATGCAGAGTAAAATGGACATTTGGAGGAAACATGTGACCTTGCACAAATTCTGCCCAGAGACAAGCTGGAGGTCTTGGTTACCATGAAAACAAAGAACCCAGATCAAAGACCCTTTTGAAAGCAGGGTGCAAGGTTGCAACACCTAAAGGAGAATGGGTTTTACTCTCCAGACTCTCAGATTGTAAACTGGGAGGTAGGGGCTCTGAAAATGCAGATTCGAGTTTTTAACACCTGGAAACAAAGGAAGGTCCAGATGGTTTTGCTATGTCAGACCTATGGTCTCTGAGAATTGTAAAAGGCAAATTACAATTGACTTTTGAGCTGGATAAATTTGAAAGGCTTTCCTAGGTCAGAAGGCTGAAAGGAAGAAAAGAGGACCAATGGAGTTTATTTAGAGATACAGCACTGAAACAGGCCCTTCAGCCCACCGAGTCTGTGCCGACCAACAACCACCCATTTATACTAACCCTACAGTAATCCCATATTCCCTATCACCTACCTACACTAGGGGCAATTTACAACGGCCAATTTACCTATCACCTGCAAGACTTTGGCTGTGGGAGGAAACCAGAGCACCCGGTGAAAACCCACGCAGACACAGGGAGAACTTGCAAACTCCGCACAGGCAGTACCCAGAATCAAACCTGGGTCTCTGGAGCTGTGAGACTGCGGTGCTAACCACTGCGCCACTGAGCTGCATAGCCTAAAGAGAGAGAGAGGCCATTGAGCTGTTTTTCTGGGAAGCAGCTGCTCTCAGATATAGCAAAAGGCTGCTAAGATTCGAACCCAGTTTGAAGAGGTCACCAGAGGTTGCCTTATTAACGATAGTCCAGTCGAATGTGGTTGGAAGAAGTGAGCGAAGAAGACATCGGCTTTGAGCAGGACACCAGGAGATCCAATTCACTGCAACTGGGAGGAGTCTGGTACTTTTAACTGCAATTATACCTTTTTGATAAGAACACTGTTGAATGTATAAATGTGGTATCGGGGTTTTGAGTGTGTTAATGGGAAATACCTTTCTCTGTAATTTAATGTATTAGCTACCTACTAAGTACTGTTTAGTTAATGTTGATTTTTAGTTTTGTTGCTATAGTAAAAGGACAGCATGGTTTTGTGAAGGGGAGGTTGTGTCTTACGAATTTGATTGAGTTTTTTGAGGAAGTGACGAAGATGATTGATGAGGGAAGGGCAGTGGATGTTGTCTATATGGACTTTAGTAAGGCCTTTGACAAGGTCCCACATGGCAGACTGGTACAAAAGGTGAAGTCACACGGGATCAGAGGTGAGCTGGTAAGATGGATACAGAACTGGCTCAGTCACAGAAGACAGTGGGTAACAGTGGAAGGGTGTTTTTCTGAATGGAGGGTTGTGACTAGTGGTATTCCGCAGGGATCAGCGCTGGGACCTTTGCTGTTTGTAGTATATATAAATGATTTGGAGGAAAATGTAGCTGGTCTGATTTGTAAGTTTGCGGATGACACAAAGGTTGGTGGAGTTACGGATAATGATGAGGATTGTCAGAGGATACAGCAGGATATAGATTGGTTGGAGACTTGGGCGGAGAAATGGCAGATGAAGTTTAATCCGGACAAATGTGAGGTAATGCATTTTGGAAGGTCTAATGCAGGTGGGAGGTATACAGTAAATGGCAGAACCCTTAGGAGTATTGACAGGCAGAGAGATCTGGGCGTACAGGTCCACAGGTCACTGAAAGTGGCAACGCAGGTGGATAAGGTAGTCAAGAAGGCATACGGCATGCTTGCCTTCATCGGTCGGGGCATAGAGTATAAAAATTGGCAAGTCATGTTGCAGCTGTACAGAACTTTAGTTAGGCCACACTTGGAATATTGCGTGCAATTCTGGTCGCCACACTACCAGAAGGATGTGGAGGCTTTGGAGAGGGTACAGAGGAGGTTTACCACGATGTTGCCTGGTCTGGAGGGCATTAGCTATGAGGAGAGGTTGGATAAACGCGGATTGTTTTCACTGGAACGATGGAGCTGGAGGGGCGACATGATAGAGGTTTACAAAGTTAGAAGCGGCATGGACAGAGTGGATAGTCAGAAGCTTTTTCCCAGGGTGGAAGAGTCAGTTACTAGGGGACATAGGTTTAAGGTGCGAGGGGCAAAGTTTAGAGGGGATGTGCGAGGCATGTTTTTTACACAGAGGGTGGTGAGTGCCTGGAACTTGCTGCCAGGGGAGGTGGTGGAAGCAGATACGATAGCGACGTTTAAGAGAGATCTTGACTAATATATGAATAGGAAGGGAATAGAGGGATATGGGCCCCGGAAGTGCAGAAGGTGTTAGTTTCGGCAGGCATCAAGATCGGCGCAGGCTTGGAGGGCCGAATGGCCTGTTCCTGTGCTGTATTGTTCTTTGTTCTTAAAACATGAAATCTTGTCATGTGATTCTTTAATTGGTCATTGGGAAGTTCATATCTCTTGTTTTAAAAGTTAACAGTCTCTACTGAGGTCGTAACACTCCGTCTTGGGTCCCGTAAAAGAGTGAGTTGCCATCTCTTCAAGGGACATCCCTTGTCTCCTGGAATGAGTTTTGCTGCAAAGGACTCAGATTAGGACTTCCACAGGTCGATCTAAAGAAGAAAACTGAAGGCTGTACACAAGGAAATACTTGGTGCATTGGGAAGCCTGCCAGAAAGCCTCCAGTCAATGTAAGGAGTAAGGAAGAATCCAGTATGAACCGTGCGCATGGCCTTGCGCAGAGCTTGAAGCCCATCCTTTCCAGTTTGGCATGGTGGTCAAATCCATCAACACACTTATGGAGACAACCATGGTGATAGTCATTTTCTCAGTTTCCACTAAAAGTCTGAGTGCTGCCATGCAAGCTCAGACTGCTGTTATTATGGCTCTGGATACCAGTGTTCAAAGGGGCTTCCAGGGTGTTACGGGAGTCCAACAATCTATCTTCCAACAGATTACTAGGATTGCTGAGGTGTCACCCTTGGGGGAGCGGCAGTGGATCCATGGAGCATGAACCTGTTGTCCTCAAGATGACAACCCTTGCGATCCCACCTCTTACAGCCAGTGCCCTTACTGTTGCCTGTCATCCAGTCAACCCAGACTGCTGCCACCATGCAAAGATAATGCAATTTGAAGCCGAGCCATCTAGGCTTAGGCAGAGCTGATCGAGGTCATAGAGTCATATACAGCACAGAAGGAGACCATTCGGCTCATTGAGTCCATGCCGGCTCTCCGCAGAGCAATCCAGTCAGCTCCACTCCCTGCTCGATCCCCGTAGCCCTGCAAGTTTATTTCCTCCAAAGGTCATCTATCCAAAGGTTATCCTCCAAAGCCAAGTGTAGTCTCCTCTACTGAAAGTCATCAGCCTTCTGTGGACATGAAAGAGACTCCAGGATGGTATGTTGCCTCCCTGGTGCCAGGGTCAAGGATGTTTCTGAACGGACAGGGGGCATTCTGAAGGGGGAGGGTGAACAGCCAGAGGTTGTGCTACACATCGGTACCAATGACACAGGCAGGAAGAGTGGCGAGGTCCTGCAGGGGGAGTTTAGGGAGTTAGGTAGAAAGTTAAAAGACAGGACCTCTAGGGTTGTAATCTCGGGATTACTCCCTGTGCTACGTGCCAGTGAGGCTAGAAATAGGAAGATAGTGCAGCTAAACACATGGCTGAACAGCTGGTGTAGAAGGGAGGGTTTCAGATATCTGGACCATTGGGAGCTCTTCAGGGACAGATGGAAACTGTACAAGAAGGACAGGTTGCATCTAAACTGGAGGGGCACAAATATCCTGGCTGCGAGGTTTGCTAGCGTCACTCGGGAGGGTTTAAACTAGTGTGGCAGGGGGGTGGGAACACGAGCAGTAGGACAGCAGGTGAAATAAATGAGGGGGAACTAGTAAATCAGGCCAGTAAGACTAAGAGGAAAAGCAAGCAGGGAGATGTTGCGGAGCACAGCGGGACTAATGGTCTGAAGTACATTTGTTTCAATGCGAGAAGTATAACAGGTAAAGCAGATGAACTTAGAGCTTGGATTAGTACTTGGAACTATGATGTTGTTGCTATTACAGAGACTTGGTTGAGGGAAGGACAGGATTGGCAGCTAAATGTTCCAGGATTTAGAAGCTTCAGGCGGGATAGAGGGGAATGTAAAAGGGGTGGGGGGGGAGTTGCATTACTGGTTAAGGAGAATATCACAGCTGTACTGCAGGAGGACACCTCGGAGGGGTCATGCAGCGAGGCAATATGGGTGGAGCTCAGGAATAGGAAGGGTGCAGTCACAATGTTGGGGGTTTACGACAGGCCTCCCAACAGCCAGCGGGAGGTAGAGGAGCAGATATGTAGACAGATTTTGGAAAGATGTAAAGGTTACAGGGTTGTAGTGGTGGGTGATTTTAACTGCCCCTATATTGACTGGGACTCACTTAGTGCTAGGTGCTTGGATGGGGCAGAATTTGTAAGGAGCATCCAGGATGGTTTCGTGAAACAATATGTAGATAGTCCAACTGGGGAAGGGGCCGTACTGGACCTGGTATTAGGGAATGAGCCCGGCCAGGTGGTCGAAGTTTCAGTAGGGGAGCATTTCGGGAACAGTGACCATAATTCCATAAGTTTTAAGGTACTTGTGGATAAGGATAAGAGTAGTCCTCGGGTGAAGGTGCTAAATTGGGGGAAGGGTAATTATAACAATATAAGGCAGGAACTAAGAATTTAGATTGGGGGCGGTTGTTTGAGGGTAAATCAACATCTGACATGTGGGAGTCTTTCAAATGTCAGTTGATTAGAATCCAGGACCAGCATGTTCCTATGAGGAAGAAGGATAAGTTTGACAAGTTTCGGGAACCTTGGATAACGCGGGATATTGTGAGCCTAGTCAAAAAGAAAAAGGAAGCATTCGTAAGGGCTGGAAGGCTAGGAACAGACAAATCCCTTGAGGAATATAAAGACAGTAGGAAGGAACTTAAGCAAGGAGTCAGGAGGGCTAAAAGGGGTCATGAAAAGTCATTGCAAACAGGATTAAGGAAAATCCCAAGGCTTTTTGTATGTATATAAAGAGCAAGAGGGTAACCAGGGAAAGGGTTGGCCCACTCAAGGACAGAGAAGGGAATCTATGTGTGGAGCCAGAGGAAATGGGCGAGGTACTAAATGAGTACTTTGCATCAGTATTCACCAAAGAGAAGGACTTGGTGGATGATGAGCCGAGGGTAGGGAATGTAGATAGTCTCAGTCATCTCATTATCAAAAAGGAGGAGGTGTTGGGTGTCTTGCAAAGCATTAAGGTAGATAAGTCCCCAGGGCCTGATGGGATCTACCCCAGAATACTGAGGGAGGCAAGGGAAGAAATTGCTGGGGCCTTGACAGAAATCTTTGCATCCTCATTGGCTGCAGGTGAGGTCCCAGAGGACTGGAGAATAGCCAATGTTGTTCCTTTGTTTAAGAAGGGTAGCAAGGATAATCCAGGAAATTATAGGCCGGTGAGCCTTACGTCAGTGGTAGGGAAATTATTAGAGAGGATTCTTCGGGACAGGATTTACTCCCATTTGGAAACAAATGAACTTATTAGCGAGCGGCAGCATGGTTTTGTGAAGGGGAGGTCGTGTCTTACTAATTTGATTGAGTTTTTTGAGGAAGTGACAAAGGTGATTGATGAAGGAAGGGCAGTGGATGTTATCTATATGGACTTCAGTAAAGGTTTTGACAAGGTCCCTCATGGCAGACTGGTACAAAAGGTGAAGTCACACGGGATCAGAGGTGAGCTGGCAAGATGGATACAGAACTAGCTCAGTCATAGAAGACAGAGGGTAGCAGTGGAAGGGTGCTTTTCTGAATGAAGGGATGTGACTAGTGGTGTTCCGTAGGGATCAGTGCTGGGACCTTTGCTGTTTGTATATATATAAATATATAAATAAGTATATATATAAATGATTTGGAGGAAAATGTAGCTGGTCTGATTGGTAAGTTTGCAGACAACACAAAGGTTGGTGGAGTTGCGGATAGTGATGAGGATTGTCAGAGGATACAGCAGGATATAGATCAGTTGGAGACTTGGGTGGAGAAATGGCAGATGGAGTTTAATCCGGACAAATGTGAGGTAATGCATTTTGGAAGGTCTAATGCAGGTGGGAAGTATACAGTAAATGGCAGAACCCTTAGGAGTATTGACAGGCAGAGAGATCTGGGCGTACAGGTCCACAGGTCACTGAAAGTGGCAACGCATGTGGATAAGGTAGTCAAGAAGGCATACGGCATGCTTGCCTTCATCGGTTGGGGCATAGAGTAAAAAAATTGGCAAGTCATGCTGCAGCTGTACAGAACTTTAGTTAGGCCACACTTAGAATATTGCGTGCAATTCTGGTCGCCACACTATCAGAAGGACATGGAGGCTTTGGAGAGGGCACAGAAGAGGTTTACCAGGATGTTGCCTGGTCTGGAGGGCATTAGCTATGAGGAGAGGTTGGATAAACTCGGATTGTTTTCACTGGAACGACGGAGGTGGAGGGGCGACATGACAGAGGTTTACAAAGTTATGAGTGGCATGGACAGAGTGGATAGTCAGAAGCTTTTTCCCAGGGTGGAAGAGTCAGTTACTAGGAGACATAGGTTTAAGGTGTGAGGGGCAAAGTTTAGAGGGGATGTGCGAGGCAAGTTCTTTACATAGTGGGTGGTGAGTGCCTGGAACTTGCTGCCGGGGGAGGTGGTGGAAGCAGGTACGATAGCGACGTTTAAGAGGCATCTTGACAAATACATGAATAGGATGGGAATAGAGGGATACGGTCCCCGGAAGTGCAGAAGGTTTTAGTTTAGACAGGCATCAAGATCGGCGCAGGCTTGGAGGGCCGAATGGCCTGTTCCTGTGCTGTACTGTTCTTTGTTCTGCCAGCCTGCTGCAGTCACAGGGATAGCACTTCGTAGCAACATGAGGACAGGCAAAGGCTAACAGAAGACAGGCACTAAGGGAACACAGAAGCGTGATTAATTTATGTTTGTATGCAATGTGCTATGATTTATTTTATAAATTTGGATTAGACGATGGATTTTATATGTTGGCTTTTATTTTTACATTTTGGCCAAGAGACTGATGTGTTGCCAGTTACAGAGGGAAGATAAGGAGTGTGGAACTGTTGGTGAATGGAGAAATGAGGTTGAGGTTACTGTTATCGTACTGCAACTAATTCTTCACATACAATCCAGCAGAGAGCGCTGTCTAGGTTACAACCTCCCTTCCTCTTCTTTGTCTTCCACCTCTTTGTGCTTCTGCTGCTCAGTTGCTCACCTGATAGATGGTGGCACAGAGTGTTCTCTCATGATGGCAGCATTGTGCAGCATGCAGCATGTGACCACAAATCTTGAGATCCATTCAGCTGAACACTGCAGGGCTCCTCCAGAGTGGGCCAGGTACTGGAATCGTTGCTTCAGAACTCCAATGACCTGCTCTATATTATTTGTTGTGGCAGCATGACTCTCTCATTGTATGCATGCTGCACATGTTTGCATGGGTCACAAACCAGAGCCATGAGTCAGCAGACAGCCCTTGCCATCCAGTAGCCACCCTTTGGTTTGCTGTGGTGGCTGAAATATAGATTGCATAGTAGATTGCCACAATGTGACTGCATCATGACTTCTGTCAGGACACAGGGCATTGACCTGCATGATGTGCTGTGTATGGTCATACACTAGCCACACATTGAGGGATGGAATCTGGTACATGACAGAGGTGACATACACAGCACAAAAAGCCATGTGCGTGCAGTCATGGCACCCTGCACCATGGGGAAGACTGCAATCCTTGCAAATCCGCAAGTCATTTCTCTTTGAATAAAGAGCTCAGTGACCTCTCTTATTGCACTGCAAACTGCAGGGTGCTGCTATTATCTCCAGCATCTGAAAGGAGTCAGATGCATAAAAGTACATTGGCACGTTTACCTTGATAGCCACTGGCAACGCGGTCTTTGCCCTGTTCTGTGGTTTGGAGTTGTAGCTGCAGCAGTTGACAGATTACAGTGGCAATTTCCTTAGTGATTGCAGACGTCTCAAATAATGGCCATCGCAGAAGGTCAGATATAAAAAAGTGCTCCCTGAACACCCTCTGTGGATATGACCTTCTGCTGAGAGCCCTTCTCCACCTCCTCCACCTCCCGCTTCGAGCAGCTTGTCCTGGTCAATAGCCTCTGCTCATTCTTCCAGTCATGTTGCATACCAAGGCGAATGCCTGCTTACTGCATGGTTCTCAAATTGGGGTCTGCTTTGTACAAATTATCGGAAGTTATTTTTAGTCCAGCACAAGCAGCTGACAAGATGTCCACCCCGAAGCTGACGAATATCAGAGAATTAGAGAATCACAGAATTGCTTCAGCACAAAAGGAGACTATTTGGCCCATCATGTCTGCATTGGCTCTCTGAAGGAACAATTCACCTAATGTCACTCCCCCGTCTTTTCCCCATAGCCCTGCAAATTCTTCCTTTTCATATAACAATTCACTTCCCTCTTGAATGCCTCAATGGAATCTGCTTCCACCGCAATCTCAGGCAGTGTAGCAATGACATCACGGAAAGGAGGCTGGGTGCGGGCGGGGGGGCGGGGGTAAGGGCACACTGTGGCGGGAAATTTAAATCTCAGATCTCCGGTGCTCCAGAGATGGTGCTTAGAATTGGAATCACCAATAATGGAAGATTCCTGGTCATTCCCAGAGAGTTTGGAACCCTGGACCTTGTCCCATACTTAACCACATGAATTAATCACTTACATTTGTTGTAGCAATAGAGAGTTTAGGCTTTTCTCGTCTTGGTGCCAGTTTGTGACCTCTTTTACCAAGCCTCGTGTTTTGAAGTGTTACCTGCGTGACAGGAATATGTGAGCTAGCTGGCTAATGTGTGTTATAAGCTTCTTGGTACTGAGGTGGCAATCCTGAGATGGGCCTTTTGCAGGCTGCACCTCTTTGTGCTACAACATGGGTAGTCTGACTGTGCTTCCTTTTTCTCATATGTATAAGCACTTGGAAGGTCTCGCTGCAACACAAGGATGTGGTGTCAATCTGAGATAATGTCATCATGTGAGCAAATATCTGCCATGCTACTGAAACTGGGCACTTGCTCTGCATGACCAGTGAAGCTGGTCAGTAAAGCTTGGAAACATGCTTGTCTGTACCCACTCTGAGGCAGGAAGAGGGAAATGTCTTCACACTTGCCCAAGACCTCTACAACAGCAGTCTGAGCACCTAAAGCTGTCTTCAGAACCACTGTAGTACAGGTATCTGCTGTACATTGGCCTAGTAGAAGAAAGAAAGACTTGCATTTATATAGCGCTTTTCATGACCACCAGACCTCTCAAAGTGATTAACAGCCAATAAAGTACTGTTGCAATGTAGGAAATGCAGCAGCCAATATGTACACAGCAAACTCCCACAAACAGCAATGTGATGATGACCAGATATTTTATGATGTTTGATTGAGGGGTAAATATTGGCCAGTTCAACAGGTATAATTCCCCTGCTAGTCATCAAAATAGAGCAATTGGGATTTTTATGCCCAGCCGAGCAGGCAGATGGGTTGTTAGTTTAACATCTCATCCAAAAGACAGCACCTCCAAAGATGCAGCACTCCCTCAGTCCTGTACTGGAGTGGTAGCCTTTATTTTTGTGCTTCAGCCCTGGAATGGAACTTGAACCCAAACCCTGCGACTTAGATGCAACTGTGCTACTAATTGAGACACAGCTGACACTCAAGACTGACTAAATTCTCGAGCTACCACAAGCTCCAGGGTTGACTACAGTGCTTGAAAGTCCCACAGGTGTGGTTAATGGATATTTCTAATTGCTGTGCCATCTGTTGTACACACTGTATTACACTGTAAATTGCAGAAAATAAATCAACAATGAGGAAATTCAAGATAGCCACAAAAATCTCAAGGTTCAATTAATGTAATCTGCTCAAACTGTTTAGAATATCAACTGAACATCTCAATTACAGTCTGGGAGCAATATTACAAGTTCACACTCCTGCTGCATAGCCTCATGTTTTGGCAGAACAGATCATGAATTCAGTCATGTGCCTCACTTGATCTTCTATTCATGGATAATTGTGGAACAATGCATTCAAATCACTGATATGTTCCTGGCAGGTGAGGCTTCACCCCTGGACAATAGACTCATCACATTATTCCTAATATATTCATATTGTAAGTCACTGGCAGTTATTTATGATCATATATCAATAACAAAGAAACAGGAAATATTTAAATAAACCTAGCTAGAATACCTTGTGATCGACTCCCAGATCCCCTTGTCTTCTGAATCCTCATCACTGAGAAGATCTTTATTTATTTTATCAGGCTTTTTGTGTACCTGTAAGTAAATAAAAATAAAACTCGAATTGACATAATTTATAATTGAAGCATATGAACACACATCCATGTACAACAAACCCAAATCTACAATATTGCTAAGAGTGAACTAAATTTTCTGACAAGAATGTTAATACGTTTGTGCTTGCTCCAAGAAGGAGCAAGTGTATTGGACATACAAATGCCTTTTCCGCAACAGTAAAGACATTTAGCCTCGGGTAAACTAAATATACAAGATGAAAGTCATGCTTTAAATCAAAATCCTGTTTCTCCCACAGTCAGGGCACAACTGCATAAGTCACATTAATGTGAATATGAACACAGTGGAACGAACAAAAACAATATCAATTTAAAGACAGTTATAATTCAGCAGAAGGCAAACTTCTCCCATTTAAGAAAAATCACTTTCCAATTATGATCTCTTATAATCTTGGGTTTGTTAGTGCATTAAAGGCAGATTTATTTGCTCTGAAATATTTGTATGGAAATTTTTTATTTTTGCAAGGTTTCCAAAGATTTCTCTTTTGCGCCTTATACCTGGTTCAGTGTCACACCTAAATAAAGCAAAATACTTCGGATCCTCGAAATCTAAAATAAAAACAGAAAATGCTGGAAATACACAGCAGGTCTGGCAGCATCTGCAGAGAGAGAAAAACAGGGTTAACGTTTTAGATCTGTGACCTTTCATCAGAACTGGCAAAGGTTAGAAATGAAATAGGTTTTGAGCAAGTGAAAGGGGTGGCAAGGAAGAAGAACAAAAGGGAAGGTCTGTGATAGGGCGGAGGGCAGGAGAGATTAAATGACAACGATATTATGGGACAAAAGGCAAAGGGAGTAGTAACAGCCGTAGTAAAAGACAAAGCATTTGTCCAGAAAGAGTGCTAATGGCAGTACAATGAACAGCTCTGTCCGAAAGCAAAAACATGAAAAACGTTTAAGACCAGCACATGGTAAAAAAGCAATCAAAATGGCAGTCATGGTCTGAAGTTGTTGAGTCCAGAGGGCTGTAGGGTGCCTAATCAGAAGATGAGGTGCCGTTCCTCAAGCTTGCATTGAGCTTCACTGGAACACTGCAGCAGGCTGAGGACAGAAATGTGGCTGTGAGAGCAGGGTGGTGAATTAAAATGGCAAGTAACTGAAAGCTCGGGGTCATGCTTGCAGACTGAGCAGAGGAGTTCTGCAAAGCAATCACCCAGTCTGGGTTTGAGTGGCGAATTTGATATACTAAGTTGAAAGAAGTACAAGTTGGTGGGTCAGTCCTACTCAGGCACCCTCCCCCAACTCTTTTTCTGATGCATTGATGACTGTATCAGTGCTGCTTCCAGCTCTAGTCCTGAACTGGAAAACTTCATCAACTTCACTCCCAATTTCCACCCTTTTACATTCACATGGTCCATCTCCAACACTTCCTTTCCCTTCCTCGACTTCTCTGTCTCCATTTCTGGGAATAGATTGTCTAATAATATTCATTATAAGCCAACCGACTCCCACAGCTACCTCGTCTACGCTTCTTCACACACTGCTTCCTGTAAGGACTCCATTCCATTCTCCCAGTTTCTCCATCTCCGTCACATCTATCCTGATAATGAAACCTTCTATAACAGCACTTCTGATATGTCTTTTTTTAAAGTGATACAGCACTGAAACAGGCCCTTCGGCCCACTGAGTCTGTGCCGACCATCAACCGCCCACTTATACTAATCCTACACTAATTCCATATTCCTACCACATCCCCACCTGTCCCTATATTTCTCTACCACCTACCTATACTAGGGGTAATTTATAATGGCCAATTAACCTATCACCTGCAAGTCTTTGGCATGTGGGAGGAAACCGGAGCACCCGGAGGAAACCCACAGGCAGACACAGGGAGAACTTGCAAACTCCGCACAGGCAGTACCCAGAATTGAACCCGGGTCGCTGGAGCTGTGAGGCTGCGGTGCTAACCACTGCGCCACTGTGCCGCCTGTCTTCTTTTTACCTCTACTAAGGATTCTCCCACCCTCGGCCCACTGTGGTTGACAGTGCCCCCGACTGTGTCTGACCCATTTCCCGCACTTCTGTCCTCACCCTTTCCCTTCCCTCCCAGAAATGTGATAGGGTTCCCCATGTCCTCACTTTCCACCCTAGTAGTCTCCACACCCAAAGGATCATCTTCTGCCATTTCCGTCACCTCTAGCGTGATGACACCATGAAACACATCTTCCCCTCCCCTCCCATCAGCCTTCCAAAGGGATCGTTCCCTCCCCAACACCCTGGTCCACTTCTCCATTATGCCTGACACCTCGTCCCCTTCCAGGGCACCTTCCCTTGCAATCGCAGGAGGTGTAATACCTGCCCTTTTACCTCCTCTCTACTCAAGGCCCCAAACACTCGTTATAGGTGAAGCAGCAAATTACATGTACTTTTTTCAATTTACATACAATGTATTTGCTGCTTACAATGTGGTCTCCTCGACATTGCGGAGATCAAACCCAGATTGGGTGACTGTTTTGTAGAACACCAGTGGTCAGTCAGCAAGCATGAGCTTTCGGTGATTTGTGATTTTAATTCACCATCCTGCTCTCACGCCCACATTTCTGTCCTCAGCCTACTGCAGTGTTACAGTAAAGTTCAACGCAAGCTCGAGGAACAGCACCTCATCTTCTGATTAGGCACTCTACAGCCCTCTGGACTCAACATTGAGTTCAACAACTTCAGACCATGACTGCCATTTTGATTGTTTCTTTACACGTTTTCTGGTTTCTGAGCTTTAGCAGAGCTCTAGCAGAGTTGACACAGCATTGGTTTCAGAATATAAAATCAGGGAACTCTCAGTGCTGCTGGAGGGCGCAGAGTGTGAAGAAGGGAGTTTGGTAAGTGAGGGAGTTTGGTAAGGAGGGAAGTATAAATTAAGAAGAAAATAATTCGTGTACACAGGGCGTACAGTGGGAGTTTGGTGCATGACTTCCTTCCTTCCTTCCTTTTTCAGCCTCCAGTAGCTGCCTCTCTCTTTGGTACAGGAGAAGAAGCTGATTGGTGAGTAACTGGTAAATTATTTTACTTCTCATTGCAATAAAAAGGTTTTAAAGTTACATTATGGCACGTCAGCTTGGCCAAGTAGAATGTATGTCCTGTGGTATGTGGGAAGTCATGGACGCACCATGTGCCCTAGATGAACACATCTGCAGGAAGAGTCACCGGCTGCGGAAGCTTGAGCTCTGGGTTTCCGAACTCAAGTGGCGGCTGGAGCCACTGTTGTGCATCCGCGAGGCAGAGGACTACGTGGATAGTATGTTTAGAGAGGTGGGCACACCGCAGGTTAGCAGCATGTAGGCAAAGAGGGAATGGGTGACAGCCAGGCAGTCTAAGAGAACCAGGCAGGTAGTGCAGGATGCCCTGAGTTTATCTTGCTTGCTAATTGGTTTTCCATTTTGGATGCTGGTGGGAGCGAGTCCTAGGGACAGTGCAGCAAAGTCCGTGGAACCACGGGTGGCTCAGCTACATAGGAGGGGAGGAAGAAGAGTGGAAGAGCACTAGTGATCTGGGATGCAATAGTCAGGGGATCAGACAGGCATTTCTGCGACAGTAAACGTGACTCCAGGATGGTGTGTTGCCTCCTTGGTGCCAGGGTCAAGGATGTCACGGAGTGGCTGCAGGACATCTTTCTGGGGGAGGGTGAACAGACAGAGGTCGTGGTCCACATTGGTACCAATGACATAGGTAGGAAGAGGGATGAGGTCTTGAAAGCAGATTTTAGGGAGTTAGGAAGGAAATTAAAAAGCAGGACCTCCAAAGCAGTAATCTCAGGATTACTCCCAGTGCCACATGCTCGTTAGCACAGGAATAAGAGGATTGATCAATTGAACAAGTGGCTGGAGAATTGGTGTAGGAGGGAGGGCATCAGATTTCTGAGGCATTGGGACTGGTTCTGGGGCAGGTAGGACCTGTACAAGATGGACAGGCTACACCTTAACAGGACCTGAACCAACATCCTCACAGGGAGATTTGCTCGTGCTGTTGGGGAGGGTTTAAACTAACTAGTCAGGGGATGGGAACATAAGGAGTAGCTCAAATTGGAAGGAAGTGAAGCTGGTAACAGGAGATAGAAATGTAGCAAGTGACATTAGAAGGCAGGCGAAACAAAGGCAATCATCAACTAGGCTTAGAATGCAGAATGTCAAGAACATAAGGTTAAGAACACTTTACTTGAATGCATGCAGCATTCGACTTAAAGGCCCAAATAGAGGTAAATGGGTATAATCTAATTGCATAACAGAAAGGTGGCGACAGAGTGACCAAGACTGGGAACTGAATATTCAAGGATATTTGACATTCAGGAAGGACAGGGAAAACTGAAAAGGAGGTGGTGCTGTGCTGATAATAAGCATTGGTAGGAGTTGTTTATCGGCCACCAAACAGTAGTATGGGGCATGGCATTAATCAGGAGATTAGAGAAGTATGTAGCATGGGTAATACAGTAATTATGGGTGAATTCAATCTGTATATAGACTGGGTAAACCTAAAGAGCACTGCTGCAGAGGACAAGTTTCTGGAGTGTGTTACAGATTATTTTTAGAGCAGTATGTTGAGGAACTGACTGGAGAATAGACCATTTTAGATCTAGTGTTATGTAATGAGAAAGGGCTAATTAATAATCTTAGGGATGAGTGACCATAATATGATAGAATTTTACATTATGTTTGAAAGTGAGGTAGTTCAATCGGAAGCCAGGATCTTAAATTGAACAAAGGAAATTATGAAGGTATGAGGGGCAAATTGGCTGAGGTGGATTGGGAAAAATACAATAAAAGGTATGACAGTACATAGACAATGTACTTTAAAGATATGTAAATGTCTTTAAAGATATTACATAGTTTACAGCAACTATACATTCCTTCCAGGCACAAAAACTCCAAAAGTAAAGGCAGTCAACCGTGGATAACAAAGTAAGTTCAGGATTGTACAAGATTAAAAGAAAAGGCCAATAATGTTGCCAGAAATAGCTGTAAACCTGAGGATTGGGAGGATTTTAGAATACAGCAAAGGAGGACGAAGAAACTGATATAGAAAGGGAGAATAGAATATGAATGTAAGCTAGCAAAAAACATAAAAATGGACTGTAAAAGCTTCTATAGGTACGTAAAAAGGAAACATTTGGCTAAGAGAAATGTGGGTCCATTACAGGCAGAATCAGGAGAATGGGTGTTACGACCAGGTGTCTAGGGTCTAGGGGTCTTTTACTGTCTTCACCTGGTCTTATTGTAACAGGGTTTTTTAAACACACTGTGTTTTGAGCTTCCCCTTTGATGAATCCTTGTTCACCACTTTCCAATTATAAGGAAAATAAATGAGCATAAACAGGCTTTCTTAAGTTTAAAGAAGAAAAGTGAAATTTATCAAAACTTAAACTGAAACTCTAATTCAGTTAACGCCTACAGATACACGCTGCACCCCTTGCTAGCATGCATATGCGATACGCACATGCAAATAGGGACAGAAAAGAGCAGAAGAAAAATAAATTGGAGAGGTTTGAGGCAATCTCTGAAGAGGGGTTTTTACTGTGCTTCAAACTCGCTGTAGTCTTTGATTGTAGATAGTCTTGCTTATCGTTGGGGCCCGGTATTCTTCTGAAACTTGGTTCACTGTAGGAGACTTTTCTCTCTTGGGGTTAATATGTCTTCAATGGTTTCCGAAGCTGGTAAGAGCAAGATGAGAGCAGACAGGAGAGAGGTGTTCTCAGTCCAGAAATAAACAGCTTTCTGAGTTTTCAAATTCTGTGGCAAGCTCAAATTCAAACAGCCAGTTAGTCGTATGACACACTGGGCTGAGCAGGTCTTCTGTGTATTGGAGAAGCAGGGACTGGGTCCTTTGTTTCAACACTGTCTGCAGGCACGCAAAAAAGATCTTTCCGGTGAGGGGCCTGGCAATTCCTTGTGATAGGCCCTCTTTTCTTTCCAGCAACATTTTAAAGTTTTTAATGTTCATGTGGCGAAGTAATGTGTGCCTTATTCTTGGCAGGTGGTGGCCTGTATGACATGGGGAATAGAGAAATGGCAGAGAAGCTAAATGATTACTTTGTGTCCGTCTTCACTGAGGAAGATACAAGAAATCCCCCAGAATTAGAGATTCAAGAGAGTGTTCTTGAGCAGAGAGACCTTGGGGTGCAAGTACATAGTTCCCTGAAAGTGGCAACACAGGTAGACAGGGTGGTGAAGAAGGCATACGGCATGTTTGCCTTCACTGGCCGAGGCACTGAGCAGAAGAGTTGGGACGTCATGTTACAGTTACACATAACGTTGGTTAGGCTGCATTTGGAGTACTGTGTGCAGTTCCGGTCGCCGCACTACAGGAAAGATGTGACTAAGCTAGAGAGGGTGCAGAAAAGATTCACAAGGATGTTGCCTGGTTTGGAGGGCTTGAGTTGTAAAGAGAAATTGGATAGGCTGGGTCTGTTTTCCCTGGAGCGAAGGAGGCTGAGAGGTGATATGATAGAGGTATATAAAATTATGAGAGGCATAGATAGGGTAGATAGCCAGAGTCTGCTTCCAATGGTAGGGGTGACTAAAACTAGGGGGTATAGATTTAAGGTGCCAGGGAGGAGGTTTAAAGGAGATCAAAGGGGTAAATGTTTCACACAAAGAATAATGGGTATCTGGAATAAGCTGCTTGAAGAGGTGGTGGAGGCAGGAACAGTAGCAACATTTAAGAGGCATCTGGACAGGTACTTGAATGAGCAAGGCATAGAGGGATATGGAATTATTGCAGGCAGGTGGGATTAGTATAGATAGGCATTATGGTCAGCATGGACGCAGTGGGCCGAAGGGCCTGTTTCTATGCTGTACGACTCTATGACTCTAAGGGGTTAGGGGCAATAAGGAATTGAAGGAAATTAGTATTAGTAAGAAGGGGGTATTGAAGAAATTAATGGGGCTGAAGGTTGGTAAGTCCCCAGGACCTGATATTTTGCATCCCAGAATTGAAAGAGGTAGCTATGGAGATAGTGGATGCATTGCTGATCATCTTCCAAAATTCTATAGATTCTGGAGTAGTTCCTGCAGATTGGAAGGTTGTAAATGTCACCCCACTATTTAAGAAGGGATGGAGAGAGAAAGCAGGGAATTACAGACTTATTAACCTTACATCTGTTGTTGGGAATGTGCTAGAATCTATTCTAAAGGATGTGATAAATGGACACGAGTCATAGAGTACTGAAACAGGCCCTTCGGACCACTGAGTCTGTGCTGACCAACAACCACCCATTTATATTAATCCTGCATTAGTCCCATATTCCCTACCACATCCCCACCATTCTCCTACCTATCAACACTAGGGGCAATTTACAATGGCCAATTTACCTATTAACCTGCAAGTCTTTGGCTGTGGGAAGAAACCGGAGCACCCGGCGAAAACCCACGCGGTCACAGGGAGAACTTGCAAACTCCGCACAGGCAGTACCCAGAACCAAACCCAGGTCGCTGGAGGTGTGAGGCCCACTGCGCCACTGTGCCACCCGATAATAATAATTGGATAATAATAATCTGATTGGGCATAGTCAACATGGATTTATGAATGGGAAATTGTGTTTGACGAACCCGTTCGAGTTTTTTGAGGATGTTACTAACAAAATTGATAAAGGGGAGTTGGTGGACGTGGTATAGTTGGATTTTCAGAAGGCCTTTGATAAAGTCCCCCACAGGAGGTTGGTTAGCAAAATTAAAGCACATGAGATAGAAAGTAATATAGAGGCCACAACTGGAGTACTGTGTGCAGTTTTGGTCTCCTCATCTGAGGAAGGATGTTCTTGCTATAGAGGGAGTGCAGGGAAGGTTTACCAGACTGATTCCTGGGATGGGGGGACAGACATATGAAGAGAGATTGAGTCGGTTAGGATTATATTCGCTGGAGTTCAGAAGAGAGAGGGGGATCTCACAGAAACCTATAAAATTTGAATGGGACTTGACAGGGTAGATGCAGGAAGGATGTTCCCGATGGTGGGGGAGTCCAGAACAGGGATCATAGTCTACGGATACGGGGTAAACCTTTCAGGACTGAGATGAGGAGAAATTACTTCACCCAGAGAGTGGTGAGCCTATGGAATTCACTATCACAGAAAGCAGTTGAGGCCAAAACATTGTATGTTTTCAAGAAGGAGTTTGATATAGCTCTTGGGGTGAAAGGGTTCAAAGGATATGGGGGGAAAGCGGGAACAGGTAACTGAGGTGGATGATCAGCCATGATCATAATGAATGGTGGAGCAGGCTTGATGGGCCGAATAGCCTACTCCTGCTCCTATTTTCTGTTTCTAGGTTTCTATATACTGGCATGGATTAAGGATTGGTTAACAGGCAGAAAACAGAGAGTATGAATCAACGGGTCATTCTCGCGTTGGCAGGCTGTGACTAGTGGGGTACCACAGGGATCAGTGCTTGGGCCCCAGCTGTTCACAATATATATCAATGATTTGGATGTGGGGACCAAATGTAGTATTTCCAACTTTGCGGATGACACAAAACTAGGTGGGAATGTGTGTTGTGAGGAAGATGCAAAGTGGCTCCGAGGGGATTTGGACAGACTTAGTGAGTGGGCAAGAGCATGGCAGATGGAATATAATGTGGAAAAATGTAAGGTTATCCACTTTGGTATAAGGACAGATGAGCAGAGTATTTCTTAAATCGTAAGAGATTAGAAAATGTAGATGTACAAAGGGACCTGGGTGTCCTTGTCAATACGTCATGAAAGCTAACATGCAGGTGCAGCAAGCAATTAAGAAGGCTAATGGTATTTTAGCCTTTATCGCAAGAGGATTAAGTACTGGAGTAGTAACGTCTTGCTTCAATTGTATAGAACCTTGGTTACACCGCTGCAGGAGTACTGTGTGCAGTTTTGATCCCCTTACCTTAGGAAGGATATTATTGCCATAGAGGGAATGCAACGAAGGCTCACAGACTTGTTCTCGGGATGGCAGGACTGTCCTATGAAGAGAGTTTGGGGAAACTGGGCCTCTAGAGTTTCGAAGAATGAGAGGTGATCTCATTGAAACCTACAAAATACTTAAAGGGATAGACAGGATAGATGCAGCTAAGATGTTTCCCCTGGTTGGGAAGTCTAGAACCAGGGATACAATTTCAAAATAAGGGGGAAGCCACTTAGGACAGAGATTAGGAGAAATTTCTTTACTCAGAGGATTGTGAATCTTTGGAATTCTCTACCCCAGAGGGTTGTGGAAGCTCAGTCATTGAGTAAGTTTAAAGCAGAGATTGACAGATTTCTAAATATCAATGATATAAGGGGATATGAGGATAGTGTGGGAAAAAGGCATTGAAATGGATGATCAGCTATAATCGTATTGAATGGTAGAGCAGGCTCGATGGGCTGAATGGCTTACTCCTGCTCCTATGTTCTGGTCTTAAACTTGTTTTTCATGTTTTTGCTTTTGGACGAAACTGTCCATTATTCTGCCATTAACACTCTCTCTGGACAAATGCTTTGTCTTTTCCTATGGCTATTACTACTCTCTTTGCCTTTTAATCCATGACATCTTTGTGATTTAATCTTGCCTGCCCTCTGCCCTACCACAGACCTTCCCTTTTGTTCCTCTTCCCCTCTTCCCCCTTTCACTTACTCAAAGCCTATTACATTTCTAACCTTTGCTAGTGCTGTTGAAAAGTCACTGACCTGAAACGTTATCTCTGTTTCTCTCTCCACAGATGCTGCCAGACCTGCTGAGTATTTCCAGCACTTTCTGTTTTTATTTCAGTGTTGGACCAATTCAGTTTCCTTCTTTCCCATCAATAAAATTTTGTTCCAGTGTCTTGGCAGGGGGATGGGCACCAGTATATAGAAATAGAAGAGAGTAATAAAGTGCATCATGTGAGAGTGTTGGACAGTACTAGAAAAGAGAGTCGTTCCCTATTAGATAGAAGCACATGCAGAAGGGCTACGAGGAATGCAAAGACAGAATTACAGTGCATGTACACAAAGTATGGTCAATAAGGTTGGTGAGCTACAAGCACAAATAACAGCATGTGAATATTATGTAGTAGAAAGAATGGAAAGGCTTAAAATTGATGAGGATTGGGCGAATAATATTAGATTAGAGATACAGCACTGAAACAGGCCCTTCGGCCCACCGAGTCTGTGCCGAACATCAACCACCCATTTATACTAATCCTACACTAATCCCATATTCCTACCAAACATCCCCACCTGTCCCTATATTTCCCTACCACCTACCTATACTAGTGACAATTTATAATGGCCAATTTACCTATCAACCTGCAAGTCTTTTGGCTTGTGGGAGGAAACCAGAGCACCTGGAGAAAACCCACGCAGACACAGGGAAAACTTGCAAACTCCACACAGGCAGTACCCGGAATCGAACCCGGGTCCTTGGAGCTGTGAGGCTGCGGTGCTAACCACTGCGCCACTGTGCCGCCCTAAGGCAAGGATATAAAGTGTTCAGAAAAGATAGAGAAGGGAAAAAAGGTGGGGTGACAGCACTGATTAGGGAAGACATTGTGACATTGTCGTGTTCGAAAGAGAGGAACCCCTTGAGGAGGTAGAGACAGATTCATTTGGTAGGAGTTGAGAAGTGAAAAAGTGAATGTTCATGTTACTAGGGGTGTTCGAAAGGCCTCCAAATAGTGAGAGATAGAGGAGCAAATCTATAGGGAAATCGCAGAGATCTGCAAGAACTAGAGACTGGTGCTATTGAGGGATTTTAATACCCAAATATCGATGGAGATCATTTTAGATTAAAGGGAAAGGAGGGTGAGAAATTGCTGGATTGTGTTCAGGAGAACTTCCTTGATCAGTATGTTCTCAGTCTAACTAGAAAGGAGGCATTGCTGGATCTGCTGCTGGAAAATGAGGTGGGCCAAGTGTCTGTGGGGGAGCACTTGGGTAAGAGTGCTCATGTATCATAAGGTTTAGATTCGCAATGCAGAAAAGCAATAAACAATATGAGTTAGAATGGCTAATCTCAATGCAATGAGAAGGGTTAGAGTCATAGAGAGATACAGCACTGAAACAGACCCTTCGGCCCACTGAGTCTGTGCTGACCAACAACCCCCCATTTATACTAATCCTACATTAATCACATATTCTCTACCACCTACCTACACTAGGGGCAATTTACAACGGCCAATGTACCTATTAACCTGCAAGTCTTTGGGAGGAAACCAGAGCACCCGGTGGAAACCCACACAGTCACAGGGAGAACTTGCAAACTCCGCACAGGCAGTACCCAGAACTGAACCTGGGTCACTGGAGCTATGAGGCTGTGGTGCTAACCACTGCGCCACTGTGCCACCCTAGCCTGGATAAAATGGAACCAAAGACTGAGAAGAAAAACTCTAATGGGATAATGGGTTATCTTTAAGGAAGAAATACTTCAGGTACAGGATAGGTACATTCCAACAAGGGCGAAAGGTAGGGGAACCATAAACAGGGCTCTTTGGATGACGAGGGAGATAGAGATAATAATGAAAGAAAAAAAGGAGGGTGCATGATCCACGTCAGATGAGCTGTTCAAGTGGGAACCAGGCCAAATACAGTAAGTTGAGAGGGAAAGTTAAGGAGGAAAGTATGACTGGCAAAAGAGAATATGAGAATAGAATGGCAGTCAACATAAACAGGGAACCCAAAAATCTTCTACCAACTTGTAAATAGTAAGTGGGTAGTAAGAGGCGGAGTGTGGTCTATTAGGGACAAAGGGGGTAATATAGGCTTTGTGGCACAGGGCAAGGCTAGAATACTTAATGAGTAATTTGTATCGATGTTTACTAAGTAAGAGGAATCTGACAAAATATCGTTAGCAGTGGAGAGAAAAGACAAAGGATAGGGTAAAAATTGAGAGTGAGGAGGTACTGGGATATGCTTATGGTGGATGACGTACATGGTCCAGACGGCTTGCATCCAGGTTGCTAAAGGAAGTGGGGGTCAAAATAGCGTAAGGGCTTGCCATAATCTTCCAATCTTCCCTAGATATGGGGGAGGTGGCAGAGGATTGGAGAGTGGCAAATGTGGCACCCTTATTGAAGAAAGGGTGTAAGGACAGTCTTAGCAATTATAGGCCAGTTAGTTTACCATCAGTGGTGGGCAAGGTTTTAGAAACAATAATCAGGGAATAAAATCAACAGGCACTTGGAGAGGTTTGAGTTAATTAAGGATAGACAGCATGGATTTGCAGATCATGCTTGATTAATCTAATTGAATTTTTTGATGAAGTAATGGAGAAGGTTGATGAAGTATATATGCATTGTCTATATAGATTGGATAAAAAAATTGGCTTAAGGACAGAAAACAGTGAGTGGTGCTAGATGGTTGCTTTTCAGACAGGAGGATGGTAGACAGTGGTGCTCCCCAAGGGTCAGTGCTGGGACTACTGCTTTTGTTGCGATATATAAATGGTTTGTATCTTGGAATACAGAGTAGAATTTCAAAATTTGCCAAAGATACCAAACTTGGAGGACTGGCAAACACTGAGGATAATACGAACTGTCTGCAACAGGACATAGATAGGCTAGCAGAATTGGCAGACAAATGGCAGATGGAATTTAATACAGACAAGTGTGAGGTGGTGCATTTTGGCAGAAGGGATAAGCTAAGGTAATATAGACTTAATGGCACGGTTCTAAAGAGCGTGCAGGAACAGGGGGACCTGGAGGTACATGTGCATTGACTTTGAAGGTGGCAGGACATCTTGAGAGAGTGGTTAGCAATGCAAATGGGATTTTGGGCTTCATAAATACAGGCATAGAGTACAATGCAGGGACGTTATGCTGAACTTTTGAAAAGCTCTGGTTAGGCCCCAAATAGAGTATTGTGTCCAGTTCTGGCCACCACACTTCAGGAAAGATGTGAGGGTCCTTGAGAGGGTACAGAGGAGATTTGCCAGAATGGTTCCAGGGATGGGGGATTTTAGTTACAAGGTTAGGCTGGAAAAGTTGGGGTTGTTCTCCCTGGAGCATAGGAGATTAAGCAGAAATTTGATAGAGGTGTACAAGATTATGACAGGGCTTAGATAAACTAGACAAGGGAAAACTGTTTCCATTAACTGATGGTACAAAAACTAGGGGACACAGATTGCAGGTTTTGGGCAAGAGATGCAGGGGGAATGTGAGGAAGAAATTCTTTTATGCAGCGAGTGGCAATGACCTGGAATCCACTGCCCATGCAGATGGTGGAAGCGGAGACACAAGCAGGAGCCTGATTGGCAAAAGTGTTGCTGGTTGTCACATGGCTCCGGTTGGAGATGGAGCAGAAAACCCTGGTAATAGGGGCAGAAAAGTGACAAGCGCTCCTTTGATTGGACAAGCTCGGTAGTAACAGAGAGCACCTGGACGGGCAGAAAAAACTCACAAGATATCTGGTTGTGTGTCAGTGTGTGTGGTTTTACCTTCTGGAAGGAGATAAAAGTCAAGTGCTGTTGAAGTGTAAAAAAAGGACTGAAGGGGAGAATTCCATGGAAGAACAGAAGACTACAACCCAGCTCGCTTTCCTGCTATTCCCTAAAAGATTCTGTGAAGTTCGTTGTGCCAATTCGTCTTGTTGCCTGTATTTGAAGAAAGCCTGCTAAAAACAATTCTCAATGCTGCCTGAAGTATTGAAGATTCTGGTGACCTCTCTACGTTTTCTCAGAGGTTGGACCATGTGCCAGCTTGTGCAGCATGTCTCCTCTGTTTTTTTTTCAGGAGTGGGCAAGTAATCTCCCCGGGTGTGTTTTTTTTTGTCTGTAATAGAGCTCTGATCTAAACATCTCTTTTTATTTTCTCGGCTAACCGGTGTATATGTGTGTGTGTGAGTGTGAAGGGACTAAGGTTAAAAAAAGGGATTTAAAATTTGGTTAAGGAAGAAAGGGGAATTTTAAAAATTTAATGTTGGAATTTAAAAATTTAATCTGTGTGATATTGTTTTATTTCATTACTAGTTAAGACTTGTTTTATAATAAATGTTGTTGTTCAGTAAAGAAACCTGGTTAGTGTGTTCTATTCCGGGGAAAATAGTGTATCTGACTGACTGTTTCAGTAAGTGGGAAAATCTATAAAAATATGTTGTGACCTGTGGCGAAGTGGGACTGAATTAACAGTGCAGTCCTCCTGCCTCAGTCATAACACTCTACATTCAGCCTCCGATCCCCGCTCCCCTCCCACTGTTTTATATCCAGCCTCCGATTCCTGCTCGGCTCCCACTGTTTTATATCCAGCCTCCAATCCCCATTCTGCTCCCGCTGCTTGATATCCAGCCTCCAATCCCCATTCCGCTCCCGCTGCTTTGTATCCAGCCTCCGAGCCCCGCTCCACTCCTGCTGATTTATATCCAGCCTCTGATCCCTGATCTCTGATCCCACATTTTTTGGGATTTTTTCTCCCTGCTGCTCTCACATGTGTTCAAGTCTTCAGAAGAAGGAATTTTCCTCCACACAAGATCAGGTGGCAGGTTGTTCAACCTTGCCCGTCTAACAGCGAAGTCCCAAGTACGGAAAGTCCTCATCAGGGAACTCCTCTTTGCTGACGATGCTGCTTTAACATCTCACACTGAAGAGTGTCTGCAGAGTCTCATCAACAGGTTTGCGGCTGCCTGCAATGAATTTGGCCTAACCATCAGCCTTAAGAAAACGAACATCATGGGGCAGGATGTCAGAAATGCTCCATCCATCAATATTGGCGACCACGCTCTGGAAGTGGTTCAAGAGTTCACCTACCTAGGCTCAACTATCACCAGTAATCTGTCTCTAGATGCAGAAATCAACAAGCGCATGGGAAAGGCTTCCACTGCTATGTCCAGACTGGCCAAGAGAGTGTGGGAAAATGGTGCACTGACACGGAACACAAAAGTCCGAGTGTATCAAGCCTGTGTCCTCAGCACCTTGCTCTATGGCAGCGAGGTCTGGACAACGTATGTCAGCCAAGAGCGACGTCTCAATTCATTCCATCTTCGCTGCCTCCGGAGAATCCTTGGCATCAGGTGGCAGGACCGTATCTCCAACACAGAAGTCCTCGAGGCGGCCAACATCCCCAGCTTATACACACTACTGAGTCAGCGGCGCTTGAGATGGCTTAGCCATGTGAGCCACATGGAAGATGGCAGGATCCCCAAAGACACATTGTACAGCGAACTCGCCACTGGTATCAGACCCACCGGCCGTCCATGTCTCCGCTTTATAGACGTCTGCAAACGCGACATGAAGTCCTGTGACATTGATCACAAGTCGTGGGAGTCAGTTGCCAGCGTTCGCCAGAGCTGGCGGGCAGCCATAAAGGCGGGGCTAAAGTGTGGCGAATCGAAGAGGCTTAGCATTTGGCAGGGGAAAAGACAGAAAGGAAAGGAGAGAGCCAACTGTGTAACAGCCCCGACAAACAAATTTTTCTGCAGCACCTGTGGAAGAGCCTTTCACTCTAGAATTGGCCTTTATAGCCACTCCAGGCGCTGCTTCACAAACCACTGACCAACTCCATTGTCTCTCGAGATAAGGAGGCCAAAGAAGATCCCTGCTCTGCTCCCGCTGCTTTATATCCAGGCTCCAATCCCCATTCCGCTCCTGCTGATTTATAACCAGCCTCTAAGCCCTGCTCCACTCCCACTGCTTTATATCTAGTTTCTGATCCCTGCTCTGCTCCTGCTGCTTTATATCTAGTTTCTGATCCCCTCTCCACTCCCGCTGCTCTATATCCAGCCTCTGATCCCCATTCTGCTCCCACTGCTTTATATTCAGCCTCCTATCTCTGGTCCGCTCCCAGCAGTTTATATTTAGCCTCCAATCCCCACTCCCCTCCTGCTGCTTTATATCCAGCCTCTGATCCCTGTTCCACTTTCACTGCTTCATCTGTGACTTCCGATTCCCGCTCTGCTCCTACTGCTTTATCTACAGTTTTTAATCTCTCTTGTGCTCCCACTCCTTTAACCACGCCCTCCGATCCCAGCTCTGCTCCCATTGCATTATATCCAGCCTCCGATCCCAATGAGTGACTTCTTCAAAGTGCTAATCAACAGATGGCAGAGGCAATTAAGCCACACAATGAAATGCATCTATCCAAGATATGAATGATTTGTTTCAACCATTAGATTGCTGTGAACTACTATAAAACTGTAAAGAACACTTACAAGTTTACGAGCTATGGAACCACTGTTTCTGGGTGTGCCCCACATTCCTGGGAAATGCTAATCCCAAAGAACTGTTTCATCAGAGCGAAATCTGATGATGTTGATAAACCAGAATCTTCCCCATCGAAACACCATCATATTTAATTGGACTATTCATGAACCCCATGAGATTATTACAATATGTAAGAAAGCACAGATTTGGGGAGGGGTTTGCAGCAATCATTGTCATGGATGTGATTTTCTTTTTTAAAGAGCAAAAACTGTGTTTTAGAAGTAGTTTTAGCTGCAAACAGCAGTACAGAAGCAGCAGCTTTTCAGAAGCACCAATTCGAGGGTTAACAGCATGAGTCAGCTCAGATGTATTAGCAAATATAATATTGATCTTTGTAAGTTTATCAATGTTACAATAAACTATTAAAGGAACAGTTGTGCGCCTTGACCATTTTCTCCACCCGGACGGGTTCAGGCCAAACTGTAGAGTTAGGAGTATATAATCAGATAGGTGTGGAATAACCTACCTACATGCTTTATATACAGCCTCCCATTTTTTGCCATGCTCAACGCTCCAACTGACGTCATTAGCTAACACACATGCTTTCAACAGCAGGAAGGAACCCCCATCAGTGCTCTTTAAAGAGATCATCAACTACTTACAGGGTAGTTGTTAATTGATTTCTACTAGCTGTTGCTGCAATTGTAGAAATATTTGCTATGTTGTACAGTTCTTCGCTAAAGTCTACAGGGAGTCGTGCAGCACGTGTTGAAGGACTTTGTCCTAACTTCAAGGATTCTGCCATCATGGAAATAATAAGGAACTTTTAGGCATCGTGCCAACATTTACTGTTTGCAGTCAGTGGGTTGATTTATGACAGGGGTTCTGAACTGGTGTCTGTGGCACCTATGGGATCAGCAAGAAGGTCTCAAGGGATCTACCAGTGGGCCTCTATCTCCACTGTGGATGCAATTCAAGGTTGATCCCTGAATGTTACTGTATCCAGGGCACAGTGCTTTATCTTTCAGCCCTGAGTCACCATCTGACATCAGCAGAGTATCACTATAGTCCCCAGCCTGCAAAGGATGTGAGGACCCTGAAACTGCAGTTTGGTCCCAGAGGTTCATGTTCATCAGTCTGCTGTGCCGTCAGGGAGATGGTGTCCAGTCTTAGCGGGTGTGCTCTGCTTGGTTTGTTAATAATGGACAAGAAAAGTGAGAGCTGGTATGTCTGCCGCCACTATTGGTCTCATCAGTCCTCCATCAACTCCAGTTAGGCTTTACCCAAATTAATGACAGTTACTTCTTAGTGACAGTTTACAAACTTCAGGACAGCTCTACCAATGTCAGTAACAGTTTACTAATCATAGTGACAGTTTATTAACTTCACTGAAACTCTACCAACCTCAGCAACAGTTTACTAACCTCAGTGACAGTTTACTAACCTCAGTGACAGTCTACTTCCTTCAGTATAACTGAGCCAGGATGAACATTGAGCATGACATGTGCGAGTGCTTGTCGAAGATACTTCCACATCTTGACAGAACTGTTGCTCAGCATCAGCAACATTGTGGAAGTAAAACCACGATTGTAACAAATATATATGTGTGACAGTACAACTAATTTTTATACAGAAAAAAACTTGCGTCACAGGGTTCCTTGGGACGGGTGCTTCAGAAGCGAAATGGTTTAGAACCCTGATTTGCGAGGTTGCTGTAGATTGAGAGCAAGGGAGTTGGGGGCTCAAATGGAACCATACAATACACTTGTTGGGAGCCAATCAAATTTCATTGTTAGGCCCCAGTGATCAGCACTTGGACTACTGGAATTTTGATATACATTAATCACGTGGACTTGGGGTTACGGGTACAATTTAGAAATTTGTAGATGACACAAAACATGCAAGTCTAGTGAACAGTAAGCAAGATTGTAACAGACTTCAAGAGGTCATGGACAGGCTGGTGGAATGAGTGGACACATGACAGATGAATTTTTATGCAGAAAAGTGTAAGGTGATGCATTTTGGTAAGTAGAATGAGGAGAGGCAATATATGCTAAATGGTACAATTTTAATGTAGTGCAAGGAGAGAGAGACCTGGGAATGTTTGTGCAAAAATCTTTCAAGGAGGCAGGAGAGGTTAAGCAGATAGGATTCTGGGTTATATAAATACAGTACAAAAGCCAGGAAGATTTGCTAGAGCTACATACAACATTAGTTCAGCCCCAGCTGGAATATTGTTTTCAATTCTGGGCATCATATTTTCGGAAGGATATGAACTCTTTCGAGAGGGTGCAGAAGAGATTTACTTGCAATGGTTCCAGGGTTGAGGGATTACAGTTACGTGGATAGACTGGAGAAGCCGGGGTTCTCCTTACAGCAGAGAACGCTAGAACAGATTTGGTAAAGATGTTTAAAATCGTGAAGTGTTTAGACAGAGTAGGTAAAGAGAAACTGTTTCCAATGGCTGAAAGGTTGATAACGCGAAAGCATAGATCTAAGGTGAGTGGCAAAAGAACAAGAAGCGACATGAGGCAAAACTTTTTAAGGCAACAAGTGTTCAGAATTTGGAATGCATATTCTGATAGGGTAGTGGATACAGATTCAATAATAGCCTTCAAAAGGAAGTCTTCGAAAGGGTTGGCACAAACCCGAGAGACCAATTGGCCTCCTTCTGTGCTGTACTATTCTATGAACAGGTGAGTCGACAGCGCTCATTGAACTATTACCAGTAGGAAGGTCTACATATCTGTGTAATCAAGAAAAGTATAACACCATCTACAAAGCACAAGTCAGGAGTGTGATGGAATACTCTCCACTTGCCTGGATGGGTGCAGCTCCAACAGCAATCAAGAAGCTCGACACCATCCGGGACAAAGTAGCCCACTTGATTGGCATCCCATCCACAAACATTCACTCCCTCCACCACCAATGCACAGTGGCAGCAGTATGTACCATCTACAAGATGCACTGTGGCAACGCTCCACGACAACTCGAGCAGCACCTTCCAAACCCGTGACCTCTACCACCTAGAAGGGCAAGGGCAGCAGATACATGGGAACGCCACCAAGTTCCCCTCCAAGCCACACACCATCCTGACTTGGAACTAGATTGCCGTTCCTTCACTGCCACTGGGTCAAAATCCTAGAACTCCCTAACAGCACTGTGGGTGGACCTACCCCACATGGACTGCAGCGGTTCAAAAAGGCAGCTCACCACCACCTTCTCATGGGCAATTAGGGATGGGCAATAAATGTTGGCCTGGCCAGCAACACCCACGTCCAACCAACAAAATGAATTAAAAAAATTGAAAGCAGGCACAGACTTGCCTGAAGTGCTGTTAGCAATCATACACCAGCTTTACATGAATAGAGTAGAAGCCCCTGTAGTTTACAAAAGCAGTGAATTTGTCTAAAGGAGCTTACTGGTCCTTATGGGTGCAGTCAATGACTTGGGGAAAATCTGCAATCCTTATGAATCTCACAGCCCAATCATGATGTTTTTGGAAGTCCATGGGGAAAGTGATGCCAGTGCTTGCTGTACCAAACATGTTATCAGTCACCTGTTTAACGTAACTCAAAATGTTTTTGCCTCCTTTAATTTTTGTAATCCATGCTCATGATGATCCTCTGTTTGTTGCTACGAGAAGTATGCTGGATGTGCAGCAAAGCCATGTGGAAAATACGTCGGAGAATACGTGGCTTTGAGCATGCCATGGAGGAGTCCATGCAGGCCATGATGTCTGCCACATCCCAGGCATATGAGTTTATGTGTTCCTCAGCGTGCCAGCTGCCCCAGGCCTTTTCTAGGATAATCGGCGTCCCCACCTCCCCGCCGACACTGAACCCCTTACCTCCAGCAGACGAGCACACGGGGGATAATCAAGCATCATTGCTGCAGATCCCCAGTAGAATGGAGCCATCAAGGCCCCATTACTCCAGAGGATGCCCGACACAGGCATCTATAGCAATGGGGCAGTGCACTGAGCAGACTGCCTCCACCTCAGCTGATAATGTTGGGGTAGTACCTAGATGTAGTGGGAGAAAATGGAAAAAGAAACAGTTTTGAGCATGAAGGTGGCATGGGTGCTCCAAATATTGTGCAACTGTTCCATAAGTTTAAATATATCTTTATTTACTTAACATTTGATGCACTCTTGAAAATCATTTGCTTGGTTTCAGATGAAAAGGAAAATGTTTATTGGCAAGAATGCATTGGTGCTTGCAAAGCATCTCAGAAAATGTCCAGTGTCCATTTATCATTGCCATTTGAGCCTCAGATTTCAACGATGGCTTTTTGTCATTTGATGATTATTCACTTTTGTCATTACCAACATGCCTTACATTTGTGGTTTTGCGGCAAAACCTTAACTTGCAGTGATGTGTATTCAATTCCATTGTAGCACATAGAAGATTTCATCTGCCGGTGACATCAAAGTGCAGCAAAGTTTCTTTTACATTACAGCAACGAATAAGACTGCAGGCATATGTGAACATGTGTGGAATTTTTATTTTTCTCCTACTAACGTTCCTTGATGAAGTGGCTTATCGTTGGCTGAAACGTGGAAAAATAAGGTTCTCTCTGATGTTCCTTGCATGTCTCCCCATGGCCCTCATATCTATAATGGCATCATTGGCATTGTTGTCCTCCTCCTCATCCGCTTCATAGTCTTCCTCATCTGAGGAGGACTGGTGTTCCTCCAGTTCTTCTACCTGCAGAATGTTGTCAGGTCTAATTGCAAAGTTATGCAAGGCACAATAGACAACGATTATTTGCGACATCCTCTGTGGTGCATACTGAAGAGCCCCTCCTGACCGGTCAAGGCAGCGGAAGTAAATTTTCAGCATGCCAATGGTGTGTTCAATGATGGATCTGGTGGATGCATGTGCAGCATTGTACCTCTCTTCAGTAGCGCTTTGGGGAAGCTGCATGATGTCATCAACCATGTACACAAAGGGAGTAACCCCTGTCACTCCGGATCCAGCCGTCTACTTTAGCTGGTTCCTCAACAACTTCTGGCAGCTGTGAGTTCCTCAGAATGTATGAGTTGTGACAGCTCCTGAGGAAACATGCACAGACATGCATTATTCTTCTCCTGTGTTCACAAAGTTGTATGTTAAAGAGTGGAAGCCTTTGCGATTCGCAAATACAGCAGGCTGGTCTTAGGGAGCTCTAATGGCCACGTGAATACAGTCAATCACCCCTTGCACTCTAAGGAACCCAGAGATGGTGCCGAAGGCTGCAGACCTTGCTGCCTGGCTGTCCTCATCTACAGGTAATCATTGGCATGTCAAAAAAGGGCACTGGTCACCTCTTTGATGCACCAAAGGGTCCCACACTGCGAGATGCCACTTATGTTGCCCGTGGATTCCTGGAAGGACCCGCCAGCAAAAATACTGAGTGCAGCAGTCACCTTGAGGGGAACTGGCATGGGATTTCCACAAAAGCCGAGTGGTTGCAGGTCATGCCGCAGGATCCTACAAATTTCTGTGAGCATTTCATATTATCTCCTAAAGCGTCACTGGCGTTGCCTCTCTGACATTTGAAGGTCATTTGTCCTTGTTCTGACGATGCGATGACGTGCCAGTGCCCATCTTTGATAAAGTCGTTCCTGGATGTTAACAGTTGGAGCATCCTCACCTTCTCGTTCTTCATGTTGCTGGCGATCGGGCACAGAGGGAAAAGAGTCCTCCTTTGTCACTCCCTCTGCTCTTCTTCCCATGGTATGAGACAAATTGAATGTATCAGACCCAAGTCACTGTGGTTTTTCTGAACAATAAATAAGCCGAGCTTTGCAATTCAGCCCTCTATTGCCAATGAGCTGAAACATTGAGGCAATGAGCAGTTTGCTTTTATCTGCCTTTGAATTGCAGCCAGGTGAAAGACACACCCATTATCATTTGTCTCCTCCCACTCTCCTTGCAATCCTTGAGTGGCCACACGGTTTGCATTATTAGTGGAGAAAATGGTGCATGTAGAATTTAGGACAAGTCTCCTCACCTTCCAACTGCTCCTGCAACCTTCCAGCCTGAACCCATCACCCTTGACCCACCCCATGTTACCGTTACCCTTCCCTCCATTACCATTGAACCCCCCTCCACCATCACCCTGCTTGGTGTCATAATCAATTTATTCATGCCATCCCTTTCCCCGTCACCATCAACATGCCGACTCTGCCCTTTCATCCTCCTCAAATCCTCCTGAATATTATTGCCGAGTCCCATTTCCCTCCCTATGATGTTGCAGAATACCCAACCCTAATTCTTGACCTTCGCCACTGCAGAATCCATTTGCCCCGATTGACTGTGACCATTCCCACTGCCAGCCAGTACCCTGAATTCACCCCACAGGTCCCCGACATTGACAGCACTCATCTCTCCCTTTAGGCCATTCCTGTTATCTGCTGACTGTAAAACTCTAATCAACCCACCATCACTGCAGCTACCACATCCAGCTTCATCAGCAATAACAACCACGACACACACTGGACACTCCGCTCTTTCCTCCCCTGCTCCTCCATGCAGCTGATCACCCCACTCTTTCCTCCCCGAGTACCCTCCCCTGATCCTCCGTGCACCCTATCACCACACCTTTTCCTCCCCAAGAATTTTCCTCTTCTCCTCCATGTAGACCCGCCTTCACTGCTATCCCCTGAGAAGAATCACCATTGCTGGTTCCAAGCCTTGAGCCAAACATCCATTCCAAAACTCGCATTCATTTTGCTAATGAGTTAAAGAGAGAACAGCACAGACCTGAGACTCAACTGCACAAACCCGACTGTTACACGCCATGTTGAAACAAACATGAACCAGGTGGCACAGGAAAAGCGCTTGGCGTTCACTCGACCTGGCAGGTAGGAATTTATTGTAACTAAGCATAGAGTAACATGTAAATGAATGCAAAGCTGCAATCTGCCAGTGTGGGGTGGAACCCTGGAATGCCGCAAATCATGCCATCGACTTAATTTCTCTAAAATATCCTGCCGTCAGGAATTCGAGAAAACACCTCCCGCTTAATTAAATCACCCCGCACGCCACCCAATCTGCTCTTGCACAGCCCATACAATTCCACCCATTATCTTCTTTCTTAAAGCTTACAAAACTATTGCTGTTGTTTGTCAAAATCTGCCCAGTAAGAGCCAAGTGCAATGTTCTACTATTACTCTATCACAAAAAAGCTTTTGTTCTTCCTTGATATAATCAAATGATACAATTAGGAACTACTTTTTACAGATTCACAGTTATATTTACACACCTGAACTTTGAGGATTTTGCTTTTGAAACTGCTCAACACCACAACAGCACCATCTACATCATCAGGAGAATCTGTGCCTTCATGTCTGTTGTGGAGAGATGGAAACTTTAATAAACAATGATATCACAAACCATTTATCATTTTACCCAGATTTACATTCTCTCAGATCTGAGACCTCAAAAAAACTTTTATTTCTTCCTACAACCACATTATACCAAATATCTGAATACTACTGAACTACCTGAGCTAGTGGACAGTGTGCTCATTTATTAACTAGATAATACATATCAAGATAAAATGACTAGTGGTTTGCACATGTCTGTACATTTTCGGCAACAACCCAGCATGCTACAATAGGGAAAATTAATTGTCAAAAATGGCTAAACAGAAAAGGGTGGCAAAAGATTTTTCAAACTTTCATTGCCCGTCCCTAGTTGTGGTTGAGAAGGTGGTGGTAAGCATCCTTCTTGGACCGCTGCAGATCATGTAGTGTCGGTACACCCAGAGTGCTGTGAGGTAGGGAGTTCCATAGAGTCATAGTCATAGAGTTATACAGCACAGAAACAGGCACTTCGGCCCATTGTGTCTGTGCCAGCCATCAAGTACCTAACTATTCTAATCCCATTTTCCAGCACTTGACCCGTAGCCTTGTATACTATGGCATTTCCAGTGCTCATCTAAATACTTCTTAAATGTTGTGAGGGTTCTTGCCTCTACCACCCCTTCAGGCAGTGCGTTCCAGATTCCAACCACCCTCTAGGTGAAAATTTCTTTTCTCATATCCACTCTAAATCTCCTGCACCTTACCTTAAATTTGTACCCCCTGGTTATTGACCCCTCCGCTAAGGGAATAAGTTTCTTCCTATCTAATCTATCAATGTTTTTGATCCAGCGATGAGGAAGGAATGGCATATATTTCCAAATCAGGATAGTGTGTGAGCAGGAGAGGAACCCTTGGCAAGTTGCTGCAGTGCACCATGTAAATGGTATACACTGTAACCACATTTCACAAGTGATGGAGGGAGTCAATATTTAAGGTGGTGGATGGGTGCCAATCAAGCGGGCTGCTTTTTCCTGGATACTGTCAAGCTTTTTGAATGTTGTTGGAGTTGCAGTCATCCAGGCAAGCAGGGGGTATTCTATCACACTTCTGACTTGTGCCTTGTAGATAGTGGTAGGGCGTTGGGAAGTTATTCAGAGCAGAATGCTCAGCCTCTGATCTGCTCTTGTAGCCATGATATTTATGTGGCTGGCTGAGTTAAGTTTCTGGTCAATGTTGACCCACAATATATTGATGGTGGAGAATTCAGTGTTGGTAATGCTATGGAATGTCAAGGGAAGGTGGTTAGATTCTACATTGTTATAGATGATCATTACCTGGCACATGGGCAGCACGGAAGTTACTTGTCACTTATCATTCCGAACCTGAATGTAGTCCAGGTCTTGTTGCATATGGGCATGGATTGCTTCATTATCTGAGGAGTTATGAATGGAATTGCTGTGCAATCATCACCAAAATCCCTATTTCTGACCTCATGATGGAGGGAGTGTCATTAATGAAGGAACTGAAGATGGTTGGGCCTAGGCCATGAGAAACACTTGCAGTGATGTCTTGGGGCTGAGTTGATTAGCCTCCAACAACCACACCCATCTTGTTTCATACTAGGTATGACTCCAGGCATTGGACAGTTTTTTCCCCTGATTCCCATTGAATTCAATTTTATTAGGGGTCCTTGATGCCACACTCTGTCAAATCCCACCTTGATGTCAAGGGCAGTAACTCTCACCTCATTTCTGGAATTCAGCTCTTTTGTCTGTGTTCAGACCAACGCTGTAATGAGGTCTGGAGCTGGTCTTGGTGGAACCCAAACTGAGAGTTGGTGAACAAGTGCCACTTGACAGCACTGCCCACAACATCTTCCATCAGTTTGCTGATGATTGAGAATAGACTGATGTGGTGTTAATTTGCCAGATTGAATTTGTCCTGTTCCTTTTCGACAGGACATACCTGGTCAATTTTTCACATTGTCAGGTCGATGCCAGTGTTTTAACTGTACCGGAAAAGCTTGGCGAGGTACCTGGAAAGGTCTGGAGCACAAGTCTTCAGCACTACAGTGAGGGAGCTGTCATGGCCCATTGCCTTTGCTGTATCCAGTGCCTTCAGTTGTTTCTTGACAGCACATGAAATGAATCAAATTGGCTCAAGACTGACACCTGTGATGCTGGGTCCCCAGCAGAAGGCCAAGATAGATCATCCACTCAGCACTTAGAGTCATAGAGAGATACAGCACTGAAACACACCCTTCGGCCCACCGAGTCTGTGCTGACCATCAACCATCCATTAATACTAATCCTACATTAATCCCATATTCCCTACCACATCCCCACCTTCCCTCAATTCTCCTACCACCTACCTACACTAGGAGCAATTTACAATGGCCAATTTATTAGATTTATTAGATTAGAGATACAGCACTGAAACAGGCCCTTCGGCCCACCGAGTCTGTGCCGAACATCAACCACCCATTTATACTAATCCTACACTAATCCCATATTCCCACCAAACATCCCTACCTGTCCCTATATTTCCCTACCACCGACCTATACTAGTGACAATTTATAATGGCCAATTTACCTATCAATCTGCAAGTCTTTTGGCTTGTGGGAGGAAACCGGAGCACACGGAGAAAACCCACGCAGACACAGGGAGAACTTGCAAACTCCACACAGGCAGTACCCGGAATCGAACCCGGGTCCCTGGAGCTGTGAGGCTGTGGTGCTAACCACTGCGCCACTGTGCCTGCAAGTCTTTGGCTGTGGGAGGAAACCGGAGCACCCGGTGAAAGCCCACACGGTCACATGGAGAACTTGCAAACTCTGCACAGGCAGTACCCAGAACTGAACCTGGGTTGCTGGTGCTAACCACTGCGCCACTGTTGGTTGCAAACACTTCAGCCTTGCCTTTTGCACTGACGTGCTGGACTCTGCCACCACTGAGGATGGGAATGTTTGTGGGATCTCCTCCTTCCATTAATTGTCTAATTGTCCGCCACCCTTCATCACTGGATGAGCTTTGATCTAATCTGTTGGTTGTGGGATCGCTTAGCTCTGACTATAACATGCTGCTTCTTCTGTTTAGCATGCATCCAGTTTTGTATTGTAGGTCACCAGGCTGGTACCTCATTTTTAGGTATGCCTTGGTCTGTTAAGCTCTCTTACATTCCTCACTGAACCAAGGTTGGTCCCCTGCCTTGATGGTAATGGTAGAGTGAGGGATCTGCGAAGCCATGAAGTTGCAGATTCTGGTGAAATACAATTCTGCTTCTGCTGATGGCCCACAGCGGCTCAGGCATGCCCACTTTTGAACAGCTATATCTGAATCTTGTTACAAAAGTTCTTCCTTTTTTTAATGGGGATCGGTGCTAGGACCGCAGCTATTCACAATATATATTGATGATTGTATATATATTAATTAATCGTGGAGCAGGCTCGAAGGGCCAAAGAGAAACATAGAGACATAGAAAATAGGAGCAGGAGTAGGCCATTCGGCCCTTCGAGCCTGCTCCACCATTCATTATGATCATGGCTGATCCTCCAACTCAGTAGCCTGTTCCTGCTTTTGCCCCATACCCTTTGATCTCTTTAGACCCAAGAGCTATATCTAACTCCTTCTTGAAAACATACAATGTTTTGGCCTCAACTGCTTCCTGTGGTTGCGAATTCACCACTCTCTGGGTGAAGAAATTTCTCCTCATCTCAGTCCTGAAAGGTTTACCCCGTATCCATAGACTATGACCCCTGGTTCTGGACTCCCACAACACTGGGAACATCCTTCCTGCATCTACCCTGTCAAGTCCTGTTCGAGTTTTACAGGTTTCTGTGAAATCCCCCCTCACTCTTCTGAACTCCAGCGAATATAATCCTAGCCGACTCTATCTCTCCTCATACAACAGTCCCACCATCCCAGGAATCAGTCTGGTAAACCTTTGCTGCACTCCCTCGATAGCAAGAACATCCTTCCTCAGATAAGGAGACCAAAACTGCACACAATATTCCAGGTGTGGCCTCACTCTGTATAATTGCAGCAAGACATCCCTGCTCCTATACTCGAATCCTCTCGCTATGAAGGCCAGCATACCATTTGCCCTTTTTTACCACCTGTTGCACCTGCATGCTTACCTTCAGCAACTGGTGTACGAGAACACCCAGGTCTCGTTGCATATTCCCCTCTCTCAGTTTATAGCCATTCAGATAATAATCTGCCTTCCTGTTTTTGCTACCAAAGTGGATAACCTCACATTTATCCACATTATACTGCATCTGCCATGCATTAGCCCACTCACTCAACTTGTCCAAATCACCCTGAAGCCTCTCTGCACCCTCCTCACAACTCACCCTCCCACCCAGTTTTGTGTCATCTGAAAATGGGGAGATATTACATTTAGTTCCCTCATCTAAATAATTAATATATATTGTAAATAACTGGGGCCCTAGCACTGATTCCTGTGGAACCCCACTGGTCACTGCCTGCCATTCGGAAAAAGACCCGTTTATTCCTACTCTTAGTTTCCTGTCTATCAACCAATTTTCTATCCATCGCAATACGCTATCCCCAATCCCATGCGCTTTAATTTTACACACTAATCTCTTATTGTGGGACTTTGTCGAAAGCCTTCTGAAAGTCAAAATAAACCACATCCACCGGCTCCCTCTCATCAACTCTACTACTTACATCCTCGAAGAATTCTAGATTTGTCAAGCATGATTTCCCTTTCATAAATCCATGCTGACTCTGTCCGATTCTACCACTGTTCTCCAAGTGCTCTGCTACAAAATCTTTGATAATGGACTCATTTTCCCCACTACCGATGTCTGGCTGACTGGTCTATAATTCCCTGTTTTCTCTCTACCTCCCTTTTTAAATCGTGGGGTTACATTAGCTACCCTCCAATCTGCAGGAACTGTTCCAGAGTCTATAGAATCTTGGAAGATGACCACGATTTCTAGGGCCACTTCCTTAAGCACTCTGGGATGTAGATTATCAGGCCCTGGGGATTTATCGCCCTTCAATCCCATCAATTTCCCCAACACCATTTCTCTACTAATACTGATTTCCTTCAGTTCCTTCCTCTCATGAAACCCTGTGTTCCCCAACATTTCTGGTATGATATTTGTGTCCTCCTTTGTGAAGACAGAAACAAAGTATGCATTTAGTTGGTCAGCCATTTCTTTGTTCCCCAAAATAAATTCCCTGTTTCTGACTGTAAGGGACCTACATTTGTCTTCACCAATCTTTTTGTCTTCACATAGCTATAGAAACTTTTACAGTCAGTTTTTATGTTCCCTGCAAGCTAACGCTCGTACTCTATTTTCCCCTTCTTAATCAATCCTTTGGTCCTCCTTTGCTGAATTCTAAACTGCTCCCAATCCTTAGGTCTGTTGTTTTTTCTGGTGAATTTGTATGCTTCCTCCTTGGATCTAATGCTATCTCTAATTTCCCTTGTAAGCCATGGTTTGGCTACCTTTCCCGTTTTACTTTTGCGCCAGACAGGAATAAACAATTGTTGCAGTTCATCCATGTGCTCTTTGAATGTTTGTCATTGCCTATCTACCGTCATCCCTTTAAGTAACAGTTCACAATCCATCATAGCCAACGCGCGCCTCATACCTTCGTAGCTTCCTTTATTCAGATTCAGGACCCTAGTCTCAGAATCAACTATGTCACTCTCCATCTTGATGAAGCAGTCTATCATTTTATGGTTGCTCTTCCCTAAGGGGTCTTGCACAACTATATTGTCAATTATTCCTCTCTCATTACATAATACCCAGACTAGGATAGCCTGTTCTCTAGTTGGTTCCTCAACGTATTGGTCCAGTAAACCATCCCGTATACACTCCATGAATTCCTCCTCTCATAGAGTCATACAGCATAGAAACAGGCCCTTCGGCCCACCGCGTCCATGCCGACCATAATGCCTACCTATACTAATCCCACCTGCCTGCATTAATTGCATATCCCTCTATGCCTTGCTCATTCAAGTACCTGTCCAGATGCCTCTTAAATGTCATTACTGTTCCTGCTTCCACCACCTCCTCAGGCAGCTCATTCCAGATACCCACTATTCTTTGTGTGAAAAATTTACCCCTTTGATCCCCTTCAAACCTCCTCCCTCTCACCTTAAATCTATGCCCTCTAGTTTTAGCCACCCCTACCATGGGAAACAGACTCTGGCTATCCACCCTATCTATGCCTCTCATAATTTTACATACCTCTATCATGCCCCCTCTCAGCCTCCTTCACTCCAGGGAAAACAGACCCAGCCTATCCAATCTCTCTTTATAACTCAAACCCTCCAAACCAGGCAACATCCTTGTGAATCTTTTCTGCACCCTCTCTCGCTTAATCACATCTTTCCTGTAGTGCGGTGACCAGAACTGCACACAGTACTCCAAATGCGGCCAAACCAACGTTATGTACAACTGTAACGTGACGTCCCAACTCTTGTACTCAGTGCCTCGGCCAATGAAGGCAAGCATGCCATACGCCTTCTTCACCACCCTGTCTACCTGTGTTGCCACTTTCAGGGAACTATGTACTTGCACCCCAAGGTCTCTCCTCAAGAACACAGTCCAGGCCCCTGCCATTCACTGTATATGTCCTGCCCTGGCTTAACTTCCCAAAATGCATTACTTCACACTTGTCTGCATTAAATTCCATTTGCCACTCTCTTGCCCACTTTCCCAGTTGATCTATATCCTGTTGTAACCTTAGACAACCTTCTTCACTGTCCACTATACCACCAATTTTGGTATCATCAGAAAACTTACTAATCATGCCCCTTACATTCACATCCAAGTCATTAATATATATGACAAACAACAAAGGGCCCAGCACCGATCCCTGCAGCACACCACTGGTCACCGGTTTCCAATCTGAAAAAGAACACTCCACTACCACTCTCTGCCTCCTATCACCAAGCCAATTTTGTATCCAATTTGCTAGCTCACCCTGGATCCCATGTGTTCAAACCTTCTGGACCAGCCTACCATGTGGGACCTTGTCAAAGGCCTTGCTAAAGTCCATGTAGACAACGTTCATCGCCCTGCCCTCGTCAATCCTCTTGGTCACCTCCTTGAAAAACTCAAATCAAATTCGTGAGACATGATTTCCCACGCACAAAGCCATGCTGACTATACCGAATCAGACCATGCCTTTCCAGATGCATATAAATCCTGTCTCTCAGAATCCCTTCCAATAACTTTCCCACCACTGATGTAAGGCTCACTGGCCTGTAGTTCCCTGGTTCATTCCTGCTGCCCTTCTTAAATAAAGGCACAACATTAGCTATCTTCCAGTCTTCCGGTACCTCACCCGTGGTTAACGATGATACAAAAATCTCTGCCAGGGCCCTCTACAGTATTGTGACTAATTTGATTTGCCCAATCTATATGCAGATTAAAGTCACCCATAATTACTGATGTTCCTTTTCTAATTTCCTGTTTAATGCCATTCCCAACATCACCACTATAGTTTGGGTGTCTATATACAACCCCCACTAATGTTTTTTTCCCCTTAGTGTTTCTCTGCTCTACCTATATAGATTCCATATCGTCAGAGCTAATATTGCGTTAATTTCCTCTTTGACCAGGAATGCAACTCCACCGCCTTTTACTTTTTGTCTGTCCTTCCTAAATGCTGAATACCCCTGGATGTTCACTTCCCATCCCTGGTCACCCTGCAGCCATGTCTCCGTAATCCCGACTATATCATACCCGTTTACATCTATTTGCATGATTAATTCATCCATTATATTGCGAATTCTCCGTGTGTTAAGGCACAAAGCCTTAAGGCTTGTCTTTTTAACATTACTTGTCCACTTCCCACTAATTTTCACTGTGGCCCTGTTTGATTCTGACCCTTGATTTCTCTGCCTATCACTTTTCTTATTCCCCTTACTGTCTTTTGTTCTTGTCTTTGATCCCCCCTCCTCTGACCCCTGGCAAAGGTTCCCATCCCTCTGCCATTTTAGTTTAAACCCTCCCCAACCACTGTAGCAAATACTCCTCCGAGGACATCAAGTCCCAATCCTGCCCAGGTATAACCCATCCAGTTTGTACTGGTCCCACCTCCCCCAGATTCGGTCCCAATGTCCCAGGAAGCTAAAACCCTCCCCCTCACACCATCTCTTCAGCTACATATTCATCCGCTATATCCTGCTATTTCTATTCTGACTAGCACGTGGCACTGGTAGTAATCCTGAGATCACTACCTTTGAGGTCCTACTTTTCAATTTACTTCCTTTGGCCTATTTTCTATGTTTCTATATTTATTTTTCTGAGGACGTGTTAAAACTGAAAAGATTCCATGGATGTGTTTTTTATACCAAGTTCAGCGACAGGACAAGATGTTGTTTGAAAGCCACCTGTTCTGGAGCCCACCTGTAATTTGGGATTAGAAAACAGCAGAACCCCTGCTGTCTTGGGCAAAAATGGTTACAGAGAAGCCATATGTCAAGGTTTTTGGAGGTCGACTCACTGTTTGGGGTTTGAACATTGTTTTCAGTTTCAGCTGTGGTGTGAACTGTTTGAAGACAATTGGTGTTTTCTTGCCAAGGAGAAAAGAAACCACCCAGCTCACCTCCTAGAGAATCTTTTTTAAGAAAACCTGCCATGATCCAATGTGGGGAAAAAAAATCCCTGGTACCGTCTAGGTCCTGAAGAGCTGGATAAAAATCCTGCGCTTCAAGTGTGTGCTAGCAGAAAAACCTTGATGCCACATTTCTCCAAGAATGCCTTCTAGAATAATTCTCGACATCTCCAGAACGGACTGCTTCTGAAATGATCGTAGTGGCCTGTCTCCGTATACCCGGATGCCTGACCTAAAAAGGGACAACTGACTTCCTTCCATATCTTCTTTCTTTTTAGTCAAGAATTAGCAAGTATTTGGCCAAAGTAGTTTTTTTTTGGTCTTTTTTTTGTAACAGACCTCTGCAGAGTGAATTTCTGTATTTTTTCCAGTGTGTGTGTGAGTATAATTGGAGTATTTTTAAAAAGGGAAATTTCATATTTTTTAATCAGTGTGTTAATGCTTTGCTTCGTTATTGGGTCAGTCTTGTTTTATAATAAACTGATCATTTTGTTGTTTATTAAAGAAACCTGGTTGATGAATTTTATTCTGGGATAGAAAATAGAGTATATGATTGGCTATACTGGTAACTGAGTAAACATTTAAAAAGATGTTGTGACCTGTAGAGAAGTGGAACTAGAAAAGACAGTCTTGCCTCGGTTGTAACAATCTATACCATTTAGCAAGGTGGTAGTGCCACACAAGACAATAGAGGGTGAAAACTGGACCTCTTCTCGACAACAGTGGTCACTCCTACCAATACAGTCATTTATAGATGCTTCTATGGCAGCTGGATTGGTGAGGATAAGTTCAAGTAGGCTTCTCCTTCATGTTAGTTCTCTCACCACTTATTGCAGGCCCTGACTGGAAGTGTGTACTTCAGAACATGGCAAGCTTGATCAGTAGTGGTGCTACTGAATCACTCCTGGTGATGGTCATTGCAGTCCCCCATCCAGAGTACATTCTGTGCCCATGTTACTTCCAAGTATTGTTCAACATGGAAGAACACTGATTCATCAGCTGAAGGAAGGCGGATAATCAGCAGGACGTTTCCTTTCCATGTTTGACCCTGTGCCACCACCTTTGGTGGGTCTGTCCTGCTGGTGGGATAGACATACCTAGGGATAGTGATGGAGGAGTCTGGGACATTGGCTGAAAGGTATGATCCTGTTACTATGTAGTCTGTGGGACAGCTGTCCAAATTTTGCAATTTTGCCACAAATCCACCCATGTTAGTGAGGATTTTGCAGGATCGACTGGACTGCCTGTGCCTTTAATGTGTTTGGTATCTTGGTCGACGCCAGGTAATCCATCTGGTTTTATTCTTCTTAAGACTTTTTGTGGCAATTTTGATGGAACTGAGTGGCTTGGTCAGCCATTTCAGAGAGCATTTAAGAGTCAACCACATTGCTGTGGATCTGGAGTCACATAAAGGTCAGACTGGGTGAGGATAGTAGATTTCCTTCCCTAAAGGACAATAGTGAAGTAGAGAGGTTTTTATGACCATCTAGTCGTCTAGTCATTTCATTACTGATATGAGCTTTTTATTCCAGATTTATTTAATTAATTGAATTTAAATTCCCCAACTGTCATGGTGGGATTTGAACTCATGCCTCTGATTAGTCCAAGCCTCTGGATTACTGGTCCTGTAACACAACCATGATGTTACCATTCCCATTAACATAAGTTGACATGGGAAGATCCAGCCAGGGCTAATGTTAGCAATGGGGAGTGGGAGGTGATTGTGATGGGATAGAAAACAGCATGAAGGGGTGGCTCTGTGAGATATGTCTTGGAGATATCAAGTAGAAGCTGGGAGGATGGAATTTAAATATAAAGGTAGGTATATGGGAAACTTTAACCTCATCAACTGAAATCTAATATCCTAGCAATACATCTGGTGTGTTGTGGCCTTCATGTAAGCTTAGAATCGTACACAAAATACATATATTTTAATAGATTATTCTGTTACTCTTTCAGCACTGATAGCAAACTCTATTACACAGCAAGTTATCTGTTCCTCTGCTTTAAAATGTAATGGCTACCTAACATGTTTCAGTGTTCAACATCAAGGTTTGGGATTTTTGTAATCATTTTAGTCTGCGGTGTCTCAGTGGAAAAGCCACATTTTCTCATCTACAGATTTAATGAACTGGTTGGCAGAGATGAAGTGGCACTTATCTCTCCATTCCAACTGGTTCAGACATGATTTTTCTTTGGATTTTACATTGTGTCTGAAACATATATTTAATAACATCATTCTCAAGCAACGTGATATGCGTACTACTTATTTCATACAGTGCAACAATACTTCATTGCCAGCATGTAATTATACTCTGTAAATACAGGATACCTTTATCCTGAAGTAGAGAACAAGATACGAATAAAGCATCACTCCAGTTACATTGCATTACCATTGTTTGAAATTCGCAGAATGAGAGTTAAGTTCTGAAGTACTGTTTTCTGTAGGTACCAAGAAGAGAATTTTAGTAATGCATTGTCACTATGTGTCATGCTAATTCTTCTGGTGTTTAAAATATTCTGTACAGTAATGACAACCATGCTCTACGGGGGTGAATTCCGAGATCAGGCTGCAGGCAGCAGCTGTTAGGTGAGGGGGACTGGGAGACCAGGAGTCTGGGGTGGGGGGGTGGGGAAAGGGAGGGTGGGTTGATGGAGGAGGAGTGGAGGTGAGGGGGGGTTGGGGAAGTGACTGGGATGGAAAGTAGTAGTGGCCAGAATCGAGGCAGGGAGTGGTGGGGGTGCCTGGTCTCGTTCTGCGGCTTAAGCTTGAGATTGGAGGGGAGTGGGAGTAGAAATCAACATTATGATTGCTTTGGTGGGGGAGACCAATGTCCGCATGGTTTGAATGTGGACAGGGGAAGCAGCACTCCTGTTCCTCCCACCTTCGCATTCATGTAAACATATTTTAAAAACTTCGGTTTGTTCATTGTATCCTTTAACAGTCACCTGTTCGACTGCATGTAGGTCTGGTTTTCCAGAACACAGCTGGCCTTAGGGCAACACAATATTACAGAGGGAGCCTCAAAAAGGCATTAGCCTATTATCTGAATATTTGAAGTACCTAAGGCTTGTTTGAGGTCTGGGCCATGGATGCCTTTTTAAAAATATCTGTACCAATATGGTGGGTGGCACACTTCAGCTCATAATAATATGTGCTTCCTGTACATCATATTGAAGGTTCACGTGCCCTTTTAGTGCCCATTAAACAGGCATGAACCACAAAATTTCCAGTCTCTCTTGACCCCTCCAGTGCCTCTGTAATGTCAGCCAGGCTGTCTGAAAAACTTCAATTTCTTGCAGTTAACACTGGGAAGACTAAAATCATTGTCTTACCGTTTCCATCTTCTCTCTGGCTCATGTCTCAGGCTGGACTAGACTTTTCTCAACTTTGGTGTACTACTTGACCCCAGCTGAGTTTATGACCTAATATTGTCTCCATCACAAACATATTGCTCGCCGCCATGATCTACCTCAGTTCATCTGCTGTCAAAGCCTCATGCCTTTGTCACTGCCTTACTCAAGTCCGCCAAAGCTCTACTTGCTGTGCCCCCCATCCCCCATAGTCTATCCCACACCAACTCTCACTAACATATCCACCACCACCCGCACCCACAACCTTGTGGCCTACATTGACTTCTGGCTCTCCAATGTCTCAAATTTAATATTCTTATCTTCCTTTTGATAAACTTCATGGCCTTGGCCCTCGCTATGTCTGTAAACTCCTCAAACTCTACAATGCTCTCCAAATCTCCATTCCTCTGAGACTGGCCTCTCCTGCATATCTGCCCCACCATTGGTCATGTCGTCAGCTACCTAGGCTCAGGATATGGGATTTTTTTCTCAAAGCCCCTTTTTGCCTCTCCACGTCCATCTCCTTGAAGAACTTCCTTAAAGTACATGTCTTTCACCAAGCTTTTGATCACAACTCCTAAAATGGGCACGGAGCCCATTTTTTGATTATACTTCTGAGAAGTGCCTTGGGACTTTTTTTCTATTCTGAAGGCACTATATAAATTATGCTATTATCATTACAGGCAAAGAATTTCCCACGTGGCAAGTTTGCAATCGCAGAGTTAGGCAGATGGAGATGCTAAATGGTGGACAAAATCGTCCCCATAGAAACAACAGGAGAGTGAATTGCTGAGGCATCCGCCGAGCAAAATGATCAAGAACAGCACTGAGAGGCTACAGAATGATTGTCTGCCATCTTTTTGGTCAAGAAATTATGTACTGTCCTTTTGCACTTGATGACCCTATTTATAAAACTTAGGAACTCACATTTTAAAAAAATTCTTTCATGGGATGGGAATGTCACTTGCAAGGCCAGCATTCTTACCTTCCGGGAGTGGTGCGGAGTGGACCTGTGGGGAGAACGCCGAGTGCTGAGCCTATAAATGTGCTGAGGCCCACTCTCTTACCTTCCGGGAGTGGTGCGGAGTGGACCTGTGAGGAGAACGTCGAGTGCTGAGCCTATAAATGTGCTGAGGCCCACTCTCTTACCTTCCGGGAGCAGAGCGGAGCGGACCTGTGGGGAGAATGCAGAGTGCTAAGCCTATAAATGTGCTGAGGCCCACTCTCTTACCTTCCGGGAGTGGAGCGGAGCGGACCTGTGGGGAGAATGCAGAGTGCTAAGCCTATAAATGTGCTGAGGCCCACTCTCTTACCTTCCGGGAATGGTGCGGAGCGGACCTGTGGGGAGAATGCAGAGTGCTAAGCCTATAAATGTGCTGAGGCCCACTCTCTTACCTTCCGGGAGTGGAGCGGAGCGGACCTGTGGGGAGAATGCAGAGTGCTAAGCCTATAAATGTGCTGAGGCCCACTCTCTTACCTTCCGGGAATGGTGCGGAGCGGACCTGTGGGGAGAATGCAGAGTGCTAAGCCTATAAATGTGCTGAGGCCCACTCTCTTACCTTCCGGGAGCAGAGCGGAGCGGACCTGTGGGGAGAATGCAGAGTGCTGAGCCTATAAATGTGCTGAGGCCCACTCTCTTACCTTCCGGGAGCAGAGCGGAGCGGACCTGTGGGGAGAATGCAGAGTGCTGAGCCTATAAATGTGCTGAGGCCCACTCTCTTACCTTCCGGGAGTGGTGCGGAGTGGACCTGTGAGGAGAACGCCGAGTGCTGAGCCTATAAATGTGCTGAGGCCCACTCTCTTACCTTCCGGGAGCGGAGCGGAGCGGACCTGTGGGGAGAATGCAGAGTGCTAAGCCTATAAATGTGCTGAGGCCCACTCTCTTACCTTCCGGGAGCGGAGCGGACCTGTGGGGAGAATGCAGAGTGCTAAGCCTATAAATGTGCTGAGGCCCACTCTCTTACCTTCCGGGAGTGGAGCGCAGCGGACCTGTGGGGAGAATGCAGAGTGCTAAGCCTATAAATGTGCTGAGGCCCACTCTCTTACCTTCCGGGAGCAGAGCGGAGCGGACCTGTGGGGAGAATGCAGAGTGCTGAGCCTATAAATGTGCTGAGGCCCACTCTCTTACCTTCCGGGAGTGGTGCGGAGTGGACCTGTGAGGAGAACGCCGAGTGCTGAGCCTATAAATGTGCTGAGGCCCACTCTCTTACCTTCCGGGAGTGGTGCGGAGTGGACCTGTGAGGAGAACGCCGAGTGCTGAGCCTATAAATGTGCTGAGGCCCACTCTCTTACCTTCCGGGAGCAGAGCGGAGCGGAGCGGACCTGTGGGGAGAATGCAGAGTGCTAAGCCTATAAATGTGCTGAGGCCCACTCTCTTACCTTCCGGGAGCGGAGCGGACCTGTGGGGAGAATGCAGAGTGCTAAGCCTATAAATGTGCTGAGGCCCACTCTCTTACCTTCCGGGAATGGTGCGGAGCGGACCTGTGGGGGGAACGCAGAGTGCTGAGCCTCTAAATGTGCTGAGGCCCACTCTCTTACCTTCCGGGAGCAGAGCGAAGCGGACCTGTGGGGAGAATGCAGAGTGCTAAGCCTATAAATGTGCTGAGGCCCACTCTCTTACCTTCCGGGAGCGGAGCGGAGCTGTTCCAGTGCGCTGGAGTTTTGAAAAAAAAAAGCCAACAGTGACGTCAGAGGAGAGCTTCAGGGTGATTGGTTGGTGAGTAGCAGCTGTTAGAATATCTTAAAAAAAAGGGGAAAGTTGTTTTTTTTTGTTGGGAAAAAACCTCTGGTGATAAGGTGAGTACTACTAAAGTGTTTTTTTTTAAGGACTTCAGATTGAAATGGGTAGAACAAGGCCCCTGGTGTAATTATATTTTTTCATGAAGGGAGTAACGAATTAATTTAAAGGTAAGTCATGACAGGAGAGCTCAGTCCTGTGATCTGCTCCTCCTGCGTTATGTGGGAAATCAGGGATGCTTCCAGTGTCCCTGATGACCATGTGTGCAGGAAGTGTATCCATCTGCAGCTACTGACTCCCCGCATTACAGAGCTGGAGCTGCGGGTGGATTCACTGTGGAGCATTAGCGATGCTGAGGACATCGTGGATAGCATGTTTAGCGAAGTGGTCACACTGCAGGTAACAGCTGCACAGGCAGAAAAGGGAAGGGTGACCACCGGGCTGAGTAGTAGGCGCAGGCAGGTAGTGCAGGAGTCCCCTGTGGCCATCCCCCTCTCAAACAGATATACCGCTTTGGATACTGTTGGGGGGGATGACCTCCCAGGGAAAGCAGCAACAGCCAAGTTCGTGGCACCACGGAGGGCTCTGCTGCACAGCAGGGGAGGAAAAGGATTGGAAGAGCTATAGTGATAGGGGATTCTATCGTAAGGGGTGCAGATAGGCGTTTCTGTGGCCACAAACGAGACTCCAGGATGGTATGTTGCCTCCCTGGTGTTAGGGTCAAGGGTGTCTCGGAGCAGCTACAGGACATTCTGAAAGGGGATGGTGAGCAGCCAGAGGTCGTGGTCCATATTGGTACTAATGACATCGGCAGGAAGAGAGATGAGGTCCTGCAAAGTGAATATAGGGAGTTAGGCAGAAGGTTAAAAAGCAGGACCTCTAGGGTTGTAATCTCAGGATTACTCGCTGTGCCACATGCTAGTGAGGGTAGGAATAGGGGGATTAGGCAAATTAATGCGTGGCTGAAGAGCTGGTGTAGGCGGGAGGGCTTCAGCTACTTGGATCATTGGGATCTCTTCTGGTGCAGAGGTGACAAGAAGGACAGGTTGCATCTAAACTGGAGAGGGACCAATAGCCTTGCTGGGAGGTTTGCGAGTACTACTCAGGAGAGTTTAAACCAGGGGGGGTGGGACCCAAAGTAGTAGACTCTCCGATCAGATAGTTGAGGCAAATGTAAAGTTTAAAGCAAGCAAGTCCAGTAGGCAGGCTTGGCAGGAGCAGGACAGGGAGCGTGGAAGGTCTGATAGGCTAAACTGCATTTACTTTAATGCAAGAAGCCTTACAGGTAAGGCAGATGAACTCAGAGCATGGATCAGTACATGGGATTGTGATATTATAGCTATTACGAAACGTGGTTGAGGGATGGGCAGGACTGGAATCTCAATGTTCCGGGGTACCGATCCTTCTGGCGTGACAGAGGTGGAGGTAAGAGAGGAGGGGGAGTTGCACTATTGATTAGGAAGCACATCATGGCAGTACTTAGAGAGGATATCCCGGGGGGAATGTCCAGCGAGGCCATATGGGTAGAACTTAGAAATAAGAAAGGGGTGATCACTTTGACGGGATTATACTATAGGCCCCCCAATAGTCAGAGGGAATTGGAGGAGCATATATGTAGGGAAATCACAGATAGGTGTAGGAATTATAGGGTTGTAATAGTAGGTGATTTTAACTTCCCTAATATTGACTGGGACTGCCTTAGTGCTAAGGGATCAGATGGGGAAGAATTTGTTAAGTGTGTCCAGGATTGTTTTCTGAAGCAGTATGTGGATGGCCCTACTAGAGAAGGGGCTACACTCGACCTCCTCGTAGGAAATGAGGATGGGCAGGTTGTTGATGTGTCAGTGGGGGAGCACTTTGGGACCAGTGACCATAACTCTATTAGCTTCAAGATAGTTATGGAAAAGGATAGGACTGGTCCTCAAGTTGAAATCCTAAACTGGGGGAAGGCTAATTTTGATGGCATCAGACAGGAACTCTCAAAAGTAGAATGGAAGAGGCTGTTTACAGGTAAAGGGACGTCTGGCAAGTGGGAGGCTTTTAAAAGTGAGATAGGAAAAGTTCAGGGTCGGCATGTTCCTGTTAGATGGAATGGCAAGGCTGGCATGTTTAGGGAACCTTGGTTGACGAGGGGTATTGAGGGTCTGGTCAGGACAAAGAAGGAGGCATATGTCAGGTATAGGCAGCTGGGATCAAGTGAGTCCCTCGAGGAGTATAGGGGATGTAGGAGTACGCTTAAGAAGGAAATTAGGAGCGTGAAAAGGGGCCATGAGATTTCCCTGGCAGATAAGATAAAGGAAAATTCTAAAAAATTCTATAAGTATATTAAGAGTAAAAAGGTAGCTAGGGAGAGAGTAGGTCCCCTTAAGGATCAGTGTGGTAATCTATGTGTGAAATCACGGGAAATGGGCGAGGTCTTAAATGAATATTTCTCGTCTGTATTTACCGTGGAGAAGGTCATGGAAGTTCGTGAGTTCAAGGGAGGGAACAGCGAGATCCTGGAGCATATCAACATTACAAAGGAGGAGGTGTTGGAGGTTTTGGAGCACATTAAGGTGGAGAAATCCCCAGGACCTGACCAGGTGTATCCTAGGATGCTATGGGAAGCAAGGGAGGAGATTGCTGGGGCCCTGGCAGAGACTTTTGTATCATCGTTAGCCATGGGTGAGGACCCAAAAGAATGGAGGATAGCTAATGTTGTGCCTTTATTTAAGAAGGGCAGCAGGGATAAGCCAGGGAACTACAGGCCGGTGAGCCTTTCATCAGTGGTGGGAAAGTTATTGGAAGGGATTCTGAGAGACAGGATTTATATGCATCTGGAAAGGCATGGTCTGATTCAGGATAGTCAGCATGGCTTTGTGCGTGGGAAATCATGTCTCACGAATTTGATTGTTTTTCAAGGAGGTGACCAAGAGGATTGACAAGGGCAGGGCGATGGACGTTGTCTACACGGACTTTCACAAGGCCTTTGACAAGGTCCAGCTTGGCAGGCTGGTCCAGAAGGTTTGAACACTTGGGATCCAGGGTGAGCTAGCATATTGGATACCAAATCGGCTAAGTGATAGGAGGCAGAGGGAGATACAGGGAGATACAGCACTGAAACAGGCCCTTTGGCCCACCGAGTCTGTGCTGACCATCAACCACCCATTTATGCTAATCCTACATTATTCCCATATTCCCTACCAGCTACCTACGCGAGGGGCAATTTACAATGGCCAACTTACCTATCAACCTGCAAGTCTTTGGCAGTGGGAGGGAACCAGAGCACCCGGCGGAAACCCACTCGGTCACAGGGAGAACTTGCAAACTCCACACAGGCAGTACCCAGAACTGAACTCGGGTTGCTGGAGCTGTGAGGCTGCGGTGCTAACCACTGTACCACCCACACAGTGGAGGGTTGTTTTTCAGATTGGAGAACGGTGACCAGTGGTGTGCCGCAGGGATCGGTGCTGGGCCCTCTGTTGTTTGTCATATATATTAATGATGTGGATCTGAATGTAAGGGGCATGATTAGTAAGTTTGCAGATGACACCTCAATTGGTGGTATAGTGGACAGTGAAGAAGGTTGTCTAAGGTTACAACAGGATATAGATCAACTGGGAAAGTGGGCAAGAGAGTGGCAAATGGAATTTAATGCAGACAAGTGTGAAGTGATGCATTTTGGGAAGTTAAACCAGGGCAGGACATATACAGTGAATGGCAGGGACCTGGGGAGTGTTCTTGAGCAGAGAGACCTTGGGGTGCAAGTACATAGTTCCCTGAAAGTGGCAACACAGGTAGACAGGGTAGTGAAGAAGACATATGGCATGCTTGCCTTCATCGGCCGAGGCACTGGGTACAACAGTTGGGACGTCATGTTACAGTTGTACATAACACTGGTTCGGCCACATTTGGAGTACTGTGTGCAGTTCTGGTCGCCGCACTACAGGAAAGATGTGATTAAGCTAGAGAGGGTGTAGAAAAGATTCACAAGGATGTTGCCTGGTTTGGAGGGTTTGAGTTATAAAGAGAGATTGGATAGGCTGGGTCTGTTTTCCCTGCAGCGAAGGAGGCTGAGAGGCGATATGATAGAGGTATATAAAATTATGAGAGGCATAGATAGGGTAAATAGCCAGAGTCTGTTTCCCATGGTAGGGGTGGCTAAAACCAGAGGGCATAGATTTAAGGTGAGAGGTAGGAGGATTAAAGGAGATCAAAGGGGTAAATTTTTCACACGAAGAATAGTGGGTATCTGGAATAAGCTGCCTGAGGAGGTGGTGGAGGCAGGAACAGTAGCGACCTTTAAGAGGCATCTGGACAGGTACTTGAATAAGCAAGGCATAGAGGGATATGGAATTAATACAGGCAGGTGGGATTAGTATAGATAGGCATTATGGTCGACATGGATGCAGTGGGCCGAAGGGCCTGTTTCTATGCTGTACGACTCTATGACTCTATTTGTCGCCGATCCCTAGTTTCCCTTCAGAAGGTGCTGGTGGACCACCTTCTTAAACTGCTCTAGTCCATCTGGTGCAGGTACACACACAGTGCTATTCATGAGGGAGTTCCAGGTTTTTGACCCAACAATAGTGAAGGAACAGTGATATAGTTCCAAATCAGGTTGGTGTATGGCTTGGAGGGGAACTTGCAGGTGATGGTGTTCCCAAGTGTCTGCTGTCCTTGTCCTTCTAGGTAATAGAGATCGTGGGTTTGGAAGGTACTGTTGAAGGAGGCTTGGAGAGTTGCTGCAGTGCAGCTTGTCTATGGTATAGACTGTTACTGTGCACAGGTGATGGAGGGAGTGAATGTTTCAGGTGGGATGGATGGGGTGATGATCAGGTGGGCTGCTTTGTCCTGGATGGTGTCGAGCTTCTTGAGCGTTTTTGGAGCTGCACCCATCCAGGCAAGTGGAGAGTATTCCATCACACTCCTGACTTCTGCCTTGTTGATGGTGGGCAGGCTTTGGGGCCTTAGGAGGTGAGTTACTTGCCACAGAATTCCCAGCCTCTGACTGGCTCTTGTAGCCACTATATTTATATGGCTGGTTCAGTTAAAGTTTTGGTCAATAGTAACCCCCAGGATGTTGATGGTGGAAGATTCAGCAATGGCAATGCCATTGAATGTCAAGGGGAGATGGTTAGATTTTCTCTTGTTGAAGATGGTCATTGCCTGGCACTTGTGTGACGTGAATGTTACTTGCCACTTATCAGCCCAAGCTTGAATTTTGACCAGGTCTTGCTGCATGTGGATACGGACTGCTTCAGAATCTGAGGAGTCACGGATGATACTGAAGACTGCAATCATCAGCAAACATCCCCACTTCTGACCTTCGGATGAAGGGAAGGTCATTGATGAAGCAGCTGAAGATGGTTGGACCTCGGACACTACCCTGAGGAACTCCAGCAGTGATGTCCTGGAGCTCAGATGATTGACCTCCAACAACCACAACCATCTTCCTTTGTGCTAGGTATGACTCCAACCAGGGGAGAGCTTTCCCCACAATTCTCATTGACTCCAGTTTTGCTAGGGCTCCTTGATGCCATACTCGGTCAAATGCTGCCTTGATGTCAAGGGCAGTCACTCTCACCTCACCTCGAGTTCAGCTCTTTTGTCCATGTTTGGATCAAGGCTGTAATGAAGTCTGGAGTCAAGTGGTCCTTGTGAAAACCATACTGAACATCAGTGAAAAAGACAAAGTTAATTATTTTTGTTTGTAAAAAACGAAAATGAAAGGATACTGAAACGCTGCAGATTGCATTATTGTCTATGTATCACATTGCTTTTATTTCCATGTGTGAATGTGATTCCTTTGCAAATTGTAAAAATCTCACATGACCTAACAATAGGGACAGACAGGAAATTCATGGTTTCTTAATAAACAAATTAATGGATGATTCTTCCCAGGTACTTTAAAAGTATCACAACAGAATAGGTCAGCAGTGTTGGGTTACAATATATCACTCTGCCTAATCCTTCTCAATACCATTTGCGAGTTTCAACAATTAAGCAAATTTAGCTTTGAATTATGAAGCAATTAGCTTCAGATTTTTTAATTGTTTTATTTATTGTGTCACAAAAAGTTTTATTTTTGTACTGAAATCTTGGACTTGTATTTGTTTCCAAAAAAATTGAAAGAAGGATTTTGTTTAGTGAAAGACACCTGCAAAAATAATTTGAGTTCCAGCAATGTTTTGAAAGGAAGTTCAGAACAAAGAGTTGAACTTTATGGGTGTTTTGAAAGGAAGTGAATCTTGTAAAAGGACAGGAAGGTCAGCAGTTTCAAAGAAATCACAGGGGTTTGACCTTTCTTCAGAGCAGCTTGAGTGACAAGGTGGAGACACTGTGTCTGGAAATGTGACCATGTTAAGGAAGGTGCTTTTTTCACTTTGAACCCTTTAAAAGCCTGTGAATTGGACAAAGAGCAGGCATTTGAAATTTTTGCTTGACCTGCCTGTAGCCAGAGCGAAAAGACCCAGAAAAGTGCTATCTCTCTCTTTAAAGGAGACTCGCATTTCTTGAAAAAAAAAATGCTGAATTTGAAAGGTAGCAGATTCCTGTTGCCTCCGGTCTCTGAAGACTTTCTGCATCCAGTGAAATTCCTGCTGCTTCCTGTGTTCTAAGAAAATCCTGAAATCTGAAGAATTCTTCTCCTGCTAGACTGCTGCTTCAAAACCCAAGCAGCCCTGTTGCTATACCCCTGATGGAAGACCTATGTGACGTCTGCTGCAGTTGAATTGCTGTGACCACCTACCGACCACTGACTGTTCACCAATCTTGCATCGAGAGACTTTGAGTGGCATTTGACTATTCGACTCTGGGACACCTCACCTTATGAAAAAATCGTACCAGAATAATTTTTTATTATTCCTTCTATTCCTAAGAAACAGTTATAACACAAACCCTCCTTTTGAAACTGGCTAACTGTTTCTTTTTGAATGTATTTGTGTGTGCATGACGGTTAAGGGAATAAGGGTTTTTTTCATGTATAGATTTATTTAGTTAGTAGTTAAGAATATTATTTCTTTTCTAATAAATAATTAATGTTGTTGTTATTTAAAGAAACCTGGTTTGGTGTGCTTTATTCTGGGGGAAAAATACAGTGTTTAATTTGGCTAGTCCTCAGTAGTGGGAAACTTTATTTGATATGTGGAATGGGACTGAATTAACAGTGCATTACTCCAGCCTTGGTTATAACAATTGTATTTTATAGTGAAGCTTACTAAAACATATTTTACTTCACTTAGTAACTTTAAACTGTACATCTTACTCTACTTAAATTAGAGTAATTTATTAAGAACGTTAGAGTGTAATGGGTAGGGTTTGGAGTAGAACAAGACCCCTGGTGTAATTAGTATTTTTTAAAGGGAGCAACAAAATTAATATAAAGATAAGTCATGGCAGGAGAGCTCAGCCCTGTGGTATGCTCCTCCTGCACTATGTGGGAAATCAGGGATGCTTCTAATGTCCCTGACAACCATGTGTGCAGGAAGTGTATCCATCTGCAGCTACTGACTGCCCAACTTACGGAGCTAGAGCTGCGGGTGGATTCACTGTGGAGCATCCGTGACGCTGAGGACATCGTGGATAGCACGTATAGAGAGGTGGTCACACCGCAGGTAATGGCAGCACAGGCAGAAAAGAGATGGGTGACCACCAGGCGGAGTAGTAGGCGCAGGCAGGTAGTACAGGGGTCCCCTGTGGCCATCCCCCTCTCAATCAGATATACCTCTTTGGATACTGTTGGGGGGGGATGACCTCCCAGGGGAAAGCAGCAACAGCCAGGTCCGTGGCACCAAGGATGGCTCTGCTGCACAGCAGGGGAGAAAAAGGAGTGGAAGAGCTATACTTATAGGGGATTCTATTGTAAGGGGTACAGATAGACATTTCTGTGGCTGCAAACGTGACACCAGGATGGTATGTTGCCTCCCTGCTGCTCGGATCAAGGATGTCACAGTGTGGCTGCAGGACATTCTGAATGGGGAGGGTGAGCGGCCAGAGGTCGTGGTACACATTGGTATCAAGGACATAGGTGGAAAAGGGGATGAGGATCTGCAACAAGAATTTAGTGAGATAGGTAGCAGATTAAAAAGCAGGACCTCTAAGGTTGTAATCTCTGGATTACTCTCGGTGCCATGTGCTAGCGAGTTTAGAAAAAGGAGGATAGAGCAGATGAATGCGTGGCTGAGGAGATGGTGCAGGAGGGAGGGCTTTAGTTTCCTGGATCACTAGGTCTGTTTCTGGCAAAGGTGGGACCTGTACAAGTTGGACAGATTGCACCTGAACCGGAACACGGGACCAACATGGGTCACTGAGCCGAAACGTTAACTCTACTTCTCTTTTCACAGATGCTGCCAGACCTGCTGAGTGGTTCCAGCGTTTCTTGTTTTTGTTTCAGATTTCCAGCATCCGCAGTATTTTGCTTTTATATCATTGCTGGGAGGTTTGCTAGTTCTGTTGGGAGGGGGGGTTTAAACTAACTTGGCAGGGGGATGGGATACAGAGTGGAGGTACAGTAGGGGGTAATATAGAACAGAAAGTGAGTCTGTCTGCAAGGCAGAGCAAATATAGACCTGGTCAGGCACAAGGGAAAAATGTAAGGTTGGATTGCATCTATTTCAATGCAAGGAGTCCTACTAGTATGGCAGATGAATTGAGGTCATCAATTAGCACATGGGATTATGACATTATTGCTATCACAGAGACATGGTTGACGGAGGGACAGGACTAGCAGCTCAATATTCCAGGGTATAGAATTTTAAGGCGTGACAGGGGAGGGGATAAAAGAGGAGGTGGCATTGCACTGTTGATCAAGGAGTCAATTACTGCAGTAAGGAGGGATGACATCTTAGAAGGTTCCTCAAATGAGGCCATTTGGGTAAAACTTAAAAACAAAAAGGGGGCAATCACTTGGCTGCGTGTGTACTACAGGCCTCCAAACAGTCAGGGAGAGATAGAGGAGCAGATATGTAGGCAAATCTCTGAGAGGTGTGAAAATAATAGGGTAATAATAGTAGGGAATTTCAACTTCCTCAATATTAACTTTTTTTTTATTCTTTCATGGGATGTGGGCGTCGCAGGCCAGGCCAGCATTTATTACCCATCCCTAATTGCCCTTGAACTGAGTGGCTTGCTAGGCCATTTCGAGGGCATGTAAGAGTCAAGCATATTGCTGTGGTTCTGGAGTCACATGTAGGCCAGACCAGGTAAGGACAACAGATTTCCTTCTCTAAAGGACATTAGTGAACCAGATGTGTTTTTACAACAATCGACAATGGTTTCATGGCCATCATTAGACTAGCTTTAAATTCCAGATTTATTAATTGAATTCAAATTCCACCTTCTGCTGTGGTGGGATTCGAACACATGTCCCCAGAGCAATACCTGGGTCTCTGGGTTACTAGTCCAGCGACAATACCAGTACGCTACCGCCTCCCCATAACTAGGATAGTCTTAGTGCAAAAGGCTTAAAAGGGGCAGAATTCTTAAAATGCACACAGGAGAGCTTTTTGAGCGAGTCTGTAGAAAGTCCTACAAGGGAAGGGGCAATAGTGGACCTAATCCTAGGGAATGAAGCCGGACAAGTGGTAGAAGTGTCAGTGGGGGAGCATTTCGGGAATAGTGACCATAACTCTGTAAGGTTTAAGGTAGTTATGGAAAAGGACAAAGCTGGACCAGAAATAAAGGTACTGAATTGGGGGAAGGCTGATTTCAATATGATAAAACAGAATCTGGCCAAAATGGACTGGCAGCAGATACTTGTAGGAAAGTCTACATCACATCAGTGGGAGTCATTCAAAGAGCAAATAGTGAGAGTCCAGAGCCAACATGTACCCGTTAAGATGAAGGGTAGAACTAACAGGCCCAGGGAACCCTGGATGTCAAGGGATATAGAGGATTGGATCAGGAATAAAGCTATTAGGAGAGCGAGAAGGGGGCATGAAAAAACACTGGCGGGCAAGATAAAGGAAAATCCCAAGGCGTTTAAAAGCATATTAAGGGTAACAGGATAAGCAGGAAAAGAGTAGGGCCCATTAGGGACCAACGTGGCAATCTTTGTGTGGAGCCGGAGGACATAGGTGAGGTTTTAAATGATTACTTTTCATTGGTGTTCACTATGGAGAAGGACGATGTAGGTGTAGGGATCAGGGAGGGGGATTGTGATATATTTGAACATATTAGCATTGAAAGGGAGGAAATATTAGCTGTTTTAGCGGGCTTAAAAGTGGAGACATCTTCAGGCCCAGATGAGATGTATCCCATGTGAGGGAAGGGAGGAGATAGCAGGGGCTTTGACACAAATTTTCAAATTCTCTCTGGCCACAGGAGGACTGGAGGACAGCGAATGTGGTACCATTATTCAAGAAGGGTAGTAGGGATAAACCAAGTAAATACAGGCCGGTGAGTCTAACATCAGCGGTTGGGAAAATATTGGAAAAAATTATGAAGGACAGGACTAATCTCCACTTGGAGAGGCGGGGATTAATCAGGGATAGTCAGCATGGTTTTGTCAGGGGGAGATGGTGTCTAACTAACTTGATTGAATTTTTCGAGGAGGTGACTGGATGTGTAGATGAGGGTAAAGCAATAGATGTGTATACATGGATTTCAGTAAGGCTTTTGATAAGATCCCGCATGGGAGATTGGTTAAGAAGGTAAGAGCCCATGGGATCCAGGGTAATTTGGCAAATTGGATCCAAAATTGGCTTAGTGGCAGGAAACAGAGGGTGATGGTCGAGGGTTGTTTTTGCAATTGGAAGCCTGTGACCAGTGGTGTACCACAGGGATTGGTGCTGGGACCCTTGCTGTTTGTAGTGTACATTAATGATTTAGACGTGAATATGGGAGGTATGATCAGTAATTTCGCAGATGACACGAAAATTGGTGGTGTTGTAAATAGTGAGGAGGAAAGCCTTAGGTTACAGGGAGATATAGATGGGCTGGTAAGATGGGCGGAGCAGTGGCAAATGGAATTTAATCCTGAAAAGTATGACGCATTTTGGGAGGACTAACAAGACAAGGAAATACACAATGAATGGTGGGACCCTCGGAAGTACTGAGGGTCAGAGGGACCTTGGTGTACTTGTCCATAGATCACTGAAGGCAGCAGCACAGGTAGATAATGTGGTTAGGAAGGCATATGGGATACTTGCCTTTATTAGCTGAGGCATATAATATAAGAGCAGGGAGGTTATGATGGAGCTATATAAAATGCTAGTTAGGCCACAGCTGGAGCACTGTGTACAGTTTTGGTCACCACACTATAGGAAGGATGTGATTGAACTGGAGAGGGTGCAGAGGAGATTCACCAGGATGTTGCCTGGGCTGGAGCATTTCAGCTATGAAGAGAGACTGAAAAGGCTAGGGTTGTTTTCCTTGGAGCAGAGAATGCTGAGGGGGGGACATGATTGAGGTATGCAAAATTATGAGGGGAATTGACAGGTTAGATAGGAGGAAACTTTTTCCCTCAGCGAGGGGTCAAGAACCAGCAGGCATAGTTTTGGGTAAGGGGCAGGAGGTTGAGAGGGGATTTGAGGTAACATTTTTTCACCCAGAGGGTGGTTGGAATCTGGAATGCACTGCCTGAAGTGGTGGTGGAGGCAGGAACCCTCACAACATTTAAGAAGTATTTATGTGAGCACTTGAAACGTCATAGCATACAGGGCTATGGGCCAAGTGCAGGAATATGGGATCAGAATAGTTGGGTGCTGTATGGCCGGCACAGACATGATGGGCCGAAGGGCCTGTTTCTGTGCTGTATAACTCTATGACTCTATCTGCTTTCATCACAACTGCTATTATTTTATTATCACTGCCAAACTGTAGAAATAGTACAATATATTTTAGAATGACACATATTAACATTAACATTAACATTAAATCAAAGAGGGGAATATTATCCTGGCAGCAGGGGACTCGCATGCGGAAAATCGATGCCAAGATCCCCACGTTGCCTCTTCTCAGGAAGGCTCGCTGAATCAAGTGCCTTAAATGGACAGCGGCGACCCGCTGGGTCAAGGACCCCGTCGTGGAAGTCCTGTCCTTGGAGAGCTGCCAGCCAATCAGAGGTCGGCAGCTGCAACATCACCATGGAGGCGATGGCTGCTGCTGGAGCAGCACCCACTGTGGGGGGCGGGGGGGGGGGGAAGTCACTGGACCCAGGTGACAGGTAGGTCAGGATGGGAGGGGTATCGCGGAGTAGTGTTGTGGGCCGGGAGGGGGGTCACCAGTAAGGACAGGGGGATGGTTCTCCGCAGGTCCTCCACTTCGCGTGCCAGGTCTTTTGTTCCGGCACCAACTGCCTTTTAACGAAGAAACCCCCCCCCCCACCACCCCGCAGAGCCCAGAGCTGGGAAGCAACCCGCATGGTTTTCTGTGCCATGCTTCCTGTGCGACAACAGGGTCGCCTGCCGCATGGCTAATTGTGGGTGCGGCAGGAAGATCCCTTAATTGGGGGTTAATTGCCCAGTTAAGGGTCTCAATTGGTGGTGGGGCGGGAAGGCCATTCACAGGCCTTTCTGCCCTGGACTAAATTTTGTTGGAAGCGGGATGGTGCCGGCAACCGCCACCCATCACCATCCCCCCTGATTTTATGCTCTTCCCACCTCCAAACCCGCCATAATGGAGAGCATAAAATTCCACCCAAAGTGTTTTATTAGGTACTCAATTAGTTATACAGGAAAAGGTGTGAACGTAAGTTTCAAAAGCATAGATCATATATTTACTGTTCATTACATTTCATACATTAATTTTAATTGACCTGTAATGTAATAAATTTTAAAATAACTGTCAATTTTTCATATTCAGTAATTCAACATTAATTGATTTCACACCTTATTTCCCCTCTCCATTCCCCCCTCCTCCTCTGCTGAAAGAGTTCATTCTGGCTGGGTAAGGTTCCACGGGCCCACTAGTACCTCATTCAATTGGTGATAATTTCAGCTGTGAGAAATGAGGGTCAACCAGGTATCTGACCATTTTGGGTGAAAAGGCATGAACCACTGTTGAGTCTGATCCTTTTTTCACCCCAACGCCTACTTTCTAGCAGGAGTCAGTGGATAGGAAACAAGCCAAAGCTCTTGCTGATTCTTTCTCCTTAACCAAAGGCACTGGTGTCTTGCCTGAAGCGCTGTCCCGGCAGCAACTAATTTAGCATAGAAAAGGATTTAAACCTGGGACCTTATGGTCTGTATAATTTAGTATCTAATTGGACAGAGGGTGGAATTTTATGCTCTCCCCCATGACGGTTTTGGAGATGGGAAGAGCATAAAATCAGGTGGGATGGTGGCGGCGGGGGGTTGTTGACAACATCCCGCCTCCACTGAAATTTAGTCCGGGGTAGGAAGGCCTGTGAACGGCATTCCCACCCTGCTGCCAATTGAGGCCCTTAACTGGGAAATTAACACCCAATTAAGGGCTTCTTCCCGCCGCAGCTATGCGGTAGACAGCCCTGTCATCACACAGGAAGCATGATAGGAAAAACTGTGCGGGCTGCTTCCTGGGTCTGCGGGTGATTGGGGGCACTTAGTACCTGAACGAAGGACCCGGTATTGGGAAGGTGGTGGCCCATTGATGGCCACCGCCCTGCCCTTGCTGCCGACCCCTGTCCCCACCCTTTTCCATAACCCCTACCCTGTGAAACACCTCCCGCACTGACCTACCTGAGGCCTGCCTCCAGCAATGCTCCTTGGCCTCCAGGACAGCCACCTCCAGCAGCAACCACTGCCTACAAGGGGAGAACTTCAGCGACAGGTCCTGAATCCTGTGGAAAGGCCTGCCATTGTCCACTTATGTGCCTGATTGGCACTAAATTTGGTGGGCCTTCTGAAAAATAGTGGCAATGTGGGGCTCTTGGCATTGGTTTTTCACCATGTCGAGACCCCCGCCACCAGCATAAAATTCCCCCAGTGTGTTTACTCACTAATCCTTCAAGGAAACATGAATTACTGTCTCACTTTTGGCTTCAGTTAATAGTTACAAATCACCTGAATTTCAGGCTCATAGTTTAAGTGTCACATGAAGTCTTCATGAAATTACTCACTACTTTCTATCCCTGGATATTTACTATCCTTCAAAAAGTATACAGTATAGTATATACCCTGTTAACCTACTGGTGCACAGAGAAAAACTGAATTAATTGCATACGTCCTGAAGCTTTATTATTAATGTTTATTATACCCTATTTTAAAGTATTCCTCCCAACATCTTCATCCTTAATTAATCTGAGATATTTTATTTTAAAAAAGCATTATTGTATCCTTACATTTTCCAACATCCTTTTAAGAAAACACACAGCTCCTATATCATTACTTTTACATTCCAAGTCATGGTGCAGCTGCTACATTCACAGCAACTGCTGCCTAATTCTTTTTCCCCAAAAGCAATACAATATAAAAAGGCATTTAGAGTCATAGAGTCATAGAGTTAATATCATTTCCATGATATGCGAGTACAACAATACTTTTTTAAAAAAACAAAATATCGCAAATTAATTAATGAACTTGTCAGCAAAATTGAAGTCTGTGGGATTAAAGCAGCAGTGGCTGTATAAAGACAAAATTGTCGAAGTGACAGAAAGCAAATAATAGTGAAGAATAATTGTTTTTCCGGTTGGATGGAAATATACAGTGGTGCTCCCCAGGGATCAGTACTAGGACCACTGCTCATTTTTTATATATTAAAGACCTGGGGCTGAATGTTTCCAGCTTGCCACCAATGTCGGCGGCAGCTTCAAAAACTGAGGAGCGCACGCGGGAGGTTTACTCCGCGGAGCCACCGCGCTATTTAGGGCAGCGGCTCATTTAAATGGACAGGGGTGGACCGCAATCCCCCCCGCCCCCCCAGTGACGGGGAGGGGGTGGGCGCTCCTTCCTGTCAATGGTGTCTGGCGCCACTACGCAGTTGCCGGAGCCATTTTTAAAGGGCTGCAACCCTTCAACTTTATTTACATTTTTAAAGTTGTATACATTTAAAATTAAAGTTGAAAACTTACTGAAAGATTCAAGCCCCTCTCCCACCCCTCCCAATGACCAAACAATTTATTAATTGCCCACATCCCCCCCCCAAAAAACTTACCTTGCGATCCCGACCTTCCCCCGCTGAACTTTATTAACTTTCACCTTCAATCCCTTACCAGCATCCCCTCCACCAATCGCAATAGTTTTCCCTGCTACCCACACCCCACCCTTGAAAACTTACCTGCTCCCCCTCCCAATCAGTGTGCCGCCTCGGATCTCCGAACGGATATCTGAAGGCACAGCAGTCCCAGCAACCAGCCAAAATATGGCAGCGGGATGGCTGGCGTGATGAGGTAAATATTAACTCTTAAATTTACATGCATGAACATATTTTAATTATGTTCCTGTCGCTGATCGGCAGGGGGGCTGCCACGAGGCCTTGCCGCCGCCGGTAATCTGTGGCGGGGCCTTCCCGGCATCAAGGCCCCGGCAGGCCTCTCCTGGGGGTATTTTCTGCGCGCCGCTGCCAGGACCCCCAACGTTGGGGGTCTGGTAAAATTCGCACCCTGGTCTTGGGTATACAGGGCATAATTTCAAAGTTTGCAGATGACATGAAACATAGAATTCTAGTAACAGTGAGGAGGATAGTAACAGGTTTCAGGAGGACTAGAGCGACTGGTGAAATACACAGACATATGGCAGATGAAATTTAATGTATGAAGTGTGAAGTGATTCATTTTTGTAGGAAGATTCAGGAGAGGCAACATAAGCTAAATGGTACAGTTTTAAACAGTTTTAAATTTTAGCTGGGGGTACACATATTCAAATTTTTGAAAGTGACACAGCATGTTGAGAAGGCTGTTAAAAAGCTATTTGGGATCTTTGGCTTTATGAATAGAGGCAAAGATTCGAAAAGCAAGGAATTTATGTTAAACCTTTATAAAACACTGGGTTAGGCCCCAGCTGGAATATTGTGACCAATTCTGAGTGCCACAGTACAGGAAGGATGTCAAGGCCTTGGAAAGGAAGCGAAGGAGATTTAATGGAACGTTACCACAAATGTGGGACTTCAGTTAAGTGCAGCAAAGGTGGAAGTGTACTCCTTAGAGCACAGAAGGTCAAAGGGAGATTTAATAGAGGCGTTCAAAATCATGAAGGGTTTTGATGCAGTAAATAAGGATAAATTGCTTCCTGTGACAGAAGGACAGAGGACACACATGTAAGGTAATTGGCAAAAGAACCAGAGGCAACATGAGGAAACTTCTTTTATGCAGAGAGATGTTATGACCTGGAATGCATTACCAGAAAAGGATAGTTGAAACAGATTTGTTGGTAACTTTCAAAAGGGTATTGGATAAATACTTGAAGAAAAATTTGCAGGTCTATGAAGAAGGAGCAGGACAGAGACATGAATTGGACAGTTCGTTTAAAGAGCTAGGACAGGCATGATGGCGCAAATAGCTCATTCTGTATTGTATCATTCTATGATTCTATAAAGAAACACATTTCCAACAAGGAGTTCAAGGGAAGACTTCAATCCTGAGAATTTGCTGATAATCAAACTCCACAAGCTTTACTATCACAATTTAGGGCATCTTCAGAACCATTGCACAAAATTCATCATCCAATTGTATTCACCAACAAAAAGACACATAAAACAGTGCAATATTGAATTATTTTATCTGTTCAATTGACACTTTTAACATAAAACACACTTGTGTCAAGAGAAAATAAAACATCAACAACTCAAAGTAAATCAGGTATTCAGTGTTGCCTTTGGTTCTACTTACGTAAGTATCTGATAGATATCGTCAGATCTTCCTTTACGCAATTGAAGCAACCACACTCCTGGATTTGCTTTTAGCTGGAAATAACCCTTTAAAAGTGAAAATTGGGTTAAGAAAATCTCTTAACTCATCAGAAGAATGGAATTTGTCTCTTTATATTGAATGCAAAATCAGTGGTCATGTCGTTTTCTTCAATGCTTAGGAACGTACATTAGGGACTGTCTTACGTATCAGTTTGGTCCACACAGAAAGGATTAGAAAATTACAAGAAACCAATGTATTAAAATGAGTAGATATTTACCAGTGAATCTCCCTCATCACAGCACATTGTGAATTGGGGACACGATTTTATAACAACAGGGGTTGTTATGCAATGCCCAAGTATCATCAGGGCGTATGATTTATGATTAAATTAATTTAATTCTGGGATTTTTATGATGCTTTGGAAATCAAATTCCACAACTCTGGCATCATTAATGGCAGTGTGGGAAGAAATTACTGCGGAAAACAACTGATAATTTTCCAACTTACCAGGTTAGCCATCACAATAGTGTCCATCATAACAGGGTTATGCTTCATGCCCAGGGTGAACTGTAATCCTCTGGGAGGTTGGCCAGTAGTGACATCAAAGCAATGCCCTTCAAGTAGTATGTACTCCAGTTCATACTCTGCTGACACAATTCCTTCAACCTATCGGGATAATCAGAACCAATAAAATTAAATACATAGGAGTCGAAATGTGTGTTGGGCAGTGGGATCAATGTGATTAAATATCAGATGCTGTGTATAACAGGCAGCTGATCCAAATATTACCAATTTTGTGCCATCATCCGAGACGGATTACTACCCCAGAATTTACAATTGTAAAAGTCCATTAAATTCACCTCCACAAGACAGCATCGTGCAGTTAAGTTGTATTCACCACGTAAGGCATCATTCTGCTACCTTAAATACACTTTTTGTGATATTTTGAAATATTGAGATTACGAGTCACAGCTCGATTTTATGCTCTCCCCTGTGGCGAGTTTGAAGGCGGGGAGAACATTTAATTGGGCGGGATGATGGCGGGTGAGGACCCAGCCACCTTCCCGCCTCCACCTCAATTGTCGGTGGTGGGAAGGCCTGTGGAGAGCCTTCCCACCCCGCTGCTAATTGAGGCCCTTACGTGGGCAATTAATACCCAATCAAGGGCCTCTTCCTGCTGCTGCCAGTATTTGATCAATAGTCCAGTGACGGGTGGGCTTGTCACCACATGGCGAGCATGACAAGCACACCCATGCAGGTTGCTTGCTGGCTCCTGGGGGGGTCCCTCATTCAAAGGCAATTTGTGCCTAATCGAGGGACCCGTCATTGGGAAAGGGTGGGGGGGGGGGGGACCTGCTGAGAGCTATCCACCTGCCTTTGCTGCCGATCCCCCTACACCCCCGTCCCCCACAACCCCCACGCTTCAAAACCCCTCTCACCATGTGGCCTGGGATCCTTGACGAACTTAGGCCACGGGTGGGTGCAATACTGGCAGCAGCCAGCACCTCCACAGTGTTGTTGCTCAGTAAAAGAGCTGCCAGCCTCTGATTGGCGGTCAGGTCTCAGGAAGCGGGACTTCTGTTGCATGTGATGTGACGCACCTTCCCGGTAAGAGGCGACGGCTCCTCAGCTGGTGGCCGAGACTCTCGTTGCCTACATAAAATACTGCCCTTAGAGTCTTATTGGCACACAAGGAGGCCATTCGGCCTATTGAGTCCTTGCTGGCTCTCTGAAGAGCAAACAAATCAATCCCTTTCCCCAACTTTATCCATGTGTTCCTCTCAAGAGCCCACCCAATTTCTTTTTGAAATCATTCATCGTCTCCGCTTCCACCATCCTCATAGGCAGCGACTTCCAGGCCATTACCACTCACTGCATAAAAAAGTTCTTCCTCACATCCCCCCTGCATCTCTTACCCCAATCCTTAAAATATGCATCCCCTAGTCCTTGTACCAGCTTCTACAACTAACCTTGTAGCTAAAATCCCTCATCCCAGAAACCATGCTGGTAAATCTCCTCTGCACCCTCTCAACGACCTTCACATCCTTCCCAAAGTGTGGTGCCCAGAATTGGATGCAATACTGCACTTGGGGTGAACCACAGCTTTACAAAGGTTCAGCTTGACCTCCCTGCTTTTGTACTCAATGCCTCTATTTTTGAAGCCCAAGGTCCCATATGCTTTGCTAACTACTCTTTCAATATGTCCTGCTGTCTTTAAAGATCTATGCACATGAAACCCCAGGTCACTCTGTCCTTGTACATTCTTTAGAACCATACAATTTAATCTATATTGCCTCCCCTTTAGCCAAAATGCATCACCTCACATTTCTCGATAAATTCCATCTGCCACCTCTCTGCCCATTCTGCTAGCCTATCTATGTTCTATTGCAGTTGATTTGTATCATCCTCACTGTCTGCCACGCCTTCAAGTTTATTATCATCAGCAAATTTTGAAATTTTACTCTCTATTCCATTTTCCAAGTCATTTATATATATCAAAAAAGCAGTGATCCTAGCACTGACCCTTGGGGATCACCACTGTCAACCATTCTCCAATTTGCCAGCCTGAAAAACAACAATTTACCACAACTTGTTGTTTTCAGTCCTTAAACCAATTTTTATCAAAGCTCACGTTGACTCTCCTATTCCATGAGCCTCAATTTTGGCAACCAGTGGCACTTTGTCAAAGGCTTTCTTAAAATCCATATAGACAACATCCATTGCTGTCCCTTCATCAACCTTCTCTGCTACTTCATCAAAAAATTCAATTAGATTAGTCAAGCAGGATCTGCCTTTTAAAAATCCATGCTGGCTCTCCTCGATCCAGGGAAGATTATGGCAAGCCCTTCCGCTATCTCCACCCTCAATTCTTTTAGCAACCTGGGATACAAGCCATTCAGACCAGGTCCTGCCTATCAATGTTCAGCTCATCCATTATCTCGACCATCTCCGCTTCCACCGCTATTTTGCCAGTATCCTCTTCCTTAGTAAATACCGATACAAAGCACTCATTAAGTATATTAGAATTAGAATTAGAATTAGAACATTACAGCGCAGTACAGGCCCTTCGGCCCTCGATGTTGCGCCGACCTGTGAAACCATCTGACCTACACTATTCCATTTTCATCCATGTGTCTATCCAATGTCCACTTAAATGCCCTTAAAGTTGACGAATCTACTACTGCTGCAGGCAGGGCGTTCCACGCCTCTAAACATATCAGGGATCCTTTGTCCCGATTAGGCACCACCCCACCTCTTACTACCTGCTTACTATTTACATGCCGGTAGAAGATTTTTGGGTTCCCTTTTATGTAAACGACCATTCTATTCTCATTAGAGAAGATCTCCAAAGGTAAGTCATGACAGGAGAGCTCGCATCCATGATATGCTCCTCCTGCGCTATGTGGGAAATCAGGGACGCTTCCAGTGTCTCTGACGACCATGTGTACAGGAGGTGTATCCATCTGCAGCTACCGGCTACCCGCATTACGGAGCTGGAGCTGCAGGTGGATTCACTGTGGAGCATACATGAAGCTGAGATTGTCATGGATAGCATGTTTAGCGAGGTGGTCACACCGCAGAACATGCTGCAAAGGCAGAAAGGGAATGGGTGTGACCACCAGGCAGAGTAGAGGAAGGTAGGTAGTGCAGGAGTCCCCTGTGGCCATCCCCCTCTCTAACAGATATACCGCTTTGGATATTATTGGGTGACATGGCTCAGGGGAAAGCAGCAAGAGCCAAGTTCATGGCACCATGGGTGGCTCTGCTGCACAGGAGGGGAGGAAGAAGAGTGGCAAGGCTATAGTGATAGGGGATTCAATCGTAAGGGGAACAGACAGGCGTTTCTGTGGCTGCAAAAGAGACTCCAGGATGGTATGTTGCCTCCCTGGTGCTAGGGTCAAGGATGTCTTTGAGCGGCTGCAGGGTGTTCTGAGGGGGGAGGGTGAGCAGCCAGTTGTTGTGGTACATATCGGTACCAATGACATAGGTTAAAAAAAGGGATGAGGTCCTACAAGCTGAATATAGGGAGTTAGGACATAAATTAAAAAGTAGTACATCAAAGGTAGTAATCTTGGGATTACTACCAGTGCCACATGCTAGCGAGAGCAGAAATAGCAGGATTTATCAAATTAATACATGGCTGGAGAAATGGTGTAAGGGGGAGGGAGTCAGATTCCTGGGACATTGGGACTGGTTCTGGGGATGGTGGGACCAGTACAAGCTGGATGGGTTGCACCTGGGCAGGACCGGGACCAATTTCCTCGGGAGGTGTTTGCTAGTGCTGTCGGGGAGGGTTTAACCTAGAATGACAGGGAGATGGGAATCTGAGCAAGGAGACAGAGGAGAGGGAAACAAGGATAGAAATGAAAGACAGAAAGGCGAGAAGCAAAAGTAAAAGGCAGAGAAAACAAGGGCGAGAAACAAATGGAGCCGTAGTGCAAACTAAAGCTAAGATGACTAACAATGTTGAGAAGATAAGTCTAAAGGCATTGTGTCTTAATGCACAGGGCATTCGCAATAAGGTAGATGAATTAACAGCGCAAACAGATATAAACGGTTATGATATAGTAGCGATTACGGAGACATGGCTGCAAGGTGACCAAGGATGGGGACTGAACATTCAGGGGTATTCAATATTTATGAAGGACAGGTAAAAAGGGAAAGGAGGTGGGGTAGCGTTGTTAATAAAGGAGGAAATCAATGCAATAGTGAGGAAGGATATTGGCTCAGAAAATCATGACGTGGAATCTGTATGGGTGGAGCTAAGAAACACCAAGGGGCAGAAAACATTGGTGGGGGTTGTCTATAGGCCCCCAAACATTAGTGCAGATGTAAGGGATGGCATTAAAACAGGAAATTAGAGACGGATGCAATAAGGGTACAACTGTGATCATGGGTGACTTTAATCTACATATAGATTGGTCAAACCAAATTAGCAATAATACTGTGGAGGAGGATTTCCTGGAGTGTGTACGTGATAGTTTTTTAGACCAATACATTGAGGAACCAACTAGAGAACAGGCTATCCTAGAATGGGTATTGTGCAATGAGAAAGGATTAATTAATAATCTTGTTGTGCGGGGTCCCTTGGGGAGGAGTGACCATAACATCATAGAATTCTTCATTAAGATGGAGAGTGGAAGTAGTCAAATCTGAAACTAGGGTCCTGAATCTAAATAAATGAAACTACGAAGGTATGAGGCGTGAGTTGGCTGTGGTAGATTGGGGAACTTTACTAAAATGGTTGACGGTGGATAGGCAATGGATAATATTTAAAGAACGTGTGCATGAATTACAACAATTATACATTCCTGTCTGGCGCAAAAATAAAACCAGAAAGGTGGCTCAACCGTGGCTTACAAAAGAAATTAGGGATAGTATTAGATCCAAAGAGGAGGCATATGAAATTGTCAGAAAAAGCAGCAAGTCTGAGGATTGGGAGCAGTTTAGAATTCAGCAAAGGAGGATAAAGAGGTTGATTAAGTGGGGGAAAATAGAGTATGAGAGTAAACTTGTAGGGAACATAAAAACTGACTGTAAAACCTTCAATAAATACGTGAAGAGAAAAAGATTAGTGAAGACAAATGTACATCCCTTAGTCAGAAACAGGGGAAATTATAATGGGGAACAAAGAAATGGCAGAACAATTAAACACATACCTTGGTTATGTCTTCACAAAGGAGGACACAAATAACCCCCCAGAAATGTTAGGGAACCAAGAGAGGGAGGAACTGAAGGAAATCAGTATTAGTAAAAAAATTGTGCTAGGGAAAGTAATGAGGTTAAAGGCTGACAAATCCCCAAAGCTTGATAATCTACATCCCAGAGTACTAAAGGAAGTGGCCCTGGAAATAGTAGATGCATTGGTGGTCATCTTCCAAAATTCTATAGACTCTGGAGCAGTTCCTACAGATTGGAGGGTGGCAAATGTAACCCCACTATTTAAAAAAGGAGGGAGAGAAAAAACAGGGAACTACAGACCAGTTAGCCTTACGTTGGTAGTGGGAAAACTGCTAGAGTCTATTATAAAGATAGCAGAACACCTGGAAAGAATAAATGGGATTGGACAAAGTCAGCAGGGGTTTATGAAAGGGAAATCATGCTTAACAAATCTACTGGAGCTTTTTGAGGATGTAACTAGTAGAATAGATAAGGGAGAATCAGTGGATGTGGTGTATTTGGAATTTCAGAAGGCTTTTGATAAGGTCCCACATAAGAGGTCAGTGTGCAAAATTAAAGCACATGGGATCAGGGGTAATATATTGGCATGGATTGAAAATTGGTTGACAGACAGGAAACAGAGAGTAGGAATAAACAGGTCTTTTTTTGGGTGGCAGGCAGTGACTATTGGGTTACTGCAGGGATCAGTGCTTGGGGCCCCAGCTATTCACAATATATATTAATAACTTGGGTGAGGGAACTAAACGTAACATTTCCAAGTTTGCAGACGACACAAAGCTGGGGGGACTGTGAGCTGTGAGGAGGATGCAAAGAGGCTCCAATGTGATTTGGACAAGTTGGGTGAGTGGGCATATGCATGACAGATGCAGTATAACATGGATAAATGTGAGGTTATTCCACGTTGGTTGTAAAAACATAAAGGCATATTATTATCTGAATGGTGATAGATTGGGAAAGGGGGAGGTGCAACGAGACCTGGGTGTCCTTGTACACCAGTCGCTGAAAGCAAGCATTCAGGTGCAGCAAGCAATTAGGAAGGAGAATGGTATGTTGGCCTTCATTGCAAGAGGATTTGAGTACAGGAGCAAGGATGTCTTACTGCAGTTATACAGGACCTTAGTGAGACAACATCTGGAGTATTGTGTGCAGTTTTGGTCTCCTTATCTGTGGAAGGATGCTCTTGCCATGGAGGGAGTGCAAAGAAGATTTACTAGGCTGATTCCTGGGATGGCAGGATTGACGTATGAGGTGAGATTGGGTCGACAAGGCCTATATTCACTAGAGTTTAAAAGAATGAAAGGGGATCTCATAGAAACCTATAAAATTCTAACAGGACTAGACAGGCTAGATGCAGGGAGGATGTTCCCGATGGCTGGGGAGTCCAGAACCAGGGGTCACAGGATTTGGGGTATGCCATTTAGAACCGAGGTGAGAAGAAATTTCTTCACTTAGAGGGCGGTGAACCTGTGGAATTCTCTACCGCAGAAGCCAGTGGAGGCCAAGTCATTAAATATATTCAAGAAGGAGATAGATATATTTCTTAATGCCAAAGGGATAAAGGGATATGGGGATAAAGCAGGAACAGGATACTGAATTAGATGATCAGCCATGATCTTTTTTGAATGGCGGAGCACGCCTGAAGGGCCCAATGGCCTACTCCTGCTCCTATTTTCTATGCTTCTATATTCTCTCTCTGCCAGTCATATTTTCCTCTTCACTTACCCTCTCAACTCATTGTACTTGGCCTGGCTCTCGCTTGAATAATCTGGCATGTATCATACACTAAGGCCGGAATTTTATACCCCCCACCTCCAGGGACAGGCTGAGAGGCTGTTCCCATTGCCTATCCACTCCCATTGCTATTTTATCAGCGGTGGGGGAGGTGGCAAATGGCCCTCCCACCCCAGGCCAATTGAGACCCTTAAGTGGCCAATTAATTACCACTTTAGGACTTCGTCCTCCTGCCACTGGTATCTTACCACAGGCACACAGGCACCAGCACCTGAGGAGGCCGCCCAGTAATACCTAGCAACCTCCTTATGGGCTGGGGTAGGGGGGGCACTCCTGATCGGGCACCTAGTGCCTCACGAGGGCACACCAGGAGCATGAGCCACCCCTGCTAAAACAACCCTCCCTGCCCTAAACTCTAACCCCCTCACTGGGGCCCAGCCGATTGTCCCTGGTGAGGCCCGATCCTCATTTACCTGTTCCAATTGCGATGTCCATGGTGGCGCCTCTCGCTGGGTGGAGCATAGCTACCCGACCCGAACCCGACAGGACCCGACGACATGTGCCGGGTTCGGGTCGGGTCGGGTCGCACTTCCGGGTCCGGCATTCGGGCTCCAGTCAGGTCAGACACACTCTATCACCACCTCTGGTAAGTGGCTCCAATGTTAATGTGCTTTTTGAACTTGAAAGGTGGTTTTGTTACAGTGTTTTTAAGCTTTTGCAGATAAGCAACAAAGTGAAAAACGGAAGGTAGTTTGATGGTTGGGTCAGGTCGGGTCAGGCATAGGAAAAAACAAAAGGACTTTGGCCGGGTCGGGCTTGGGGTCGGATGTGGTTCTGTTGGGCTCGGGTCAGTCTTTATCACTGGGTGCAGTCCCAGCAGTGGCCACCACTCCCGATGGCGCTGCTGGAACAGAGGATCTGCCAGCCCTCTGTTTGGCCAGCAGCTCTTGGAGGCGGGACTTCCTACCTCAGAAGGGCAGAAGTCCCGACCGAGGCCAATTAAGGGCCTGGGCCACGCAACATAGCAGGCCTGGCAGAGGTAGGCTCTCCCTCGACGTTTAAGATGGTGGGCAGGGCCACAGTCTCAACATAAACTTCCAGCCCATCATTTTTTTTCATCATATTCTTTACCCCTCTCGTCATCCAAGGAGCCCTGGCTTTGGTTCTCTTACCTTTCGTCCTTGTTCGAATGTACCTAGCCTGTACCTGAAACATCTCCTCCTTAAAGATCACCCATTGTTCCATTACAGTTTTTCCTGTCAATCTTTGGTTCCATTTTGCCCTGGCTAGATCCCCTCTTATCCCATTGAAGTTAGCCCTCTTCCAATTTAGAAATTCCACTTTAGATTGTTCATTACTAATCTAAACCTTATGATACGATGATCACTGTTAACCAAGTGTTCTCCCACAAACATATGGTCCATTTGGCCCACCTCATACCCCAGCACCAGATCCAGAAACGCCTCCTTCCTAGTTGGTCTGAGATCATACTGGTCAAGGAAGTTCTCCCGAACAAATTTCAGAAATTCCTTTCCCTTTACTGTAACATTATCCCAATCGATATTTGGGTAATTGAAGTCCCCCAATATCACCAGTCTCTAGTTCTTGCAGATCTCTGTGATTTCCCTGCAGATTTGCTCCTCCATATCCCTCTCACACTATTTGGAGACCAATGGAATACCCCCAGTAGTGTGATTGCCCCTTTTTGCTTCTCAATTCTAACCAAATGGAATCTGTCCTTGCGCCCCCCAAGGACTGCTCTCCTTTAAATACCACAATGTCTTCCCTAGTCATTACTGCCACTCCACTTCCCTTTTTCCCTTCCTTATCTTTCATCAGTGATGAAGGGTCATAGACCTGAAATGTTGACTCTGCTTCACTTTCCACAGATGCTGCCAGTATTTCTAGAACTTTCTGTCTTTATTTCAGGTTTCCAGCATCTGCGGTATTTTGGTTTTATATCATATTCCCACATGGTTATTTGTGCTTCTAACTCACCAACATTATTCACTCAGGGTAGTGTCCTAGGCCCAACCATCTTCAGCTGCTTCATCAATGACCTTCCCGCCATCATAAGGTCAGAAGTGGGGATGTTCGTTGATGATTGCACAATGTTCAGCACCATTCGCGACTCCTCAGATACTGAAGTAGCCCGTGTCCAGATGCAGCAAGACCTGGACAACATCCAGGCATGGTCCATTAAGTGGCAAGTAATATTCCCGCCACTCAAGTGCCAGGCAACGACCAGCTCAAACAAGAGAGAATCTAACCATCTCCCCTTGATGTCCAATGGCATTACCATCACTGAATCCGCCACTATCAACATTCTGGGGGCTACCATTGACCAGAAACTGAACTGGAGCAGCCACATAAATATTGTGGCTACAAGAGCAGGTGAGAGGCTAGGATTTCAGCAGTGAGTACCTCACCTCCTGTCTCCTCAAAGCCTGTCCATCATCTACAAGGCACAAGTCAGGAGTGTGATGGAATACTCTCCACTTGCCTGGATGAGTGCAGTTCCAATAACACTCAAGAAGTTTAACACCATTCAGGACAAAGCAGCCAGCTTGATTGGCACCCCATCCATCACCTTCAACATTCACTCCCATTACCACCAAGGCACAGTGGCAGCAGTGTACACCATATATGCACTGCAGCAACTCAGCATGCCTCCTTCGACAGCATCTTCCAAATCTGTGACCTCTACCACCGAGAAGGACAAGGGGAGTAAATGCATGGGAACACCAACACATGCAAGTTCCCCTCCAAACCACACACTATCCTGACTTGGAACTATATCGCCTTTCCTTCACTGTCACTGAGTCAAAATCCTGGAACCTTCCTAACAGCCCTGTGAGCATATCTACCTCACATGGATTGCAGCAGTTCAAGAAGGCAGCTCACCACCACCTTATCAAGGGCAATTAGGGATGGACAATAAATGCTGGCCTAGCCAGTGATGCCCACATCCCATGAATGAATAAAAAAATATATACTTTTTTATTCTTCCTGCCAAAATGGACAATTTCACATTTTCCTATATTATACTTCATTTGCCAGATCTTTGCCCACTCACTTAACCTATCTATATCCCTTTGTAGCCTCCTTATGTCACCTTCACAACTTACTTTCCTACCTATCTTTGTGTCATCGGCAAATTTAGTAACCATACCTTCGGTCCCTTCATCGTCATTTATATAAATTGCAAAAAGTTGAGGCCTCAGCACTGATCCTTGTGGCACACCACTTGTTACATCTTGCCAACCAGAAAATGCCTACTCTCTGTGTTCTGTTAGCTAGTCAATCTTCTATCCATGCCAATATGTTACCCCCTACAGCATGAGCTTTTATTTTCCACAATAACTTTTGATGTGACACTTTATCAAATCACTTCTGGAATTCAAAGTACAGTACATCCATGCCCTTTCTTCTTCAAAGAATTCCAATAAATTGATTAAACACAATTTCCCTTTCCCAAAACCACATTGAGTCTGCCTGATTACCTTGAATTTTTCTCAGTGCCCTGCCATAAAGTCATAGAGAGATACAGTACTGAAATCGGCCCTTTGGCCCACTGAGTCTGTGCCAACCAACAACCACCCATTTATACTAATCCTACATTAATCCCATATTCCCTAACACCTACCTACACTAGGGGTAATTTACAATGACTAATTTACCTATCAACCTGCAAGTCTTTAGCTGTGGGAGGAAACCAGAGCACCCGGCGAAAACCCACGCAGTCACAGGGAGAACTTGCAAACTCCACACAGGCATTTGCCAGAACTGAACCCAGGTTGCTGGAGCTATGAGGCAGCAGTGCTAATCACTGCACCACTGTGCCGTCATCAACAATAGCTTCTAACATTTTCCCTATGACAGATGTTAAGCTGTAGTTTCCTGCTTTCTGTCTCCCTCCCTTTTTGAAAAAATGTTACATTGGCTATTTTACATTTACAAAAGGTGGTAGTGCAGCAACAAAACTCTTAATCAAGCCCCAATCTGCTGGCTTTCTGTGAGAACCTGAGGAGAATGTTTCAGCAGAGGTAACAAATATCAAGGTGCATTATTTGGCCAACATGTTTTCTAAATGCTCTTTTTATTTCGTGGACTGACTAAATGCATAAAGGCCTGTGGTTGGGGGTCAGGGGGTGGGTGCGGTGGGGGTCGTGGGTATAGTAGGGATGAGGGTGAATTCTTTTCCTGACCCAGCTGGCACAAATTTAATGGATTCCCACTTGGTGAACTGAATCTAAATGATGCAGTACAATAAGAAAGTAACTCGAAGGCAGGTCAGCAAAACTTGCCAGAGCATCAGGAGGATGTTTGCAACTTGTACCCATTTCCTCTGTCCAACATTTTCAAAATGAACACACTTTACATATTGTACATTTATAATGGGATTACAAGCTGTTCCAAAAATATTTGGATGCAATTTTTTTTCAATGAGATATGTAAACAGGCTCATGCGAACAATTTGAAGAATGGAGTCATGAATGAAAATGTCTACTAAAACCCAGTGTTGCAGGTCCCAGTTATTGCACATTCTTGCCTCTATATGAAATCATCTTTTTTATGGCATGGGTGAAACACAGGGAATAGGTTAATATACAGTACCCACTGCATTACCTGCAAATTTGGATTGGACTGTTTTTCATTATCTATTGATTACAAAATGTGAGAGGAAAAAACAAATTATCCACATTCCAGAATAAAGCTCCGTTAAAACTGCCACCTAACAACAGCACTCTTAAAATATTGTATCATGATAATGCACTCTTATTCCTTAAACCAGGGTACTATATCAAAACACAATTGAGAGCTATGAAAAAGAAGCACCCAAATAATTAAGCAGATTATAAACTCATTTATCCCCAACTCAACTCAAAAATGAAATGTCACAAGAACAAAACGAAATCGTTTCGAGTATGCAGAAAGAAAGAAGAAAAAAGAAGAAACACATGCATTTATAGAGCACCTATCACAACTTCAGGACATCCAAAAGTGCTTTACAGCTAACAAAGTACTTTTGAAGTGTAACTGCTGTAATGTAGGAAATGTGACAGCCAAATTGCACATAACAAATGTTCCAAAAATCAGATAAAAAAACTTATAAAAACAATAATTATAATTATGTTAAAAGATATAAGTTTGTATTTAGAATTTTGACTTTTTTAATTAACGAGAATCAATCTCAGGTAAGAGAGAAAGTCTCTTAAAACAGTAGCACAGAAGTTTACAGCACAAGAGAGCAATCTACACTACATTTTTGATGTGATCTAACCAAGGTTTTATACAAAGTTATGAACATTTCTTCAATCTTGTATACTTTGTCCCCATTTACAATATCCAAAATGTTTGCCTTTTTATGGCTTTATCTATCTGCACTTGGAGGGAATTGAAACAATGGGCTGAATGTTCTGGCTTTCCTGGAAGTCCCGACGCTGGGGACGAATTCGGGAAGTGACCCTGCTTTGGCAGGCAGCAGGACCCTGGGGTGGCATATTGCCAATGGCAGCCCATTAACAGGCCGCTGTCCAATTGAGGTGGCCACTGTTACTAGCGGTGGCCACCGTTAAAGCTGTAGCTCCAGGCTGAGGGCGCCTCAACGGCAAGGTGCCTTCGAAGGGCAGCTAGATTCTGGGGAGGGAGCTGGGGTTAGACAGGCAGGCCCTGGCAATTTGGCGTGTGGGGGGTTTGTAGTGTACTGGCGGCGCCAGTGTTGCAGGGACGACCACTGCTGCCAAGGGCCCTCCATGGCCTATAGAGTGCCGATAAAGGAGAGTTCACTCTGGGAACCCACTGGGAAGCCACCAGGGTTTACCTGGCCATCAGCCCACCTGGCGGTGGGCCCAACCGACGCAGGAAAAATGCCAAAAATGGCAGGAATGAAATGGCAATATTGCTTGCCCTTCCACCTCCCAGCCTGTCTCCAATGGGCTGGAAAAATTCAGCCCAATGTAACCAGAACAACTGCTATCTCCTCCAATTCCTTTTGACAGCCTAAAGTGCCATCAGTGCCCATGACACTTCTGAATTCTAAACCAATTCATAATCAACCCATTTTCTACATTTCTCTAACAATTGATCCATACTCATTTCCACCATTTGTAAACACTGATGCAAAATATTTATTGAATATCTCTGCTACATCTTCATACACCACAGTTAGATTGCTATTTCATTCCAGGCCCATTGCACTTTTTCTAATTATTCTTTTACTCTTTTATAGCTAATGAAATCGAACTCTTAACCACCATTGACACCTTTTTCCCATTGCTAGCTCCTACGGTGTTAGATGCGGCTCAGTCAGTTAGCACTTGCCTCCGAGTTGGAATGTCATGAATTCAAGTCACTTTCTGGAGACTTGAGCACATAAACAAGGCTGACACTTCATTGCTGAGCTGTCAGAGGTGTTGTTTTTCAAATGAGACAAGCAAACCAAGACCCTGGAGTTTTATTCTGGAATAGTGGAGTTCTTGCAGCATTCTGGTGAGCATTTATCCCTCAACCAACAACGCATGAAAACAGATTATTTGGTCATTTATCTTCTTACTATTTGTGTGTAAACCGACTGCCATGGTTTGCTAAATTACAATAGTGACTATATTCAAAAGTACTTCATTGGTCAGGAGATGCCTTGGACCATTCTGAAGTCTTGAAAGGCGTAATATAATTGAAAGTTCTTTTTTTTAGCTCCTCTGAAAATGTTATAAACAGAGATAGTAAGTTCTGTTAGGAAAGTGCTTCTGTTTTTTGTTTAAAATATTTTTTGAGGAATTCTTAGTCAAACTGAAGAAACGTTGGAGCAGTTTTTTTTTCAAAAGGGTCATCAAGACGGCATTGAAAGAATTAGTTTGGCAATGACATTTACTAGTTGTCACATGACTCAAGTTAGAAATAGAACAGAAACCCTGGTAACTGGGGAAGATGTAGGCAGAAAAGTGACAGTCACGCGCCCTTTGACTGGACAAGCCCGGGAGCAGCAGCTGCACCAAACAGAGCAGCAGACTTGCAAGTTTTTGGTTGTAGTGTCAGTCTTTACCTTCTGGAATGCGATAAAGTTAGCGCCTGCTGCTGAAGAAGTGTCACGGAGGAAGAGACCAGATTCTTGCTGAATGTTTAAAGAATCAAGCTTGCAGAAGGAGAAGAGAATTTCCAAGGAAGGAGAGAAGACCACAACCCAGCTCAGCTTTCCAGCACCTCTCTAAAAGATCCTGAGAAATCCACTGTGTCAACTCATCTCGTCTCCTGTCTTTGAAGAAAAGCCTGCTAAATTAATTCTCAACGCCACCTGAAAAGAACTTTTCTAAAAGATCACAGTGACCTGTCTACGTGTACTTGGAGGCCAGATTGTATGCCAGTTTTGGAACACAGCATATCTCATCTGCTTATTTCTTTAAGAATGAGCAAGTATGCAGCCCAAGATTTTTTTTGTCTGTAACAGAGCTCTGAACAAAAATTCCTGTTATTTTTCCGGTTAACCGGTGTAAGTATGTATGTGAGTGTGAGGGGCGACGGTAAAAAGGGAACTTTAAAATTTCAATCTCTGTGTTTATGCTTTACTGGTTAAGACTAGTTTTATAATAAACTGACAATTTTGTTGATTATTAAAAAAAACCTGGTTGGTGTGTTTTATTCTTGGAAAAACAGAGTATATGGCTGACTGTATTGGTAAGTGGGAAACATTTTAAATATATGTTGTGACCTATGGCAAGTGGAACTAGAATAAACAGTGCACTCCTCCCGCCTTGGTCATAACATCAAATTGGAGGCTCTCTTGCCCCAATAAAGCCAACGCTGACGATGTATAATTGTAAGTGGGGTAATAATAATAAAAGGAAAAGAAAAAAAACAGGTTTCTTGTGCAGTAGATGAAAGTTTATTCTACCGGAATTTTCCCTTTTTCCCAGGGTGGAAGAGTCAGTTACTAGGGGACATAGGTTTAAGGTGAGAGGGGCAAAGTTTAGAGGGGATGTGCGAGGCAAGTTCTTTACACAGAGGGTGGTGAGTGCCTGGAACTTGCTGCCGGGGGAGGTGGTGGAAGCTGATACGATAGTGACGTTTAAGAGGCATCTTGACAAATACATGAATAGGATGGGAATAGAGGGATACGGTCCCCGGAAGTGCAGAAGGTTTTAGTTTAGACAGGCATCAAGATCGGCGCAGGCTTGGAGGGCTGAATGGCCTGTTCATGTACTATACTGTTCTTTGTTCTTTGGAATGTCTCTATCAGTTGCTGCAACCTTTCTGGGGAGGGATGATGTATCCCTGAGTGATTTGAGACACTAAACCAAGGTGAAACTAAAGGATTTGTCAGAATTGTTGGCATTAGAGTTAAAACCAGGAGCTAAGAAAGCAAACAGAATCGAAGTAATAGCCCACCATTTGAAATTGGAAGAAGAAGAAAGCAAACCAGAGGGTCGTGCAGTTAAATTAGCTAAAATTTGGTTACAGATGAGGCAGCTTGAACTTGTCAAAGAAAAAGAAATAGAAATGAGAAAACTTAAGCTTGGAAAAGAATCAACGATGAAAAAACTTGAACTCGAATTTCAAAGAGAAAGAGATGGAAGGAAATTTGAAGTTAAAAAACTGGAACTAAGATAATAGGGTGGTCTTGACTGCAGTGAAAGTTCTGGTGGGGAAAGATCTGCTCCAGCCCAGGACCCAGTGGAGAGCTGTTCAAATTTGTGCAAGCCCTCCCTACCTTTGAGGAAAGGGACGTAGAGGCATTTTCCATTTCTTTTGAAAAGATAGCCAAACAAATGAAGTGAGCAAAGGAAAGCTGGACACTGCTTATACAAATCAGGTTGATGGGCAGAGCTCATGAAGTTTGTGCCATGCTTTCTGAGGAGGCTTCTGAGATGGCAAAAAAAGGCTATTCTTGCTGCGTATGAGTTGGCCCCTGAAGCTTACTGGCAGAAATTTTGGAACCTCCTTAGATTGTCTGGGCAGACCTATATAGAAGTGGAGAGGATAAAGCAAATTAATTTTGATTGTTGGATATGGGCACTAAAGATGGAAGCCAAGTATGAGAACCTTAGGGAATTAATTCTCCTGGAAGAATTAAAAAAATCACTCCTTCCGTTATTTAGAACCCATGTAGAGAACCAGAAGGTTTCAACAGCCAGACAGGCAATGGAAAGTGCTAATGATTATGAGCTTGCATATAAGCCCAAACCCTTTGTCCGTCACCTCAACAAACTCGAGAAGGACAGAAGGTGGGAGGGTGAAAGGAAGGCAAGTAGCTGGGGACAAGAAGGGACAGCTGAGAACATCGCGGGATATCCTTCTCAGGCCAGAAAGGAAGGTGCTGAGGGTGGAAGTGAGGTCCACAAGCCTAAATGTTACCATTGTGACAAGGTGGAACATCTTTGTGCAGAATACTGTAAGTTGTGGGGTAAACCCATGGGACTTATTGGGGTACAAAGCCAATGCAGAGAAAGGGGCCCTGACCAAGAGTACAGCAGATTAGGCTGCAGCATTGACTGCAACTGTAAGGCCAAATACAAAAACCACTGTGACTACAGGGATTGGGAATAAGATACCTGAGAGTTATAGGGAATTCTTGTTGAAAGGAAAAGTAACTCCTTATCCCTCAATTGAGGCAGGTAAGCCTATAGTTATACTTAGGGATACAGGAGCCACCCAAACTCATTTTCTGGGGAAAGGCATAACATTTCCACCAGAGAGCTCTCTGAATGCTAAAGTTTTAGTGAATGGTATTGGTGGGGAGTATCTACCAAATACCCATATCTTGGTATTGGGTGCACCGACAGTGTGACCTAATGTCTGGAACACTAACTGTAGGAGTTGTCCATAGTTTGCCAGTAAACGGAGTTGACCTATTCCTGGGGAATGATTTGGCCAGAATGAAAATATTAGCTTCCAGTAGTCATGAAAAACCCAAGTGAAGTCAGAGACAGAACAGTTGCAGGAAAAGTTCCAGGAATTCTTCCTCTATGTGTAGTAACCCAAGCAATGGCTAAACAAGTTGGGGATAAAATTGGCAGCACCGTCAGATAGCTGAATATCTGAAACTTTCTTTGGGGATTTGGATAATCAAAAGGAAGTGTTTAATAAGTCTTCCCTGATCAAGGCTCAGCAAGCTGATCAAGAGTTAAATAAAGTGGCACAATCAGCTCTAACAGAAGCTAAGGCAAAAGGAGCTCCAGAAGATTATTATATTAAAAATGGGATTCTGATGAGGAAGTAAAGACCTCCTCACAGACCTGTGGATGAAGAATGGATGGTAGTCCATCAGATAGTGGTACTACCAAAGTATTGCTGGGAAATATTAAGGATAGCGCATAGAATTCCTATAGCGGGACATGTGGGGATCCAGATATCCAAATCATGTATAAGTCGACATTTTTACTGGCCAGGTCTTTCCAACGATGTGGTGCAGTTTTGTAAAACATGCCATGCGTGCCAGATTGTGGGAAAACTGCCATAAAACCTGCACCTCCTATTCCCATATCAGTTTTTGGGGAACCATTTAGTAGGATGTTGGTAGATTGTGTAGGACCTTTATGTATCCGTGTTCCGGGATCAGCGCATGAGATCTTGCGAAGTGGCTCAAGAACATGTTAAAACTTCCCAAACAACTATGAAGAAATGGGAAGACAAGCTTGCTAAGTCCCGAACATTTCAACCAGGACATGACGTGTTAGTATTGTTGTCTTTACAGGGTGAATCGTTGAGAGCACCGTTCAGTGGTCCATATAAAATGGAGAATGGGTGAAGTAAATTATTTGATTGGCACCCCGGATTGCCGGAAAAAGAATTGGCTGTGTCATATCAATACGTTAAGACAATATCATCGCCGGGAGGAGGATAAGCAAGCACAGGTATGTCAGGTAGTAGGGACAGTGAAGGATGAAAGGGATAGTGAGGATGAGGCAGAAGGAGGCCTAGACAATTCTCAAATTGAACCTCCTACTATCCAGTTAGCTAATACTGAATTGCTAGGGAGATTGGACACTATGCTTTCATATTTAGATGCGGAACAATGAGAAGACCTAACACAGCATTTAAAAGAGTCTGTAGGGATAAGCCAGGATGTACAACCTTAGCCACACATGATGTGGATGTAGGGGAATCTGTTCCGATAAAACAGCATCCTTACTGCTTAAGTCCAGAGAAACAGACCCAGGTAAAAGCAGAAATCTGATACATGCTTGAAAGACATCCAATTGAATCCAGTCAAAGCAGCTGGAGTTTACCACTGGTATTCGTGCTTAAACCTGATTGTTCACCTAGACTACAGAAAAGTTAATGCAGTAACAAAGGCAGACTCCTACCCAATACCTTGCTTGGAAGACTGTATTGACAGAGTTTCTTACAAAATAGATTTGTTAAAGTATTATTGGCAAGCTCCTTTAACATCCCGAGCTAAAGAAATATCAGCCCAATATTACTCCAGACAGTCTTTTCCAAAGCCGAGTGATACCATTTGGGCTAAAAAAAATGCCACAGCAACCTTTCAGAGACAAATAAACCAAGTGGTAGCCAGCGTTCCTAACTATGTAGTTTACCTTGATGATGTGCTGGTATACAGCGACAGTTGGAAGGACCACTTGGAACAACCAGAAGCTCTGTTTAGAAGATTACAATCAACTGATTTATTAATAAACCTAGCCAAAAGTGAATTTGCGAAAGCGAGAGTGACCTACCTCAGGCATATAGTAGGGCAAGGACAAGTGTTGTCATGAACCGTGAAAGTACAAGCATTGGTGGAGTTCCCTACCCCTAAGACTAAGCGAGAAATCATGAAGTTTTTGGGGATGTGTGGTTTCTCCCGAATGCCTGTACCAAATTTCAGTACCGTAGCTGCTCCACTGACAGATTTACCACAGAAAAAAAGGTAGTGTGGTCAGGGGAGTGCTAAACATCATTTGAGAGCCTGAAAGCCATTTTGATTAATGAACCAGTGTCAGCTGCCCCAAATTTCACTAAGCCCTTCAAGATAGCAATTGACGCTAGTGACCTGGGGGTCAGTGTTACAAGATGAATCAGGGATAGAAAAGCCAATGGGATACTTCTCCAAAAAGCGATATCAACACCAAAAAATGTACTCATCAGTGGAAAATGAAACCCTAGGTTTATTATTGGTCTTTAAGCATTCTGAAGTTTATGTCCCCCACGATTACAGAGAGACACTGGTATTATACTGATCTTAACCCCCTAGTCTTTGTGGAAAAAATTAAAAACCAGAATGCCAGACTATTCCGATGGAGTTTACTATTACAACCTTATCACGTAAAGATTATCCACATTGTGGGCAAAAATAATGTTATTGCAGATGCTTTATCAAAAATCTGACTTTGAAATATCTGAATGAAAAGAGGGTATAGAACAGAATTGTATTAACTGCAAGAAACGAGTGAATGAATAAGTGTGAAAATGTGTTTTACAATTTTTTATCTTCTATTTTTCCCACACTTTGGAATGAAACACATTTAAAATGGTGTTTCATTCCTCCAAGGGTGGAAGTGTTGTGAAAGTACTTCTGTTTTTCTGTTCAAAATATTTTTTTGAGGATTTGTAGTCAAACTGAAGAAATGTTGGACCAGGTTTTTTTCAAATGAAAGAACGAGTTTTGCAACAACGTTTACTGGTTGTCATATGATGCAAGTTAAAAATAGAACAGAAACCCTGGTAACTAGGGAAGATGTGGGCAGAGAAGTGACAGTCGTGCGCCTCTTTACAGAACAAGCCCGGAAGCAGCAGCGCACACCTGACAGAACAGCAAACTCACAAGTTTTTGGGTTGTAGTGTCAGAGTTTACCTTCTGAAATGAGATAAAGTTAGTGCCTGCTGCTGAAGAAGTGGCACAGAGGAAGCAACCAGATTCTTGCTCAATATTTAAAGAGTTAAGCCTGCAGAAGGAGAAGAGCATTCCCAAGGAAGGGGAGAAGACCACAACCCAGCTCAGCTTTCCAGAAACTCTCTAAAAGACCCTGAGAAGTCCACAGTGTCAACTCATCTCGTTTTCTATCTTTGAAGAAAAACCTGCTAAATTAATTCTCAATGCCACCTGAAAAGAAGTGTTCTAAAAGATAGCAGTGATCCGTCTACTTGTACTTGGAGGCCAGACTGTATGCCAGTTTTGGAACACAACATATCTCACCTGCTGTTTTCTTTAAGGATGAGGAAGTATTCAACCCAAGTGTTTTTTTCTCTATAACAGAGCTCTGAAAAAAATCCCTTTTATTTTTCTGGTTCACCAGTATATGTGTATATGTGTAATTGTGAAAGGCTAAGCTAAAATGGGAACTTCAAATTTCAATCTCAATGTTTATGCTTTACTTCATTACTGGTTAAGACTTGTTTTATAATAACTGACAATTTTGTTGTTTATTCAAGAAACATGGTTGGTGGGTTTTATTCTGGGAAAAACAGAATATACGATTGACCGTACCAGTAAGTGGGAAACATTTTAAATATATGTTGCGACCTGTGGAGAAGTGGAACTACAATAAACAGTGCACTCCTCCCACCTTGGTCGTAACAGCTCACACTTTGGTGCAACTTAAGCTATTATCTTAGGTTACATAGAATGCACACCACAGAAATAGGCCATTCAATCCAACTGGTCAATGCAGGCATTTATGCTCCACACAAGCCTCCTCACACTCCTCTTCATCTAACCCTATCCTTTTATTCCTTCCTCCTCATTTGGTTATTTAGCTACCCACAAAAACATATTTGCTTGATATTTCAACGACACCTTTTTGTAACAAGTTCCACATTTTAATCACTCTTTGGGTAAGGAGGTTTCTCCTGAATTCCTCTTGATTTTATTAGTGACTAACATATGGTCTCTAATTTTGATCTTCCCCACAGTTTTTTTTTATTCATTCATGGGATGTGGGCGTCACTGGTTATGCCAGCATTTATTACCCATCCCTAATTTCCCTTGAGAAGGTGGTGGTGAGTTGCCTTCTTGAACCGCTGCAGTCCATTTGGGGTTGGTATACCCACAGTGCTGTTAGGAAGGGAGTTCCAGGATTTTGACCCAGCGACAGTGAAGGAACGGCGATATAGTTCCAAGTCAGGATGGTGTGTGACTTGGAGGGGAACTTACAGGTGATGGTTTTGTTTGCTGCCCTTGTCCTTCCAGTTGGTAGAGGTCGTGGGTTTGGAAGGTGCTGTCTAAGGAGCCTTGGTGCATTGCTGCAGTGCATCTTGTAGATGGTACACACTGCTGCTACTGTGCGTCGGTGGTGGAGGGAGTGAATGTTTGTAGATGGTGTGCCAATCAAGCGGGCTGCTTTGTCCTGGATGGTGTCGAGCTTCTTGAGTGTTGTTGGAGCTGCACCCATCCAGGCAAGTGGAGAGTATTCCATCACACTCCTGACTTGTGCCTTGCAGATGGTGGACAGGCTTTGGGGAGGCAGGAGGTGAGTTACTCGCCTCAGGATTCCCAGCCCCTGACCTGCTCTTGTAGCTACGGTATTTATATTGCTATTCCAGTTCAGTTTCTGGTCAATGGTCGCCCCTAGGATGTTGATGGTGGGGGATTCAGCGATGGTAATGCCGTTGAATGTCAAGGGGTGATGGTTAGATTCTCTCTTGTTGGAGATGGTCATTGCCCGGCACTTGTGTGGCGCAAATGTTACTTGCTACTTATCAGCCCAAGCCTGGATATTGTCCAGGTCTTGCTGCATTTCTACACGGACTGCTTCAGTATCTGAGGAGTCGCGAATGGTGCTGAACATTGTGCAATCATCCGCAAACATCCCCACTTCTGACCTTATGATTGAAGGAAGGTCACTGATGAAGCAGCTGAAGATGGTTGGGCCTAGGACACTACCCTGAGGAACTCCTGCAGTGATGTCCTGGAGCTCAGATGACTGACCTCCAACAACCACAACCATCTTCATTTGCGCTAGGTATGACTCCATCCAGTAGAGGGTTTTCCCCCTGATTCCCATTGACCTCAGTTTTGCTCGGGCTCCTTGATGCCATACTCGGTCAAATGCTGCCTTGATGTCAAGGGCAATCACTCTCATCTCACCTCTTGAGTTCAGCTCTTTTGTCCATGTTTGAACCAAGGCTGTAATGAGGTCAGGAGCTGAGTGGCCCTGGCGGAACCCAAACTGAGCGTCACTGAGCAGGTTATTGCCGCTTGATAGCACTGTTGATGACACTTTCCATCACTTTACTGATGATTGAGAGGAGGCTGATGGGGCGGTAATTGGCCGGGTTGGACTTGTTCTGCTTTTTGTGTACAGGACATACCTGGGCAATTTTCCACATTGCAGGGTAGATACCAGTGTTGTAGCTGTACTGGAACAGCTTGGCTAGGGGCGCGGCAAGTTCTGGAGCACAGGTCTTCAGTACTATTGCTGGAATATTGTCAAGGCCCATAGCTTTTGCAGTATCCAGTGCCTTCAGTCGTTTCTTGATATCACGCGGAATGAATCGAATTGGCTGAAGTTTGGCATCTGTGATGCTGGGGACTTCAGGAGGAGGCCGAGATGGATCATCAACTCGGCACTTCTGGCTGAAGATTGTTGCAAATGCTTCAGCCTTATCTTTCGCACTGATGTGCTGGGCTCCCCCATCATTGAGGATGGGGATATTTGTGGAGCCACCTCCTCCAGTTAGTTGTTTAATTGTCCACCACCATTCATGGCTGGATGTGGCAGGACTGCAGAGCTTAGATCTGATCCGTTGGTTATGGGATCGCTTAGCTCTGTCTATCGCATGCTGCTTGGATACATCTCATCTATGTCTACTCTATCAAACTCATTTAAAATTTTAAAGTTCACCCCTTAGCTTTCTCTTTACTAGTAGAAAAAGTCCCAGCCTGCTCAATTGTTTCTGATTAGGTATAACATCTTAATTCTGGTATAATCCTTGTCAATCTTTTTTGCACCTTCTCCAGTGCCTCCATTTTTTTTTGTAATGTGGAAGCCAGAACTGTGCGCAATACTTCAAGAGTGGCATAACCAAGGTTCTATACAGAGTTAGGCCACAGCTGGGGTACTGTGTACAGTTCTGGGCACCACACTATAGGAAGGATATGATTGCACTGGAGAGGGTGCAGAGGAGATTCACCAGGTGTTGCCTGGGGTGGAGCATTTCAGCTATGAAGAGAGACTGGATAGGCTAGGGTTGTTTTCTTTAGAGCAGAGAAGGCTGAGGGGAGATATGATTGAGATATACAAAATTATGGGGGGCATTGATAGGTTAGATAGGAAGAAACTTTTTCCCTTAGTGAAGGAGTCAATAACCAGAGGGTTTAGATTTAAGGTAAGGTGCAGGAGATTTGGAGGGGATTTGAGGAAAAATATTTTCACCCAGAGGATGGTTGGAATCTGGAACATACTGCCTGAAGGGGTGGTAGAGGCAGGAACCCTCACTACATTTAAGAAGTATTTAGATGAGCACTTGAAACGCCATAGCATACAAGGCGATGGGCCAAGTGCTGGAAAATGGGATTAGAATAGTTAGGTGCTTGATGGCCAGCCCAGACACGATGGGCCGAATGGCCTGTGTCTGTGCTGTATAACTCGATGACTCTATGACCATATCGGTATGTGGGAAAATTTAAATTATGTGTTGTGACCTGTGGAGAAGTGGGACTAGAATAAACAGTGCAGTCCCCTCGCCTCAGTCGTAACACTATATTAAAAATTCATTTGTCAATTCAACACCCATTCTACAAATGTATTCATGTCTTCTTGTATTTTGTCTCAGTATTAACTATACTCCCTAATTTGGTGCCATTCACAAATTTTGAAGTTGTACTTCCGATTCCCAAGTCAAATTGTTTATGCAAATAATGAACATAGTGGCCCCAGCACCAATCTTTCTCGAACAATTCCCATCTTCTTACACTCAAAGTACTCTTAACCCCTTTTGGTTTGCTTAAACACTACTCTCTGTTATAGCTGCTATATTAGCTTCATTAGTTCCCTAAGCATCAGTGCTTGGACCACTGTTTTTTTGAAGTATATATAAGTGACTTTGATATTAGAATAGAGACTAATGTTTCAAAATTTGCTGATGATACCAACTTGGAGGTGTGGCAGACAGTGAGGACATCGATAGGATAGCAGAATGGGCAGACAGGTGACAGATGGAATTCAATTCAATAGAAGTGTGAGGTGATGCATTTTGGCTGAAGTGATAGAGAGAGGCAATACAGACTTAATGGCACAGTTCCAAAGAGTGTGCAGGAATAGAGAGACCTGGGGGTTCATGTGCGTAGATCTTTGAAGGTGGAAGGACATATTGAGCGAGTAGTTAGCAAAACGTACGGGATCTTGGGATTCATAAATATACGTATTGAGTACAAAGCAGGGAAGTTACACTGAATATAAAGCTCTGCTTAGGCCACAGCTAGAGTACTGCATCGAGTTCTGGTCAGAACATTTTAAAAGGATGTGAAGATCCTTGAGAGGGTACAGAGGGGATTTACAAGAATGGTTCCGGGGTGAGGGAATTTAGCTGCATGGTTGGGTTGGAGAAGCTGGGATAGTTCTCCTTGGAGCAAAGGAGGTTGAGAGGAGATCTGATAGAGATCTACAAGAGTATGAGAGGTTTAGCTAAGGTAGACGAAGAAAAGATGTTCCCATTAGTTGATGGTACAAGGACAAGGCAACACAGATTTAAGGTTTTGGTAAAGAGATACTGGGGGAATGTGAGGAAGAACTTTTTTACACAGCCAGTGGTAATAACCTGGAAATCAAGGCCTATGATGGAATTGGATGGGAAATAAACTTGCAGGACTACGTGCATAGAAGTGGGGAATCAGACTGACTGGATAGCTGGCATGAACGCGATGGGTTGAATGGTCTCCTTCTGTGCCATAGCAACTCTACAGTGTTGTGATCTCTCACTACGTCATAACCAGGGTGGCACATTGGTGCAGTGGTTAGCAGCGCAACCTCACAACTCCAGGGACCCGGGTTCGATTCTGGGTCCTGCCTGTGCGGAGTTTGCACGTTTTCCTTGTGACCACGTGGGTTTTCGCCGGGTGCTCCGGTTTCCTCCCAGAGCCAAAGACTTGCAGGTTGATAGGTAAATTGGCCATTACAAATTGCCCCTGGCGTAGGTAGGGAATATGGGATTACTGTAGGGTTAGTATAAATGCCCTTTTCTCACTAATTTTCTTGCCCTTTTCTCACTAATTTCAGCTAAGCTTTCTGCTTCGACTCCAACAACCTTATTAATTCTGTTCTTCCTCTCCAGTCTCAAAAGTATACTTCCTCCACCCCCGCCATATTAGCCGAAAACCTCCATACTGCTCCATACATCTTTTTTGAAATGACATCGGTTCATTCTCTTGGTCCACAACTCGGTTCAACAGCAAGAACCCTTCCCTCCTGCATCAATATGACAGCTATTCTTTGACCATCCTAATCTTCCTCTCCTTAACTTATACAGTGCTCTACACTGGAAGCCATCTGGAAATCACCATCCTGGAGATCATTAAGTCATAGGGTCGTACAGCATATAAACAGGCCTTTCGGCCCACCGCGTCCATGCCGACCATAATGCTTATCTATACGAATCCCACCTGCCTGCATTAATTCCATATCCCTCTATGCCTTGCTCATTCAAGTACCTGTCCAGATGCCTTTTAAATGTTTGCTACTGTTCCTGCCTCCACCACCTCCTCTGGCAGCTCATTCCTGATACCCACTATTCTTTGTGTGAAAGATTTACCCCTTTGATCCCCTTCAAACCTCCTCCCTCTCACCTTAAATCTATACCCTCTAGTTTTAGTCACCCCGACCATGGGAAACAGACTCTGGCTATCTACCCTATCTATGCCTCTCATAATTTTATATACCTCTGTCATGTCCCCTCTCAGCCTCCTTCGTTACAGGGAAAACAGACCCAGCCTATCCAATTTCCCTTTATAACTCAAGCCCTCCAAACCAGGCAACATCCTTATGAATCTTTTCTGCACCCTCTCTAGCTTAATCACATCTTTCCTGTGGTGTGGCGACCAGAACTGCACACAGCAGTCCAAGTTCAGACTAACCAATGTTATGTACAACTGTAACATGACGTCCCAACTCAGCCGATGAAGGCATACACCTTCTTCACCACCCTGTCTACCTGTGTTGCCACTTTCAGGGAACTATGTACTTGCACCCCAAGGTCTCTCTGCTCAACAACGTTCCCCAGGCCCTGCCATTCAATGTATATGTCCTGCCCTGGTTTAACTTCCCAAAATGCATCACTTCACACTTGTCTGCATTAAATTCCATTTGCCAATCCCTTGCCCACTTTCCCAGTTGATCTATATCCTGTTGTAACCTTAGACAACCTTCTTCACTGTCCATCAAACCACCAATTTTGGTGTCATCTGCAAACTGACTAATCATGCCCCCTACATTCACATCTAAGTCATTAATATATATGACAAACAACAGAGGGCCCAGCACCGATCCCTGCAGCACACCACTGGTCACCGACCTCCAATCTGAAAAACAACCCTCCACTACCACCCTCTGCCTCCTATCACCAAGCCAATTTTGTATCCAATTGGCTAGCTCACCCTGGATCCCAAGCGTTCAAACCTTCTGGACCAGCCTACCATGCGGGAGCTTGTCAAAGGCCTTGTTAAAGTCCATGTAGACAATGTCCATCGCCCTGCCCTCGTCAATCCACTTGGTCACCTCCTCAAAAAACTCAATCAAATTTGTGAGACATGATTTTCCACGCACAAAGCCATGCTGACTATCCCTAATCAGACCATGCCTTTCCAGATGCATATAAATCCTGTCTCTCAGAATCCCTTCCAATAACTTTCCCACCACTGATGAAAGGCTCATCGGCCTGTAGTTCCCTGGCTTATCTCTGCTGCCCTTCTTAAATAAAGGCACAACATTAGCTATCCTCCAGTCTTCCGGTACCTCACCCTTGGCTAACGATGACACAAAAATCTCTGCCAGGGCTGCAGCAAACTCCTCTCTTGCTTCCCATAGTATCCTAGGATACACCTGGTCAGGCCCTGGGGATTTATCCACCTTAATGCGCTTCAGAACTTCCAAAACCTCCTCCTTTGTAATGTTGATATGCTCCAGGATATCGCCGTTCCCTCCCTTGAACTCACGAGCTTCCATGACCTTCTCCACGGTAAATACAGACAAGAAGTATTCATTTAGGACCTTGCCCATTTCCTGTGGCTCCACACATAGATTACCACACTGATCCTTAAGGGGACCTACTCGCTCCCTTGCTACCCTTTTACTCTTAATATACTTATAGAATCTTTTCGGATTCTCCTTTATCTTATCTGCCAGGGAAATCTCATGGTCTATTTTTGCCCACCTAATTTCTTTCTTAAGTGTAGTCCTACATCCCCTATACTCCTCGAGGGACTCGCTTGACCCCAGCTGCCTAAACCTGACATATGCCTCCTTCTTTGTCCTGACCAGACCCTCAATATCCCTCATCAACCAAGGTTCCCTAAACTTGCCAGCCTTGCCCTTCCACCCAACAGGAACATGCCGACCCTGAACTTTTCCTATCTCAATTTTAAAAGCCTCCCACTTGCCAGACGTCCCTTTACCTGTAAACAGCCTCTCCCATTCTACTTTTGAGAGTTCCTGTCTGATGCCATCAAAATTAGCCTTACACCAATGTAGGACTTCAACCTGAGGACCAGTCCTATCCTTTTCCATAACTATCTTGAAGCTAATAGAGTTATGGTCACTGGTCCCAAAGTGCTCCCCCACTGACACATCAATCACCTGCCCATCCTCATTTCCTAAGAGGAGGTCGAGTGCAGCCCCTTCTCTAGTAGGGCCTTTCACATACTGCTTCAGAAAACTATCCTGGACACACGTAACAAATTCTTCCCCATCTGATCCCTTAGCACTAAGGCAGTCCCAGTCAATATTAGGCAAGTTAAAATCACCTACTATTACAAACCTATAATTCCTACACCTATCTGTGATTTCCCTACATATATGCTCCTCCACTTCCCTCTGACTATTGGGGGGGCCTATAGTATAATCCCGTCAAAGTGATCACCCCTTTCTTATTTCTAAGTTCTACCCATATGGCCTCGCTGGACGGTCCCCCTGGGATATCCTCTCTAAGTACTGCCGTGATGTCCTCCCTAATCAATAGTGCAACTCCCCCTCCTCTCTTACCTTCACCTCTGTCACGCCGGAAGCATCGGTACCCCGGAACATTGAGCTGCCAGTCCTGCTCATCCCTCAACCACGTTTCAGTAATAGCTATAATATCACAATCCCATATACCGATCCATGCTCTGAGTTCATCTGCCTTACCTGTAAGGCTTCTTGCATTAAAGTAAATGCAGTTTAGCCTACCAGACCTTCCACGCTCCCTGTCCTGCCCCTGCCCGGCCTACCTACTGGACTTGCTTCCTTTAACCTCTACATTTGCCTCAACTATCTCATCGCAGAGACTACTATTTTGGGTCCCACCCCCCTGCAAGACTAGTTTAAACCCTCCTGAGAAGTACTAGCAAACCTCCCCGCAAGTATATTGGTCCCCTTCCAGTTCAGATCCGTCCCTCTTGTACAGGTCAGCTCTGCACCAGAAGAGATCCCAATGATCCAAGTAGCTGAAGCCCTCCTGCCTTCACCAGCTCTTTTGCCTTATCCTCCTATTCCTACTCTCACTAGCATGTGGCACAGCGAGTAATCCTGAGATTACAACCCTAGAGGTCCTGCTTTTTAACCTTCTGCCTAACTCTCTATATTCACTTTGCAAGACCTCATCTCTCTTCCTGCCTATGTCGTTAGTACCAGTATGGACCAAGACCTCTGGCTGCTCACCATCCCCTTTCAGAATGTCCTGCAGCCACTCTGAGACATCCTTTACCCTAGCACCAGGGAGGCAACATACCATCCTGGAGTCTCATTTGTGGCCACAGAAACGCCTATCTGCGCCCTTTACAATAGAATCCCCTATCACTATAGCTCTTCCACCCCTTTTCCTTCCCTGCTGTGCAGCAGAGCCCTCCATTGTGCCATGAAAGTTGCTGTTTTCCCCTGGGAGGTCATCCCCCTCCAACAGTATCCAAAGCAGTATTTCTGTTTGAGAGGGGGATGGCCACAGGGGGCTCCTGTACTACCTGCCTGGATCTACTACTCCATCTGGTGGTCACCCATCCCTGTTCTGCCTGTTCAGCCATTACCTGCGGTGTGAGCACTTCACTAAATGTGCTATCCATGACGTCCTCAGCATTGCTGATGCTCCGCAGTGAATCCACCCGCAGCTCCAGCTCCGTAATGAGGGTAGCCAGTAGCTGCAGATGGATACACTTCCTGCATACTTGGTCAACAGGGACACTGGAAGCGTCCCTGATTTCCCACATGCGTATATCATGTTTTATAGTTTATAATTTAATGCCTCACTCCTTAAACTCTGTCTGGAAGAACTCAAATATATTTCTTTCTGTGCCATTAGCTCAAACATAAATTATGATTTTTGGGTTTTCTTTCTCCTTTTCCATAAGTTTCTCTACCTGGTCCTTGAAACCATTCAGCACCATTCAGTCATGGCTGCTAAAAACAAAACGACTACAGAATCTTTTATTACTACCACTTTCACATTCTGCCTCCTACAACCCTGAATAGTCCTTTGCTCTATGTGCAACAATTCAACATTTCAATTGTTTTAAAATCCTAAGTTGGTCAAAATGATCAAGGTTTTGTTTTAAAGCTCATTAAGAGAATATGTAACTGCATGCAGAGGCATCAATGAGACACAGGCAGTTCCAAATCGACCAATTTCCAAGGGAAATCTAGTAAGAGACAGTTGTTTGGTTTTAACCTGGCATTTTTAAAGCAACAGATTAGTCAATGAAACAAATTCTCACTCCTTTCAGAACTTCCAGTGAAGGAAGAGAAAGGAAAAGATGTAATTAAAAACATTTGAAAGACTACCTAAACGTTGACTTTTAATTGGTCCTGAGGTCCTGTATACAATGTATAATAATGTTTTGGTAGTTTATATTATTAACAAAGATCTTTGCAATTATTTTCAAATACATAAAGCAGTAATTACAATTGGCAAATTCTTTGTTAAAGCAAATCGCTCCATCATGGAAAATATCTTGCAGCACAATTTTATAATTTTATTTCTGTTCCTGAAAAGGTACTTACTTCTTCTAAGTGAATATTGTCCAAGTCATATGGGCTGTGTAGAGATTCTACCAACCAACTTTCAGGTGTAATTATGTTAAGGGTAAACAACGGTATTTCTGGCATTTCGAGAAATTTGGCCACAGGTCCTGCTGATAAATGGTTGTCAGCTGTGAAGACTAGTTCAGGTTCCAGCACAAAACGGTAAAAACTGTGGACAGAATACAGTAGATTTAGTTTCTGTGCACTGCACAATTGTCAAAAACTACTGACTGCGCCTTATTAAAAAAACTAAAATGCAACTGGCATGGAAAATGATTACAAATATTCTGTGTTGAAAATGCAAGCCTAAAAAGGACCTTCTGTCCAAACGTGTATGCTCAGCTAAAATCACCTATTTACACTTTATGGGATTGCTGGAATTTAAGTGCTAACAATGCACTTAGAAAATCATAATATGAACAAAGTCAACATAGTTTTTAAGAAAGGTTAATTGTGTTTGACAAATTTATTAAGAGCTTTTTAAGGATATAACTAGTAGGGTAGATAAGGGGGAACCAGTAGATGCAATACACTTGGACTTCCAAAAGGCATTCAATAAGGTGCCACATGGTGCAAGGTGCAGAATGTCAAGAAGACAAGGCTAAGAGCACTCTACCTGAATGCACACAGCATTCGCAACAAGGTAGATGATTTACAGGCCCAAATAGAGGTAAATGGGGATGATCTAATTGCCGTAACAGAAACATCACTACAGGGTGACCAAGACTGGGAACTGAATATTCAAGGATATTCGATATTTAGGAAGGACAGGCAAAAAGGAAAAGGAGGTGGTGCTGTGTTGATAATATGGGATGGGATCAGTACATTAGTAAAGGAGGATCTCAGATTGGAAGAAGAAAATGTGGAATCTGTTTGGGTGGAGCTAAGAAACAGCAAAGGCAGCAAACATTGGTAGGAGTTGTTTATAGGCCACCAAACAGTGGTGGTAATGTGGGGCATGGTATTAATCAGGGGATTAGAGAAGCACGTGGCATAGGTGATTATGGGTGTCTTCAATCTGCGTACAGACTGAGTAAACCTGATGAGCAGGACAGCACAGTGGTGCAGTGGTTAGCACCGCAGCCTCAGCTCCAGCGACCCGGGTTCAATTCTGGGTACTGCCTGTGTGGAGTTTGCAAGTTCTCCCTGTGTCTGAGTGGGTTTCCTCTGGGTGTTCCGGTTTCCTCCCACAGCCAAAAGACTTGCAGGTTGATAGGTAAATTGGCCATTATAAATTACCCCTAGTATAGGTAGGGGAATATAGGGACAGGTGAGGATGTGGTAGGAATATGGGATTAGTGTAGGATTAGTATAAATGGGTGTTTAGTTTAGTTTAGAGATACAGCACTGAAACAGGCCCTTCGGCCCACCGAGTCTGTGCCGACCATCAACCACCCATTTATACTAATCCTATACTGATCCCATATTCCGACCACATCCCCACCTGTCCCTATATTTCCCTACCACCTACCTAAACTAGGGACAATTTATAATGGCCAATTTACCTATCAACCTGCAAGTCTTTGGCATGTGGGAGAAAACCGGAGCACCCGGAGGAAACCCACGCAGACACAGGGAGAACTTGCAAACTCCATACAGGCAGTACCCAGAATTGAACCCGGGTCGCTGGAGCTGTGAGGCTGCGGTGCTAACCACTGCGCCGCCCAAAGTGTTCCCCTACAGACACTTGGTCCACTTGGCCCACCTCATTTCCTAGCACCAGATCTACCAATGGCTCCTTCCTAGTTGGACCTAGAATATACTCAACAAGGAAGTTCTCCTCAACACATTTTAGAAATTCCTACCCTTCTTACCCTTTACGCTAATACTATCCCAATCAATACTTGGGTAATTAAAGTCTCCCGAAATTACTAGTCTTCAGTTCTTTCACATAGAAACATTGAAAATATGAGCAAGAGTAGGCCATTCGGCCCTTTGAGCCTGCTCCGCCATTCGTTATGATCATGGCTGATCATCCAACTCAGTAGCCTGTTCCCGCTTTCCCCCAATATCCTTTGACCCCTTTAGACCCAAGAGCTATATCCAACTCCTTCTTGAAAACATACAATGTTTTGGCCTCAACTGCTTTCTGTGGCAGCAAATTCCACAGACTCATCACTCTCGGGGTAAAGAAATTGCTACTCATCTCAGTCCTGAAAGGTTTACCCCGTATCCTTAGACTATGACCCCTGGTTCTGGACTCCCCCACCATTGGGAACATCCTTCCTGCATCGACCCTGTCAAGTTCTGTTGGAATTTTATAGGTTTCTATGAGATCCCCCCTCACTCTTCTGAACTCCAGCGAATATAATCCTAACCGACTCAATTTCTCCTCATTTGTCAGTCCCGCCATCCCAGGAATCAGTCTGGTAAACCTTCGCTGCACTCCCTCTGTAGCAAGAACATCCTTCCTCAGATCAGGAGACCAAAACTGCACACAATATTCTAGGTGTGGCCTCACCAAGGCCCTGTATAATTGCAGCAAGACATCCCTGCTCCTGGACTTGAATCCTTCGCTATGAAGGCCAACATACCATTTGCCTTTTTTACTGCCTGTTGCACCTGCATGCTTACCTTCAGCGATTGGTGTACGAGAACACCCAGGTCATGCTGCATATTCCCCTCTCTTAGTTTATAGCCGTTCAGATAATAATCTGCCTTCCTGTTTTTGCTACTAAAGTGGATAACCTCACATTTATCCACGTTATACTGCATCTGCCATGCATTAGCCCACCCTCTCAACTTGTCCAAATCACCCTGAAGCCTCTCTGCATCCTCATCAAAACTCACCCTCCCACCCAGTTTTGTGTTGTCTGCAAATTTGGAGATATTACATTTAGATCCCTCATCTAAATCATGAGTGTATATTGTGAATAGCTGGGGTCCTAGCACCGATCCCTGCAGTACCCCACTAGTCACTGCCTGCCATTCGGAAAAACACCCATTTATCCTTACTTTTTGTTTCCTGTCCGCCAACCAATTTTCTATCCATCGCAATACACAACCCCCAATCCCATGCGCTTTAATTTTACATGCTCATCTCTTATGTGGGACTTTGTCGAAAGCCTTCTGAAAGTCCAAATAAACCATATCCACTGGCTCCCCCTCAACAACTCTACTACTTACATCCTCAAAGAATTTTAGTAGATTTGTCAAGCATGATTTCTCTTTCGTAAATCCACTACCGACGTCAGGCTGACTGGTCTATAATTCTCTGCTTTCTCTCTACCTCCCTTTTTAAATAGTGGGGTTACATTAGCTAGCCTCCAATCTGTAGGATCTGTTCCAGAGTCTATAGAGTCTTGGTAGATGACCACCAATGCATCCACTATTTCTAGGGCCACTTCCTTAAGTACTCTGGGATGCATACCATCAGGCCCTGGGGATTTATCAGCCTTCAATCCCATCAATTTCCCCAACACCATTTCTCTACTAATACTGATTTCCGACAGTTCCCCCTCTCACTAAACCCTGTGTTCCCCAACATTTCTGGTTTGACATTTGTGTCCTCCTTTGTGAAGACAGAACCAAAGTATGCATTTAGTTGGTCAGCCATTTCTTTATTCCCCATAATAAATTCCCCTGTTTCTGACTGTAAGGGACCTACATTTGTCTTCATCAATCTTTTTCTCTTCACATACCAAGAAACGTTTACAGTCAGTTTTGTACGTTTCCCGCAAGCTTACTCTCGTACTCTATTTTCCCCTTCTTAATCAATCCCTTGGTCCTCCTTTGCTGAATTATAAACTGCTCCCAATCCTCAGGTCTGTTGTTTTTCCTGGCAAATTTGTATGCCTCTTCCTTGGATCTAATGCTATCTCTAATTTCCCTTGTAAGCCATGGTTTGGCTACCTTTCCCATTTTACTTTTGCGTCAGACAGGGATAAACAATTGTTGCAGTTCATCCATGCGCTCTTTAAATGTTTGCCATTGCCTATCCAACATCATCCCCTTAAGTAACGTTTCTCAACCCATCATGGCTGACTCACACCTCATACCTTTGTAGTTTCCTTTATTAAGATTCAGGACCCTTGTCTCAGAATCAGCTATGTGACTCTCCATCTTGATGAAGAATTCTATCATATTATGGTTACTTGTCCCCAAGGTGTCTCGCACCACTAGATTGTCAATTATTCCTCTCTCGTTACACAATACCCAGTCTAGGATGTCATAGAGTCATACAGCACTGAAACAGGCCCTTCAGCCCACTGAGTCTGTGCTGACCATCAACCACCCATTTATACTAATCCTACATTAATCCCATATCCCCTACCACATTCCCACCTTCCCTCAATTCTCCTACCACCTACCTACATTAGGCGCAATTTACAAAGGCCATTTTACTTATCAACCTGCAAGTCTTTGGCTGTGGGAGGAAACCGGAGCACCCGGCAGAAACCCACGCAGTCACAGGGAGAACTTGCAAACTCCGCACAGGCAGTACCCAGAACTGAACCCAGGTCGCTGGAGCTGTGAGGTTGCGGTGCAAACCACTGCACCTCTGTGCCACCCTGTTCTCTAGTTGGTTCCTCAAAGCATTGGTCCAGAAAGCCATCCCGTATACACTCCAAGAATTCCTCCTCTATGGTATTGTAACTAATTTAATTTGCCCAATCTATATGCAGATTAAAATCACCCATAAAAACAGATGTTCCTTTATCGCATGCATCTCTAATTTCCTGTTTAATGCCATTCCCAACATCACCACTACAATTTGGGGGTCTATATACAACTCCCACTAATGTTTTTTGCCCCTTAGTGTTTCTCAGCTCTACCCATACAGATTCCACATCGTCAGAGCTAATATCTTTCCTCACTATTGCGTTAATTTCCTCTTTAACCAGCAATGCAACTCCGCCACCTTTTGCTTCTTGTCTGTCCTTCCTAAATACTGACTACCCCTGGATGTTCATTTCCCATCCCTGGTCACCTTGCAGCCATGTCTCTGTAATCCCAACTATATGATCCCTGTTTACATCTATTTGCGCGATTAATTCATCCACTTTATTGCGAATGCTCCGCGCATTAAGGCACAAAGCTTTAAGGCTTGTCTTTTTAACATTACTTGTCCCCTTCCCACTATTTTTCACTGTGTCCCTGTTTGATTCTGGCCCTTGATTTCTCTGCCCATCACTTTTCTTATTCCTCTTACTGTCTTTTGTTCTTGTCTTTGATTCACCCCCCTCCTCTGACTCCTTGCAAATGTTCCCATCCCCCTGCCATTTTAGTTTAAACCCTCCCCAACCACTGCAGCAAATAATCCCCCTAGGACATCAGTCCCGGTCCTGCCCAGGTGTAACCCATCCAGTTTGTACTGGTCCCACCTCCCCCAGAACCGGTCCCAATGTCCCAGGAATCTAAAACCCTCCCCCTCACACCATCTCTAGGGTCCTTCTTCCCTGGTCCTCGTTACTACAGAACTCCTTAAAAAAAAAAACACTACTTACTATATTTGAAATAAACTTTAAACTTTTAAACTTTTCTTACCTGAGATATTATCCAGCTATTTAGAGCTATTCCCTAACAGCAGTGACTCACCAACCAATCACCTTGCAACTCTCCTGTGACATCACTGTTGGCCATTTTTTTTCAAAACTCCGGCGCGCTGCCACTGCACTTTTAAACTCTGCCGGTCTCACTCAGTCTCTCTCCTTCCTGCTGCTGCTGCTCTTTTAAACTCTGCCGGTTTCACTCAGTCTCTCTCCTTCCTGCTGCTGCTGCTCTTTTAAACTCTGCCGGTCTCACTCAGTCTCTCTCCTTCCTGCTGCTGCTGCTCTTTTAAACTCTGCCGGTCTCACTCAGTCTCTCTCCTTCCTGCTGCTGCTGCTCTTTTAAACTCTGCCGGTCTCACTCAGTCTCTGTAATTTCACCGCAGATCTTTCACTCAATATTAGGAGGCCTATAGAATACCCCCAGTAGTGTGATCAGACTCTTTTTGCTTCTGAACTCTCACCAAATGGATTCTGTTCTTGCCTCCTCAAGGATATCTGCTCTTTCCAACACCACAATGTCTACCCGAATCAGTACAGCCACCCCACCTCCCTTTTTTCCTTTCCTATCTTTTCTGAACACTTTGTATCCTTGAATATAAAGCACCCAGTCCTCACCATTTTTAAGCTGCCTTTCCATTATTGCCACTACATCATTTTCCCCCATGGCTATTTGTGCTTGTTAACTCATCAACCTTATTCACCACACTTTGTGTGTTTACATACGTGTATTGTAAACTTGTCTTTGAATTCCTGGAAGTCCTTCTTAGTCTGCTCCTATCTAATATGGCACTGCTCTCTTCTCTAGTACTATCCAATACACACATACTTTATGCACCTTATTCCTCTTTTCTACTTCTATATGCTGGTGACCATCCCCTGCCAACTTAGTTTAAACCCTCCCCAACTACAATAGTGAACCTCCCCACAAGTACACTCATCCCAGTCCTGTTGAGGTGCAACCCACCCCTTTTGAATAGGTACCTCCTGCTCTAGAAGTGGTCCTAATGCACCAAGATTTGGGCGGCACTGTGGCGCAGAGGTTAGCACCACAGCCTCACAACTCCAGCAACCCAGGTTTGGTTCTGGATACCACCTGTGTGGAGTTTGCAAGTTCTCCCTATGACCGCGTGGGTCTATTTATTTATTTTATTTAGAGATACAGCACTGAAACAGGCCCTTCGGCCCACCGAGTCTATACTGACCAACAACCACCCATTTATACTAATCCTACATTAATCCCATATTCTCTACCACATCCCCACCATTTTATTACCACCTACCTACACTTGGGGCAATTTACAATGGCCAGTTTACCTATCAACCTGCAAGTCTTCGGCTATGGGAGGAAACCGGAACACCCGGCGGAAACCCATGCTTTCCTGGAAATGATTCAGGAAAGACCCCTGCTCCCTGATGCTCCGCAGTGACTCCAGCTGCCCCCCAAGATCAGATATCCTGAGTTTGAGCTGAAGCAGATGGAGACAGTTCCTACACACATGGTCCCGTAAGACACATGAAGTGTCCTGAAATTCACGCATGGTGCAAAAATGGCAAGCAACAGGTCTCAGCTGCTCATCCATGATATAAACAAAATCCTCTATTCTCTCTTTTAAAATCTGGTTAGTACCTTGTTTAAACTGTTAATTTTAATTAATGCCTCTAGACATGTTCTGTGCTAATACTCATTCATTTACTTACTGTTATTCTTACCTTGATTGAAGTTTTTAATTTCCCATCAACTAATTTCAAAGAATGCCTGAGATTAGAGAGAATGAGAAATACTCACCATCCAATCACTTACCTGCTCTCCCGTGACGTCGCACTTTGATTTTTCTTTTTGCCAAATGTGGGAGTCGGTGGGGCAGACACTTTATCAAACATCAGGAGGATACAAACACCGACTCCCACAGCTACCTCGACTACACTTCTTCACACCGTGCCTCTTGTAAGAATTCCATTCCATTCTCCCAGTTTCTCCATCTCCGGCGCATCTGCTCTGATGATGCAATCTTCCACAACAGTGCCTCTGATATATCTTCCTTTTTCCTCAACCGAGGATTCTCCCCCCAATGTGGGTGGGCCTTCAATCATGTCCGGCCCATTTCCCGCACTCTGCCCTCATGCCTTCCCCTCCCTCCCAGAACCATGACAGGGTTCTCCTTGTCCTCACTTTCCACCCCACCAGCCTCCATATCCAAAGGATCATCCTCTGCCATTTCCGCCACCTCCAGTGTGATGCCACTACCAAACGCATCTTCCCCTCCCTTCCCCTGTCAGCATTCCGAAGGGATCATTCCCTCCGTGACACCCTGGTCCACTTCTCCATTACCCCCACCACCTCATCCCCTTCCCACTCCACCTTCCCATGCAATCGCTGGAGGTGTAATACCTGCCCTTTTAGCTCCTCTCTCCTCACTATCCAAGGCCCCAAACACTCCTTTCAGGTGAAGCAACAATTTACTTGTACTTCTTTCAATTTAGTATACAGTATTCGCTGCTCACAATGCAGTCTCCTCTACATTGGGGAGACGAAACGCAGATTGGGTGACCACTTTGCTGAACACTTCTGCTCAGTCTGAAAGCATGACCCTGAGCTTCCAGTTGCTTGCCATTTCAATACTCCCCCTTGCTCTCATGTAACATTTCTGGCTTTGGCCTGTTCCAGTGTTCCAATGAACACCAATGCAAGCAAGAGAAGCAGCAGCTGATCTTTCGATATGGCACTCTCCAGCCTTGCTGACTGAACATTGAGTTCAATAACTTCAGAGCACGACTGGCCTTTTTTTAATATTTTATTTTTTAACCATGTGCCTGCTTTTCATGCAGTCAGAGCTGTTCATTATTCCACTATTAACACTCTCTCCAGACTAATACTTTGTCTTTCACCACAAGCAATGATACACGCTTTGCCTTTGCCCCAGCGCAGCTTTGTTCTTTATTTCTCCCTCTGCTCTATCAAACATCTTCCCCTTTGTTCTCTCCCCCACTCCCCTCCCCTCAATTGTTTAAAACCTAATTCTTTTCGAACCTTTGCCAGTTCTGATGAAAGGTCACAGACCTGAAATGTTAACTTTGCTTCTCACAGATGCTGCTGAGTATTTTCAGCACTTTTTATTTTGTCTCAAAAGTCTAGAGACCATCTCAGTGTTTTCAACTGAAGGGAAGACAAAAACAAAGGAAATTTCTTGCTGAGTTAGAAGGTAAAACTAAAGCAGGCACAGTAAATTTACTCAACACTATTTTGTTTGCAGTTTGCTGGTTGTCAACGCAATTTATGAGTAGATTATGATGAATTAATTAGTGAACCAGGGGATTAGCACAATGGCAGTCCACATAGTTGCAGGAGTGATTTGCAAGTGTTTCTCACCTTTTCAAAGGCATCTCAGAGAGTTTGGGTCGGCAGTTCATGAACACTTTCAGCTTCATATTGATCACCTGACCCAATACCTGCATGAAAAACAAATATTGTCATGCTTCATGAGGCTCATCTTATAGCAGGCATAATAGTAGTTCTGATCAACTTTCTCCATTATAAATTTCTTACAGCCACAAAGAGCTGACCTTGGCATTAACAGCATGAGGGCCCATATGAACAACATGATATATTTGCCCTCATCAACTCCATCTTTCTCCCTGGCCACTGTCTGAGGCTGAACCAGACCCTCGCAACCTTAGTGTCGTTTTTCATCCCAGGATGAGCTTCCGATCATATATCCACTCCACCACCAAAGCCACCTACTTTTACCTCTGTAACATCACCTGTCTCCACTCATGCCTCAGCTCATCTTCTGCTGATATCCTCATCTGCTGCTAAAACCCTCATTCATACCTATGTTACCTCCAGGCACAACTATTTCAATGCTCTCCTGACTGCCTCCCCCGCAACCCTCCATAAACTTGAACATCCAAATCCCATTCAACAATCACCACTCTTCTCACTGTTCTCCATTGGTTCCCGGTCTGACAATGCCTCAATTCTAAAATTCTCATCCTTGTTTCCACATGGACCTTCCCTACCTCTGTAGTCCCCACCAGACCTAAAGCCCTCAAACATCTCAATGCTTCTCCAGTTCTGGCCTCTTGTGTATCCCTAATTTTAATTGCTCCACTATTGTTTCATCAAATTTCGGTTGCTATTGCTCATGTAAAGCACCTTGGGACATTTTACTACACCAAAGGTGCTATACAAATATAAGTAAGAACTTTGAGTTCTAAGTATGGAATTCCCAAAGGGCAGTCCTTTGTTTGCAATTTGAAAGGAAGAGAAGGAGCAGTACAAGATGAAATGGAGAGTGAGGCAGCATACGAGGACAATGCAGCCTGCACTCCTCCCAAAGAATGTACAGGCCACAAAGTCTTATGAAGATCTCATTGAAAACTGCTTTGGAAGACCAGAATTTAGCAGAGAGGCAATAGGAAAAATGAACTATCTACTAACAGCTGCAACAAAGATCATCTGCCTGTGTCACAGCTCTGCCTGGAATTGTGAAAGTTACTTCGTTCAAAATTTTAAGACACTGGCAGCCACAGAAAATATGTCTAATATTATCCAAGGTGCCATCATGTTACTGAAAAATATAGTAGGGATGCTGAGGCATTCATCCAGATTGGTATTTTTCCCATAGCTGGATTCTCCAACATGCAGTAGAAGGCACCCACGTAACATTACGAGATCATACAGTTAACCTCAACCTTTTTAATAGCAAGGGGCAGACCACGCTGAATGGCCTGATTGTGTGTGACCACATCCTTCACCTCAATGGCAGATTTGCTGGAGGTTACCAGGACGCAGTTTCCCTCCAGAATTCGGCCTTGACCCTTTTACAGAGCATAATCAAGTGAACAGATGGCATGTGGGTGACGAGACATGCTTCTTACTTACATTAAAAGATGTATATCTTTATCAGTTGCAGGAACACCAATTTAGGAGTGCTTCAATGAGGTACATGCCTCTACCAATTGTCACATAGAGAATTATAGGGGCTTTAAAGGATCCTTACATTTTCTTGATAGGTCTGGAGGGGCTCTGCAATATACTACCGAGTGAATATCCTGCACACTTGTAGTTTAGTATGTGCTGCCATACAAAATTGGTCAGGTATGAATACTGCTGGGGAGGTAGCCCTAGATGAAGTTTGAGGAATGAGGTACTTTAGTTATAGAGAAACTAGAGAAGCTGAGATGGATCTCCTTGGTGCAGCAAAACTTAAGGGGCAATTTAATAGAGGTATTTAAATCATGAAAGGTTTTGATAGAGTTAGTAAAGAGAAACTGTTTCTACTGACAGTAGGGTTGGTCATGAGAGGACACTGTTATAATTAATTGGCAAAAGAGCCAGAGGTGAGATGATGAGAATTTTTTTATTAGGTTATTAGTATCTAGAATGCACTGTCTGAAAAGGGTGCTGGAAGGAGATTCGATAGCAACTTTCAGAAGGGAATTGGATATAGACTTGCATAGGAGACAATTGCAAATCTATGGGGAAATAGCAAGAGTATGATTTTATTGGATAGCTCAAAGACCAGGCACAATGGGCCAAATTACTTCCTGCTGTGTTGTAAGATTAGAGTTGGAAAAGCAAGGAAATGAAGCAGAAGGTGGACCTGCTAATGAGAGAACTCCTCAGTGATCGTTGTAAGGGGCAACAAAACTCAACTTATTAGTGAAAGCCTTCATCTGTTTAATGATTTCCCTGTGCCATCACTGATGATGCACCCTGTTCCCACCTTCTCAAAAATTATATACCCTTCAATCTAGTTTGCATCTTTGAAAATAACATATCAGTCCTCTTTGGCCCTGTAAGACCTTGCAAATTTAGAATGCATGAATGAATAACTGAGCATGAAATAAGTGTTCATCTTTATTAGAAAGAACTCAAAAGTGAAGATCAATCATCTTACTCTTTCCTCACATTTTGCTTCCTCTGAGTGTCTAAAGGTGTGTTTTCTTTCTCCTCACTTCTAAGATGCAATCTTAAAACTGCAATAGGATCAGTTATTGCAAGAGGTGCTCCTGTGGTACAACAGGTTCATGGGAAATCAACAGATGATATAAAAATAGGACAGAATATCTGACCTCAGAATGGAATTACGTTGGCTCACTCTGGTCCAATTGGCCCTACCATCTAACTCTGCTTCATCAGAAGACTACGCTTGGTCTCAACTACTCAAGAAATTTGAGGAAAGTACAAAAAGATGACGAATTTTACAAAGTATTCATACATGATGATAATGTTTTAAAGAATGGTAATTGATAATTTTAATTGTCGTTTAGTAGTACAGAACTTCAGTATTGGTGAAAATAGAAACATGTTGTCGAAGCTTTTCGTCTTGCACTCATCAAGAATAACCAAGGCAAGGGAAAACAACAACTTATACTGCATGAGAAGAGAGTGCTGATTGGTTGGCAAGTGAACTCTGATTGGTAAGGTGTTGCCATGGAGAATGCACCAGTTTACGGTGACTGACAGTTAACTGCCAAGCCTTGTTTGAAATTTAAACCAGGCAGCTTGACTCTGATTGGTCAAGGCATTACCCTGAGGAATGAACTAGGAATGTTACTTATTTTGTTCAGCTGAAACAGGCAATGTTCTGTCTGCAAAGAACAGGGCCCTGTGTATTGATATATGGAGCTTCCAGAATGCGCAAATGTGCCACGCTGCGAGCCCTGACAATCTTAAATTGGTTGTCAGCATAATTCTTAGCACACCATGGATTATTTAGAAACGTTGTCCAATGGGACGTACGGCTATATACCTAGTATCACAGTGACATTGAAATTCATATATCACATTACTCATTAGTGTGATAGGCAGGGTGTCTCTTTGGCTTGGTGGCAGCATCCTGTTAGTGGCGAACGCCACACGTATTGCTACTGCATAGTAGTAGCGTGAAACAGCTAGCTTTATTTGTTGCTCAAATTTTTGGGATACATTACCCTTCCAGGGTAATTCGAGGTGGACTGGGCACTTTTCAGGGCTGAAAAAGACGGCCTTAGGCCCATTCATAAATTTGTGTGATATACAGCGAGAAATTATATGATCAGGGTAGCCATTGTCATGCAGGATGTCTTTGATTCGACCTATTTTAACATCAAGCTTGTATGGTGAGCAAATGACTCAGGCCCTACTTACGAGGTTGTTGATAAGGCCAATCTTATAGCGCATGGAACTGTAAGAATCCCAACATGGCCGTATGTCCCAAAGACTGGCGGATTGTATCAAACATCATGTCCCTTCTGTTGTTCACAACGGGCAAGGTACAGGCTATACCCAACCAACCCATGCTTGCAAAACTCAAAACTGTGTCCAACATTAGATGTGATTCCGTGATTGGACAACATTTGCTAAATAATCCACGGTGTGCTAAGAATTACGCTGACACCAATTTCAGATTGTCAGTAGGGCTTGCAGCATGGCTCATTTGCGCATTCTGGAAGCTACATATATTAATACACAGGGCCCTGTTCTTTGCAGACAGAAGGAATATATACTAACATTACACCTGTTTCAGCTGAACACAATAAGTGACAGCCACTCGCTGGTTCATTTCTCAGGGCAATCAGAGTCAAGCTGCCTGGTTTAAACTTCAAACAAAGCTTGGCAGTTAACTGTCAGTCACCATAAACCGGTGCATTCTCCATAGCAATGCCTCTACCTATCAGAGTTCACTTGCCAACCAATCAGCACTCTCTTCTCATGCAGTTTAAGTTGCTGTTTTCCCTTCTTGCAGATTGTCCTGATGAGTGCAAGACGAAAAGCTTTGACAACATGTCTCTATTTTCAGCAATACTCAAAGTTTAATTGTATTGAAGAACAGAAACCAAAAAGTAACATCTATGGAACTAGAAATATGTAAAACAGGAATTAGAATGACAAAATCATTCTAAAAGCAGTTACCTTATGAGAAGAAAGGCTGTGCAGTGATGCAAAGGATTCCATTTACTGTAGTAGCACGATTTTACCTTAAGACCTTGGTTGCTCACTAAAGTGTGGAGTCAGAGGGAACACTGTTCTAAACATCTACCATTTAGCACCAATCTATAGTAAATTGTGTTCAGTATGAAGTTGTGCACATTTTTCTGCTTAGACATGGCTTGACTGTGCTGCAACTTATTTTATTTATATAGTATTTAAAGAAAATGTTCTCGTCAGCCTTGATTAGATTCAAATCTAGATACCAGATCCAAATGGTCAGTCTTGATACCAAGTCCCTCTTGTCTCCATGTTAACATTTTCAGGTAACAAAATGATTTTATTTTGCGAACCATTTACTTTATATATCCAAATTATTTTTACTCCTTTGTGTACCAAGGTTCCGCATAAATCAGGTTAAAGTCTAATCGAGGCTTTAACTTATTGAAGTTTTGTATGAATTTATGATCACTTATGCATTATGCTTGTTCCAAATCATCTGTTCTCAGAATGAACAAGATGGATGACAGAAAATCCATTATTAAGTTTAGTCATAGGTTAACAGTTAAGTGTACAAGCAACTACATCTAATGATTGAGAGGGGGATATTCAGAGGGGGATAAGAGGAAATATATTAGCAAATTCAGTGAAACTGTGCAAGGACCAAAGTTACTGAAGTGTCATTACTTCCTTACAGATGTACAGTTTGTGTGATTGTTTAAAAAGGAAGCCACTGTCTAATGAAGATGAAGCATACTGATAAAGCACTTTTAAATTCTTGAACTGAATTACTGTTCTCAGGGAAATAAAACATAACCCATACGCTTGTGTGTGTGTGTATGTTTCTTTTTCAGTGTGTGTGTTGCTTTTATAGTGTGGGGTGGGGAGAAGGGTAGATTTAGAAATAGCTGTTTGTTCTGTGATTTGGAATGCATGCCGATCATTTCTCTGTCATAATTTACACTGCAGGCCAATCCTGGAAAATTATTTGAAAATAAATGGAGAACAATGTACACAAATGAATGAAGTTTTCATTCTCACCATTAGTAATGGAGCAAGCATTTGTGCCTCCCTGCTTACTGGATCAAGAAAAGCCACCACTTCATAAAAAACTCCAGTTTGGGGTTGTATCTTTACGACACTGCAGAATAAAAACAAATATTTTGACGATTTAGACAACAAAACACCAGGAATACAACTTAGTTTAAAAAGGTTCAGCTGGTGAATTCGTTATTACCTCAACTGATCTTGAAGAAACTTAACATCTTTTCGAGATTTCACTTTCGGCATTGACGATAGAAGAGCATCTACCTTCATGAGTAGATCACTGCCACTTCAGAACAGAAGGAAAAAAAATCAGTTGTTGCCCAATTTTATTCCAAATCAATGGGTGATCAATATGTCTGGAATTAACAGCCATTCTGTGATGCCTTTACACTATTTCCGTATATATGTCCATCAGCTTCCTGCAAGCATACTGCTGCCCACATAGGTGGGATAAGTGCTGGAATTTCTAAGGAGCCCAGAATCCCACTAGCCACAACCCTAAAGGTTAAATCAGGAGGAGGGGATGCAGGCAGAAGAAATGCCCACCCCTTCCTCCATTGAATACTACTTATCGTAGATCTGAGTAAAGAATGGAAACACCTGCTCACATGTCGACTGCATAAAAGAGTATAATTTCTGGGCTTCCATATATAATTGAAATTCTATGAAACAAAAGTGGTCTAAGGTGCACACACTGAATAATGTGTTTTGGGGCATCCAAGTAACTGATAGATCCATTTGCAGGATATAGAACATATAGAACATAGAACATACAGCACAGAACAGGCCCTTCGGCCCACAATGTTGTGCCGATCCTTTGTCCTCTGTCAAGGACAATTTAATCTATACCCCATCATTCTCCTTTATCCATATACCTATCCAAAAGCCTTTTGAAAGTCCCTAAAGTTTCTGACTCAACAACTTCCCCGGGCAAGGCATTCCATGCCTCGACCACTCTCTGGGTAAAGAACCTTCCCCTGACATCCCCCTTATATCTCCCACCCTTCACCTTAAATTTATGACCCCTTGTAACGCTTTGCTCCACCCGGGGAAAAAGTTTCTGACTGTCTACCCTATCTATTCCCCTGATCATCTTATAAACCTCTATCATGTCACCCCTCATCCTTCTCCTTTCTAATGAGAAGAGGCCTAGAATGTTCAGCCTTTCCTCGTAAGACTTATTCTCCATTCCAGGCAACATCCTGGTAAATCTCCTCTGCACCCTCTCCAAGGCTTCCACATCCTTCCTAAAATGAGGCGACCAGAACTGCACACAGTACTCCAAATGAGGCCTTACCAAGGTCCTGTACAGCTGCATCATCACCTCACGGCTCTTAAATTCAATCCCTCTGCTAATGAACGCTAACACCCCATATGCCTTCTTCACAGCCCTATCCACTTGAGTTGCAACTTTCAATGATCTATGCACATAGACCCCAAGGTCTCTCTGCTCCTCCACATGCCCAAGAACCCTACCGTTAACCCAGTATTTTGCATTCATGTTTGTCCTTCCAAAATGGACGACCTCACACTTTTCAGGGTTAAACTCCATCTGCCACTTTTCAGCCCAGCACTGCAACCTATCCAAGTCCCTTTGCAGACGACAATAGCCCTCCTCGGTATCCACAACTCCACCAACCTTTGTATCATCTGCAAATTTACTGACCCACCCTTCGACTTCCTCATCCAAGTCGTTAATAAAAATCACAAACAGGAGAGGACCCAGAACTGATCCCTGCGGCACGCCACTGGTAACTGGGCTCCAGGCTGAGTATTTACCATCTAAGACCACTCTCTGCCTTCTATCAGTTAGCCAATTCTTAATCCAACTGGCCACATTCCCCACTATCCCATGCCTCCTGACTTTCTCCATAAGTCTACCATGGGGGACCTTATCAAATGCCTTACTAAAATCCATGTACACCACATCCACTGGTTTACCCTCATCCACTTGCTTGGTCACCTGCTCAAAGAATTCAATCAGGCTTGTGAGGCAAGACCTACCCCTCACAAAACCGTGCTGACTGTCCCGAATCAAGCAGTGTCTTTCCAGATGCTCAGAAATCCTATCCCTCAGCACCTTTTCCATCAACTTGCCTACCACCGAAGTAAGACTAACTGGCCTGTAATTCCCAGGGTTGTTCCTATTCCCTTTCTTGAACAGGGGCACAACATTTGCCACCCTCCAATCACCTGGTACCACCCCCGTCAGCAGAGAAGATGAAAAGATCATTGCCAGCGGCTCTGCAATTTCATCCCTTGCTTCCCATAACATCCTTGGATATACCCCGTCAGGCCCGGGAGACTTGTCTATCTTCAAGTTATTCAAAAACCCCAACACATCTTCCCTCCTAACGAGCACTTCCTCGAGCTTACCAGTCTGTTTCACACCGTCCTCTTCAGTAATACACCCCTTCTCATTCGTAAATACCGAAGAGAAGTACTCATTCAAAACCTCACTTATCTCTTCCGGCTCAACACACAGTCTCCCGCTATTGTCCTTGACCGGACCTATGGTCCCCCTAGTCATCCTCATATTTCTGACATACGCGTAAAAGGCCTTGGGGTTTTCTTTTATCCTACCCGCCAAGCATTTTTCATGCCCTCTCTTAGCTCTCCTAATCCCTTTCTTCAGATCCTTCCTGGCCATCTTGTATCCCTCCAGAGCTATGCCTGTGCCCTTTTTCCTCAACTTTATATACGCATCCTTCTTCTTCCTAACAAGACTCTCAACCTCTCTTGTCAACCACGGTTCCCTCACATGACCATCCCTTCCCTGTCTGACAGGGACATGCTTATCAATGGCCCCTACTATCTGCTCCTTGAAAAAGTTCCACATTTCGACCGTGCCCTTCCCTGCCAGCATATGCTCCCAACTTATGCTCCTCAGTTCCTGCCTGACAGCATCATATCTACCCTTCCCCCAATTGTAAACCTTGCCCTGTTGCACATACCTATCCCTCTCCATTACCACAGTGAATGCTACAGAATTGTGATCACTATCTCCAAAGTGCTCGCCCACCAACAGCTCTATCACTTGCCCTGGTTCATTACCTAGTACCAAATCCAATATTGCCTCCCCTCTGGTCGGGCAGTCTACATACTGAGTCAGAAAAGCTTCCTGGACATACTGCACAAACACTACCCCATCCAAACTATTCGATCTAAAGAGTTGCCAATCAATATTTGGGAAGTTGAAATCCCCCATAATTACTACCCTGTGACTTCTGCTCCTTTCCAAAATCTGTTTCCCAATCTGCTCTTCCACCTCCCTGCTGCTATTGGGGGGCCTATAGAAAACTCCCATCAAGGTGACTGCTCCTTTCCTGTTCCTGACCTCAACCCACAGTGCCTCAGTCGGCAGATCCTCCTCGAAAATTCTTTCAGCAGTTGTTACACTATTTCTAACTAACAATGCCACCCCCCCACCTCTTTTACCACCATTCCTAATCTTATGAAAACATCTATAACTGATATCTTACAGGTTTTTACACTGTTAAGCACTAATTAAATATCAAGTACTATAGCTCACTAAGCATTTAGGTCAGGACATCACACAACAGCAAAAGTGATGAAGCATTATAAATCATTGGTTAGGCCAGTGCTGGGCACCACACTTTAGGAAGGATGTCAAGGCCAAGGAGAAGGCACAGAGAAGATTTTACTGGAATGGTACCAGGGATGAGCAATTTCAGTTATGTGATGAGAGTAGAGAAGCTGGGACTGTTCTCTTTAGAGCCGAGAAGGTTAAGCAAGAATTAATAGAGGTATTCAAAATTTTGAGAGCTTTTGACAGAGTAGATGGGGAGAATCTGTCTGCATTGGCAGGCGGGTCAATGAGCAATGTACACAGATTTAAGATAATTGGCAAAAAAAATCCATGGAGGAAATAAGGAGTTTTTTTTTTACGCAGCAAATTGTTCTGGCCTGGAATGCACTACCTGAAAACATAGTGAAAGCGGATTCTGTGGTAGCTTTCAAAAGGAAGTTGGATATATTCTTGAAAAGAAGAAATTTGAAGGGTGACGGGGAAAGTCCAGGAGATTGGAACCAATTGGATAGCTGTCTCAAAGAGCCAGCACAGATATGATAGCTAAATGGTCTTTCTTTGTGCAGGCTGATTCTAAAAAAACACTGAAGCTATCAGATAATTAATAAGTAATAATGGCCAGAATTTGTCCCTCGGTGGTCGGGAGCCAGCCACCGACTCAAAAGTCGGTGATGAGCCCACCTCCACCTGGCCTGGGGATCCTGACCACATTTTGCGGTCCACAGGCCTTTAATTGGTCGAAGGTGGGACTTCCACCTCATTGAGGCAGTAAATCCCGCCTTAATGGAGCTGCCGGCCAATCAGCGAGCCTGGGCCTGGGCCGCCCAATTGGCCATGGTTAAAATCCCCGTGACAGCGGGTGGAGGCCCTTAAGTGGCCGTTAAGTGGCCACTTAAGGGCCTTGGTTGGCCTGGGGCAGGCGGGCCGTTTTTTGCCGCAGTCCTGCATAAGGCAGCGGCAGAGGCAGCAGTGGGCCGGGAAGAGCCCCCCCATCCGCCGAGCCTCGCGCTCCATTTTACGTCACCCACTTTCCCGCTCTTTTGGGGTGGGGGGCCGCGTAGAAATCTGGCCAATATTTCAGAAACGTAAAAGAAGAGCACATAAATGGGGAAACAAAAGGCATTACTTAACTAGCATATTGCAGTCAAATCAGTATCTTTATCGCAAATGTATTTCTCTAAATACAGGATTTCTAGTCTTTCACCAAGACTTAAAGAGAATCAAAACTTCTCACTCTGGAAAAAGCTACATTCAGCTGTCCATGTGTAAAAACAGGCCTAGATATATATACAAATTTTGTCAAGAGTCTGGCCTTGTGACTTATTTATAGTGTCACGGCCTTGTATCATTTTTCTCCTTGGATTAAAACAGTGTGCCTTTAAGACTCTGTTAAAAACAGTGCACCTTTAAGACAGGGAGAGAAGTTTTGGATTTTCTGAGACACAGTGTGCCACAGCTGCATTTTGTTACCCTGGGCAACAGCAGGAGAGAGAGGTCACAAGGTATAATGTTTTCCGTTAACTGTGTATAAAACTGGCAAAAATCAGTCTGAACCAGACTCACCAGCGAAGCGTACGGAAAAGAGCTGTCCATTCTCTCTCAACAAAAATTCTACAAGGAGCTACAGGCCTAATTAATTGCCTAAAGAGGAAATAACCCGTTTAAGAGACCATTTGGTTTTGCTGAAGGAACTGTTGATGCCTGCTGCAGCCCCATTGAATGCCTATCAAAACTTCATCTTCATCAAATCCAAGTGAAGACTTCGAGTAGCCTTTGATTATTTTCACATTAGAATACCTCATCCATCAGGAACGTAACCCACAAAGACTTACTTATTTATTCTTAAGAAACAGCTAATTTTAAAAACACTACTTTTAAAACCAGTTAACTACTGTTATTTTTGAGTGTATCTGTGTGAATGGGGAAGTTAGATTAAAACAAGAAGTTATAAGGTCTTTAGACATAGGTTTATCTTAATAGTTTTTAAGATTTAGTTTGAATAAATAGTTAATTTGTTGTTGTCTAAAGATACCTGGTTTGGTCTGTTTTATTTCTGGGGTTACTACAGTGTTTAATTCGTCTGTTTTCCAGTTGGGTGGGGAAAACTTTAATAATATGCTGTGACCTGTGGAGTGACAGGACTGAATTGACAGTGTGTTGCTCCCACCTTGGTCGTAACAATAGTCATAGTATATGAATGTCTAATTGGGAACTGTTTCCTCCTGAGTTGAAAAAGCAAATTGACATCTGATGGGCTCAATGTTATTTGAGGAATAAACACACAACTTCCTTCAAATCTGCATGAATAAGTTGTATCAAATAATTGTTCTCGCAATTTTGCTACACTTAACCAATTCCATCATTTCATCCATCCCTACCAAGCCATCCCCATCCCATTCCTTCCATCCCTCCCATGTCACCCTAGCCCTCATGGAAACAATCTCTCCAGCCAGGGTAACTTTGTTGTTGGTCTCTGCCGGCCTTCTACTATTTTTGCTCTCCACCAACTCCCACCCCACCCTTCCACTTCTGCTGTCCCCAACCATTGGCAGCTGCACGGATGTCATGCGCTCCAGCCTTCCAAGCGCTCCATGTGCCTCCACATGCGCCAGGCATCGCCGAACAAATAAATCCACGAACAAATGCGCCACTTAAACTGACCAATCAAAACAGTCAGCTACAGACAAAAATGGAGTAATATGATAGATTTGGAATCTGTGGTAAATTCACACCAGAAAACTTAATTGGAAAAGCAAAAAAAAAGATGCAATGAACGACAATCTATTAGTAAGAAATTTTTTGTAACATTTTGTCCAACTTAACATTTTTCCACCTTTTTTTTATATTCATTCATGGGATGTGGGCGTCGCTGGCCAGGCCAGCATTTATTGCCCATCCCTAATTGCCCTTGAGAAGGTGGTGGTGAGCTGCCTTCTTGAACCGCTGCAGTCTGTGAGGTAGGTACACCCACAGTGCTGTTAGGAAGGGAGTTCCAGGATTTTGACCCAGCGACAGTGAAGGAACGGCGATATAGTTCCAAGTCAGAATGGTGTGTGACTTGGAGGGGAACTTGCAGGTGGTGATATTCCCATGCATCTGCTGCTCTTGTCCTTCAAGGTGGTAGAGGTCGTGGGTTTGGAAGGTGCTGTCTAAGGAGCCTTGGTGCATTGCTGCGGTGCATCTTGTAGATGGTACACACTGCTGCCACTGTGCGTCGGTGGTGCAGAGAGTGAATGTTTGTGAATGGGGTGCCAATCAAGTCGGCTGCTTTGTTCTGGATGGTGTCGAGCTTCTTGAGTGTTGTTGCAGCTGCACCCATCCAGGCGAGTGGAGAGTATTCCATCACACTCCTGACTTATGCCTTGTAGATGGTGGACAGGTTTTGGGGAGTCAGGAGGTGAGTTACTCACAGCAGGATTCCTAGCCTCTGACCTGCTCTTGTAGCCACGGTATTTATATGGCTACTCCAGTTCAGTTTCTGGTCAATGGTAGCCCCGAGGGTGTTGATAGTGGGGGATTCAGCAATGGTAATGCCATTGAATATCAAGGGGAGATGGTTAGATTCTCTCTTGTTGGAGATGCTCATTGCCTGGCACTTGTGTGGTGCAAATGTTTCTTGCCATTTATCAGCCCAAGCCTGGATATTGTACAGGTCTTGCTGCATTTCTACATGGACTGCTTCAGTATTTGAGGAGTCACGAATGGTGCTGAACATTGTGCAAACATCAGCGAACATCCCCACTTCTGATTTTATGATTGAAAGAAGGTCATTGATGAAGCAGCTGAAGATGGTTGGGCCAAGGACACTACCCTGAGGAACACCTACAGTGATGTCCTGGAGCTCAGGTTGGACCTCCAACAACCGCAGCTCATCTTCCTTTGCGCTAGGCATGACTCCAGCCAGCGGAGGGTTTTCCCCCTGATTCCCATTGACACCAGTTTTGCTAGGGCTCCTTGATGCCATACTCAGTCAAATGCTGCCTTGATGTCAAGGGCAGTCACTCTCACCTCACCTCTTGAGTTCTGCTCTTTTGTCCATGTTTGAACCAAGGCTGTAATGAGGTCAGGAGCTGAGTGGCCCTGGCAGAACCCAAACTGAGCATCACTGAGCAGGTTATTGCTAAGCAAGTGCTGCTTGATGGCACTGTGGATGACACCTTCCATCACTTTACAAATATTGAGAGTAGACTGATGGGGCGGTAGTTGGCCGGGTTGGACTTGTCCTGCTCTTTGTGTACAGGACATACCTGGGCAAATTTTCCACATTGCCGGGTAGATGCCAGTGTTGTAGCTATACTGGAACAGCTTGGCTAGGGTGCGGCAAGTTCTGGAGCACAGGTCTTCAGTACTATTACCGGAATATCGTCAGGACCCATAGCCTTTGCAGTGTCCAATGCCTTCAGTCGTTTCTTGATATCACACAGAGTGAATCGAATTGGCTGAAGACTGGCATTTGCAATGCTGGGGACTTCAGGAGGAGGCCGAGATGGATCATCAACTCGGCACTTTTGGCTGAAGATTGTTGCAAATGCTTCAGCCTTATCTTTCGCACAGATGTGCTGGGCTCCCCCATCATTGAGGATGGGGATATTTGTGGAGCCACCTCCTCCAGTTAGTTGTTTAATTGTCCACCACCATTCATGGCTGGATGTGGCAGGACTGCAGAGCTTAGATCTGATCTAGTCAAGAAGGTATACGGCAGGCTTGCCTTCATCGGTCAGGGCATAGAGTATAAAAATTGGCAAGTCATGCTGCAGCTGTACAAAACCTTAGTTAGGACACACTTGGAATATTGCGTGCAATTTGGTCACCACACTACCAGAAGGACCTGGAGGCTTTGCTGAGGGTACAGAAGAGGTTTACCAGGATGTTACCTGGTCTGGAGGGCATTGGCTATGAGGAGAGGCTGGTAAACTCGGATTGTTTTCACTGGAACGATGGAGGTGGAGGGGCGACATGATAAAGGTTTACAAAGTTATGAGTGGCATGGACAGAGTGGATAGTCAGAAGCTTTTTCCCAGGGTGGAAGAGTCAGTTACTAGGGACATAAGTTTAAGGTGCGAGGGGCAAAGTTTAGAGGGGATGTGTGAGGCAGGTTCTTTACACAGAGGGTGGTGAGTGCCTGGAACTTGCTGCCGGGGGAGGTGGTGGAAGCAGGTACGATAGCGACGTTTAAGAGGCATCTTGACAAATACATGAATAGGATGGGAATAGAGGGATACAGACCCCGGAAGTACAGAAGGTTTTAATTTAGGCAGGCATCAAGATCGGCGCAGGCTTGGAGGGCCGAATGGCCTGGTCCTGTGCTGTACTGTTCTTTGTTCTTTGAGTGTGCTGGACCCAGGCCACAAGTAAGTCATGGTAGGAGGGTTTCGCGGCATGGGAGTTGAAAGGGAGGGGGTGCAGGGGGTGGGTAGAAAGGGCGGGGGGGGGGGGGGTGGTGGGAAGGCAGGACTGCCTGCTGCATAGTTAATTTCGGTTTGAGGCCCTTAATTTGGGCATTACTTTCCCAGTTAAGGGCTTCAATTGGTGATGGGGCAGGAAGGCCGGGAATTTCTGTGTCACTATTATCTCCCTCTTTTAATCCCATCTGTATATGTCCATCTCTGCATTTTTATTTCTGCATAGGAAATGGGCATCATTGGTGAGGCCAGCATTTATCGTCCATCGCTAATTGTCCTTGAGAAGGTGCTGGTGAACCACCTTCATGAACTGCTGCAGTCTGTGTACTGTCGGTACTCCCATAGTGCTGTTAGGTAGGGAGTTCCATGATATTGAACCAGTGACGATGAAGGAATGGCGATATATTTTCAAGTCAGAATGGTGTATGGTTTGGAGGGGAACTTGCATATGATGGTGATCCCATGCACCTGCTGCCCTTGTCCTTCTAGTCAGTAGAAGTCTGCATCTGGAAGGTGCTGTTGAAAAAACTTTGGGGAATTGCTGCAGTGCATCCTGAAGATAGTGCACACTGCAGCCATACTGTGCCGATGGTGGAGGAAGTCAATGTTTAAGGTTGTGGATGGGGTTCCGATCAACTAGGATGCTTTATCCAAGATGATGTCAATCTTCTTGAGTGTTATTGATCATAGGAAATAGGAGCTTGGAGTAGGCCATTCGGTCCATCAAGCCTACTCCACCATTCAAACAGATCATTGCTGATATCTACCTCTGCAGTATTTTTTCCCCACTATCCTCATATTCCTTGAGGTCATTAGTATCCAGAAATCTATCAATTTCTGTCTTGAACATGCTCGATGATTGAGCTTCCACAGCCCTCTGGGGTAGAGAATTTTACCGATTCACCACCCTCTGAGTAAAGAAATTCCTCTTCATCTCAGTTTTAAATGGCCTGCCCCTTATTTTGAGACTGTGTCCCCTGGTTCTCAAGTCACCAGTCAGAGCAAACATCCTGTCCACATCTACCCTGTCATGCCCTGTAAGAATGTTGTAAGTTTCAAAGAGATTACCTCTCATTCTTCAAAACTCGAGAGAATACAGTCCCAGTGTCTGCAATCTCTCCTCATGTCAATCCCGCCATCCCAGGGATCAGTCTGGTGAACCTCCATTGCACTATGGCAAGTATATCCTTTCTTGGATAAGGAGACCAAAAATGCACAGTATTCCAGCTGTGGTCTCACCAAAGCTTTATACAACTGCAGCAAATCATCTTTACTCTTGGACTCAAATTCCCTTGCAATCTTCCTCTTCTTTGGCCTCCTTGTCTTGAGAGACAATGGGTAAGCACCTGGAGGTGGTCAGTGGTTTGTGGAGCAGTGCCTGGAGTGGCTATAAAGGCCAATTCTAGAGTGACAGGCTCTTCCACAGGCGCTGCAGATAAAATTGGTTGTTGGGGCTGTTACACAGTTGGCTCTCCCCTTGCACTTCTGTCTTTTTTCCTGCCAACTGCTACGTCTCTTCGACTCGCCACTCTTTAGCCCCGCCTTTGCAATGAAGACCAACATACTATTTACCTTGCTAATTGCTTGCTGCACGTGCATACTAACTTTCAGTGACTCATGAACAAGGACACCCAGGCCCCTTTGGACATCAACACTTCCCAACCTCTCATTTAAGCAATACTCTGCCTTTCTGTTTTTACTATCAAAGCGGATATCTTCACACTTATTCACATTATATTCCATCTGCCATGTTCTTGCCCATTCACTTAGCCTGTTCAAATCCCCTTGAAGCCTCCTTGCATCCTCCTCACAACTTACATGACCAACTAGTTTTGTGTCATCAGAAATTTGGAAATATTACATTTGGTCCCCACATCCAAACCATTTATATAGATTGTGAACAGCTGCAGCCGAAGCACTGATCCTTGCGGTACCCCACTTGTAACAGCCTGCCATCCTGAGAATGACCCATTTATTCCTACTCTCTGCTTTTTATTTATTAACCAATTTTCAATCGCTAGCAGTATATTACCCCAATCCCATGTACTCTAATTTTGTTTACTAACCTCCTGTGTGGGACCTTATCAAAAGACTTCTAAAAATCCAAATACATCACATCCACTGGTTCTCCTTTATCTATGCTACAAACAACATCCTCAAAAAACCCCAGCAGGTTTGTCAAACATGATTTCCTTTTCATAAATCGATGGTGACTCTGCCCAATCATATCATTATTTTCCAAACGTCCAGTCATCTCATCCCTTATAATTGATTCTAACATTTTCCCTACTACTGACATCAAACTTTTCCAGATATATATCAATGACCTCAACCTTGGTGTACAGGGCACAATTTCAAAGTTTGCAGATGATACAAAACTTGGAAGCATTGTGAACTGTGAGGAGGATAGTGTAGAACTTCAAAAGGACATAGACAAGGTGGCAGATGAAGTTCAATGCAGAGAAATGTGAGGTGATTCATTTTGGTAGGAAGAACATGCAGAGACAATATAGAATAAAGGGTACAATTCTAAAGGGGGTGCAGGAGCAGAGGGACCTGGGTGTATATGTGCATAAGTCATTGAAGGTGGCAGGACAGGGTGAGAGAGAGGTTAATAAAGCATATAGTATCCTGGGCTTTATTAATAGAGGCATAGAGTACAAGAGCGAGGAAGTTATCTTGAACTTGCATAAGACACTAGTTCGGTCTCAACTGGAGTACTGCATCCAGTTCTGGGCGCCACACTTGAGGAAAGACTTGAGGGCACTGGAGAGAATATAGAAAAGATTCCTGAGAATGGTTCCAGGGATGAGGAATTTCAGTTATGAAAATAGATTGGAGCACAGTGGCGCAGTAGTTAGTCTCACAGCTCCAGTGACCTGGGTTCAGTTCCAGGATACTGCCTGTGTGGAGTTTGCAAGTTCTCCCTGTGACTGTGTGGGTTTTCGCCGGGTGCTCTGGTTTCTTCCCACAGCCAAAGACTTGCAGGTTGATAGGTAAATTGGCCATTGTAAATTGCCCCGAGTGTAGGTAGGTGGTTGGAGAATTGTGGGGATGTGGTAGGGAATATGGGGTTAATGTAAGATTAGTATAAACGGGTGGCTGATGGTCGGCACAGGCTTGTTGGGCCGAAGGGCCTATTTCAGTGCTGTATCACTCTTTGACTAAGTTAGGACTAATTTCCTTGGAGAAGGGAAGGTTGAGAGGTGATTTGATAGAGCTATTCAAAATCATGAGGGGTCTGGACAAAGTAGATCCAGAGAAACTGTTCCCACTCGTGAAAGCATCAAGAACGAAAGGGCACAGATTTAAAGTATTTGGTAAGAGAAGCAAAAGTGACCTGAGGAAAATCTTTTTCACGCAGCGAGTGGTTAAGGTCTGGAATACGCTGCCTGAGAATGTGCTGGAGGCAGGTTCAACCGAAGCATTCCAAAGGGAATTAGACAATTATATGAAAAGGAAGAATGTGCAGGGTTACGGGGAGAAGGCAGGGCAATGGGACTGAGGAAATTGATCTTTTAGAGAGCTAATGTGGATGCGATGGGCTGAATGGCCTCCTTCTGCACAGTAACAATTCTGTGATTCTGTGATCTGGTCCAAGGGCTTTACCAACTTTCAATCCAATTAATCTTTCGAGTACTACCTTTTTCTTGATTCTAATTCCTTTCAGCTCCTTATTTTTACAAGTTCTTTGATTCTCAAGTATTTCTGGGAGATTTTCTGTGTCTTCCTCTGTGAAGACAGATACAAAGTAATTGCTTAGTCTCTGCTAATTCCTCATTCTTGACCACAAACTCTCCTGTGTCCACCTACAATGGACCCACATTCGTCCTTGCTAATCTTTTCCTTTTCACATACCGAAAGAAGCTTTACAGTCCACCTTTATGTTTCGAGCTAGCTTGCATTCATAATCTCTTTTCCTTTTAATTAGTTTCTTGGCCCTCCTTTGTTGGATTCTAAATTTTCTGGTGACCTTATAACCCATTTCCTTTGACCTAATGCAATCTTTAACTTCTTTTGTTAGCCACAGTTGATTCACCTTTCCTGTTGGGCATTTGTATCTCAGAGGATTGTATGTTTGTTGCAAACCATGTGAAACATAGAGTCATAGAGTTATACAGCACAGAAATAGGCCCTTCGGCCCATTGTGTCTGTGCCGGCCATCAACATCTAATTATTCTAATCCCATTTTCCACCACTTGGCTCGTAGCCTTGAATGCTATGGCGTTTCAAGTGCTCATAGAGTCATAGAGAGTCATAGAGTCGTACAGCATAGAAACAGGCCCTTCAGCCCACTGGGTCCATGCCGACCATAATGCCTATCTATACTAATCCCATCTGCCTGCATTAATTCCATATCCCTCTATGCCTTGCTCATTCAAGTACCTGTCCAGCTGCCTCCTAAATGTTGCTACTGTTCCTGCCTCCACCACCTCCTCAGGCAGCTCATTCCAGATACCCACTATTCTTTGTGTGAAAAATTTACCCCTTTGATCCCCTTTAGACCTCCTCCCTCTCACCTTAACTCTATGCCCTCTAGTTTTAGTCACCCCTACCATGGGAAACAGACTCTGGCTATCTACCCTATCTATGCCTCTCATAATTTTATATACCTCTATCATGTCCCCTCTCAGCCTCCTTCGCTCCAGGGAAAACAGACCCAGCCGATCCAATCTCACTTTATAACTCAAGCCCTCCAAACCAGGCAACACCCAAAGAACAAAGAACAGTACAGCAAAGGAACAGGCCATTCGGCCCTTCAAGACTGCACCGATCTTGATGCCTGTCTAAACTAAAACCTTCTGCACTTCTGGGGACCGTATCCCTCTATTCCCATCCTATTCATGTATTTGTCAAGATGCCTCTTAAACGTCATTATCGTACCTGCTTCCACCACCTCCCCCGGCAGCAAGTTCCAGGCACTCACCACCCTCTGTGTAAAGAACTTGCCTCGCACATCCACTCTAAACTTTGCCCCTCTCACCTTAAACCTATGTCCCCTAGTAACTGACTCTTACACCCTGGGAAAAAGCTTCTGGCTATCCACTCTGTCCATGCCACTCATAACTTTGTAAACCTCTATCATGTCGCCCCTCCACCTCCGTCGTTCCAGTGAAAACAATCCGAGTTTATCCAACCTCTCCTCATAGCTAATGCCCTCCAGACCAGGCAACATCCTGGTAAACCTCTTCTGTACCCTCTCCAAAGCCTCCATGTCCTTCTGGTAGTGTGGCGACCAGAATTGCACGCAATATTCTAAGTGTGGCCTAACTAAAGTTCTGTACAGCTGCAGCATGACTTGCCTATTTTTATGCTCTATGCCCCGACCGATGAAGGCAAGCATGCCGTATGCCTTCTTGACTACCTTATCCACCTGCGTTGCCACTTTCAGTGACCTGTGGACCTGTACGCCCAGATCTCTCTGCCTGTCAATACTCCTAAGGGTTCTGCCATTTACTGCATACTTCCCACCTGCATTAGATCTTCCAAAATGCATTACCTCACATTTGTCCAGATTAAACTCCATCTGCCTTTTCTCTGCCCAAGTCTCCAACCGATCTATATCCTGCTGTATCCTCTGACAATCCTCATCACTATCCACAACTTCACCAACATTTGTGTCGTCCGCAAACTTACTAATCCTTGTGAATCTTTTCTGCACCTTCTCTAGCTTAATCACATCTTTCCTGTAGTGCGGCGACCAGAACTGCACACAGTACTCCAAATGCGGCCTAACCAACGTTATGTACAACTGTAATATGACGCCCCAACTCTTGTACTCAGTGCCTCGGCCGAGGAAAGCAAGCATGCCATACGCCTTCTTCACCACCCTGTCTACCTGTGTTGCCACTTTCAGGGAACTATGTACTTGCACCCCAAGGTCTCTCTGATCAACAACACTCCCCAGGGCCCTGCCGTTCAGTGGATATGTCCTGCCCTGGTTTAACTTCCCAAAATGCATCACATCACACCTGTCTGCGTTAAATTCCATTTGCCACTCCCTTGTCCACTTTCCCAGTTGATCTATATCCTGTTGTAACCTTAGACAACCTTATTCACTGTCCACTATACCACCAATTTTGGTGTCATCTGCAAACTTACTAATCATGCCCCCTACATTCACATCCATGTGTTCAAACCTTCTGGATCAGCCTACCATGCGGGACCTTGTCAAAGGCCTTGCTAAAGTCCATGTAGACAACGCCCATCGCCCTGCCCTCGTCAATCCTCTTGGTCACCTCCTCGAAAAACTCAATCAAATTCGTGAGACATGATTTCCCACGCACAAAGCCATGCTGTCTATCC